>NC_137122.1:9901834-10291834 GCF_949319135.1 Squalius cephalus
TTTTTGAAAAAAACATGCATAAACATTATTCTATCAAAAATACAAACATGTACATGCAAGTTGTTCACATATTATGGTAGCCCTGTTTGTGCTAAATAAAGTGAATTTACACCTTTGCCATTAATATGTTTATAAGCAACTGAAAAAAGCACAAATGTCAGGGCATGTCAGAACATCTCAAGGACCCCAAAAACCCCTCAGACCCCAGAGGGTTAATAAAGTTTATTGTACATCACACAAAAGATGAAGCGTCAGTTTTACTTCAGAAAATCACCGTAAGAGCTGAGTAAACAGTAAGTTATAAGAAGTGCGCAAGTAGCCAGTAGAGTTGAGGGAGCATTCCTGTGGGCGGAGGTTAGTCAAAAAACGGTTCTAGTGACATCATTAAAGAAGGAAGTAGAGGGATGTAGTCCAAACGAGCCGTTCACTGTAGTCAGCTTCTGTTAAATAAAATATCTCGCTTGGCATTGAACTTTGAGCTTTATAATTTTACAGATATTATTTATGCTCTAACAGCAACATTACACACTAACTAAAGTTTGAAACATGGGATCACGAAGAACGGGACCTTTAATGACTAAATAAAATATTTTTTATGTGTTTCCATTTGTTAAAATAGCAAAAGAAAAACTTTCAAAAGGAGATTGATTTTGGGAAACATTTTAATTTCTGGATTATTATTAGTTAAAGAAGTTACCAGTGTGATTATTGAAATGTTCCTTTCATGTATTGTCTAATGTCTGTATTTGATATCTGAGAGGTGACTGCGGGTCTAGTCTATCTAGGAATACAGTATTTAGCCCGGCTTCCAGAAATGAAATATGGACTTGTTTTGTTGAGAAAGGTCTTCAACGAATTTAAACAAATTATGTAGGGGGCACAAGGTTAAAACCTAGACCAAGAACAATGTGACCCAAACATGTTAAATTTAAAACTAAAATGAGTCTAATCAGTTTAGACATTTCAGAAAATCAGTTAATCCTGAAAAATAGGACTGTAGAAAGATAAATAGTTAAAGATTAAATGGCATGTCAGCAGCTAAGGCTATTCTCATGGCAAGAGCTGGGTGAAACAGAGTTAATTTTAAAATAATGGCATTGTTTGAAACAAAACGATACAATTATTTATATTTGTGTTAAGGATAAAAATTAAAGATTATATAACTTTTTTGGTTAGATTTTATTACACAGATCCTTAAATAGATCTTACTAAGTAAAACAATTGCCTGCTTGAATTAAAAGCTAACAAAATTAGATTGCAGGTAAATCAGGCAGGTATGGAATAATTTATTAGAGTAATTAAAATTCCAGCTATTTGGTTGTATAATGTAAAATTATGACCAGAGAGGGGAATGTGAATGAATTTTAATTAATCAACTTTAATTAATCAACTAACATTTGTTTTTCTTGCAGGAATAACATTCATATGCTTTTAATGTTTCCAAACTCTTTGGGGAAAAACTTGTGACTTTGAGTGTATGTGTATATGGGTAAAAATAAGTTTTGGGAAGTGAAACTAGACAGTCTGTTAGAACAAATTAAGTCATCATTAAAGGGGTCATATAATGCCATTTTTGTACAAGCTAATATGCTTCTTTAGGTCTAAATTAAAAGTTTGTAATATACTTTAATTAAAAATTCTCATTAGTATTGTAAGAAAACACTTTTTACCTGGTCAAAAAAATGTTTTACCTGGTCAAAAACAGCTCTGTTTTCAGCACGCCGTTTCAAGTGCATGTGTCTTTAAATGATAATGAGCTTTGCTCACCCCGCCCCTCTGTTCTGTGCGTACACCGTTTTTAATAATAATACAAATACCATAATGCGTTGTTCATTATAAACGTGGGATTATGAATTATATTGAGAACGTCATACATAGAAAACATGCTGTAAATGTACCTGAGTGTAAAAATAGCCACATTCATCGTGAAGCGTGCAAGCTATTTGCAAAGATTAATATAAAGGTTAATACAATGTTTCACTCACTTTAGTTCTTCTGGAGGTGCAGCAGGAACACGAATAGTTGGTACGGATCCTTTTTCCAGAAGCAGCTTTTAGCAAAACCAGCTTTATACTGACCTCGTTTGTAAAGCAGTCTGGTGTGTGAAATGATTTGCGCACACATGAAAGCATTGACGTTGATCGTGGGGAATTCCCTTCGAAAACAAAACTCAGCCACTGCGTCTTCAGCGGTTCGGATTTAGGAACATCAACATGACTGCTGTGATCGTTTTTACACCCAAGAACAGAACACCACAATCGCTTAGACGCCATTCTGCTCACAGACAGTCAGAGACAGTGCTCCAGCGATACGCGCGGACTATGATTGACAGCTCGCTCACGAGCGAGGGCGGAGTCTGTGTTTGAACTGCGGCTGTCAATCGACCATCGTGGGAGGGGCGTCCGACTGTGTGACGTCACACGGCCGAACGGCTTGATTAGAGAGAGGGGAAAACATATAAGAAGATTAAAAAAAAAAAACACTGGATGGATTTTTATCATTTTATGATGGTTGTGTACAGGCACTGCCAACACACATTTCAGTACAATCAACTTGTAAAAGTGCATGTACCATTATATGACCCCTTTAAAACCTTGTGATAAGTAATCACAAGATCAAAGTTTGCTTTACCTAGTAACAGAGGGTTTTGCATATGAAGAACCAATCAAATAGTGGGGAAATTATGTAATGCAGCCTGACATTTATGCCATACCTCTATACTATAAAAATTGTTGTATATGTGTTTTACGGTGGGATTCTCAATGGAATTTGTCTGAGATCCTCCGGCCTTGCTTCTTGGGAGAGATTCCCTGAGAACTGCTCGGGAAGATCTCCTGGCCGTGATTAAAGTATTTAAAGGACATTTGCAGGTCTGTTTGTCGATTTATTCCTGCGCAGGAAACTAGTTTAGGAAGCTAGTTTAGGGAAGCAAGTTAGTTAGAAAACTTGGCCACTTGTCGACTGAAGACGCAAGAGCTAGAGTATTAAGGTATTGGTGTCGAGAGCAGACGCCAGAGAGTTTAAGGTATTGGTGTCGACTTGGAGACACCAGAGAGTTTAAGGTATTGGTGTCGATTTGGAGACGCCAGAGATATTAAGATCAGTTGGGTGTCGAGTGCAGACGCCCCAGATAGTTAGGTTTAGGGAAAATATCTACCACACATGCCATTTTGTATAGGCTACATTTATAAACACTATGCGGACAGGCTAAGTGATGATAGGGCTATGATGTTTGTCCATGTATCTACACGGTAAATTAAGAAACGGGAAAGTAAAGTAATAAGTAGTGAAGTTACTTTTCAAATGCAAATTTCCCTCGTTCGTTACTCATACAGGGGCAATATAAAGTCAATTTTAATAAGTAAATGTAATCTTCCAAAGATAAATGTCGACAAAGAAATAAAGGTAAACATGAAAATGGCAACAGCAACACTTGGGAACGATTCCCATCAATTCCCCTCACAGATCTCAAACTTTAACTCTTGACTTGACATTCAGTAACAGTTCTCACACAAACACAGACACATGACTCTAATTTACAGTAGATGCAGAACCGCAAAATGTATTTGTCGGAGGAAAGTGATGTTTGCTGCCTTTATCATTACCGTTTTGAGGCCACCAAGTTTAAACTTTTTTTCCACTCAGGATCTTCATCAGATCCAGTTGGCCCAGGACCATCATCTTCACAACCTTCATCTTCACAACCTAAGCCATCAGCAGAACATGGAAAAAAGAGAAGGCGCAAATCTGAAGCACCCGAGTGGATTGAGCAGTACGTCACTGAGCAGAGGAAGCAGATTTCAGATCTCATGGTCCTGCAAAAGGAAGCAGTGAAAGTGGCAAGCGTACATAACGTAATCTTAAAAGAAGTTTCTACTTTGGCGAAGAAATAGCAACTTGTGTTTTTCTCCTTTTGCCACATTCTGCTGATGGTTAGGTTCTATTTTGTTTGGTTAATACCATGAAGTACAGTATATATACTAAAGGAAATACATGCGATCTTGGTCACCTCACCTTTGTGGCTTAAATACATATTAAAGTAACAACATGTAGCTTTTCAACCTTCATAATATATTTCCAAGACCCTTGTGATAGTACATCGACTTACAATAGGTTGAATGAGACGTCTGCCAGAGCCTGACGGGGTCTATATCGCTTTTACTGGCACTATGTAACTTCGCGGTGCGGGTAGTAACCAGCGCTCAAAAAGAACTACAAAATTCGACTGCTTTACGGCATACGTCACTCCGCCCACCACTTCCTCAAATGTGGCCAACCAGCGCGTTTGTTTTCGTGCGTCTGTTTTCGTCATGGCTGAAGCAGCAGCGAAACGTAAGAAGTCCAAGGTTTTGTTGGAGTAGAGTCGGAAGAGGAAAAGGGAGAGTGATAAACTGAAAGGCAGGACGAGGATCAATATTGGTCGAGCGTTTGCTCGCTGGCGTGAGCTAATGGAGGAGGAGTGTTTCCAGACCGATGCTGACTTGGCCGTCATGCTGTTGAACTAGTAAGTAACTGTAAATTGCTTGCATACTATCTTTAGTTTTTCTAATCTGTTGTCTGCCTGGCTACGTTACGGAAACTATCTGGTCCTCCATTTATTTATCTTCATGAATCAGCTAGTAGATGAGCGAATTATCAATCTGGTAGCTAGTAAACACTAACATGCGTTAGTTTTAGATGGTTAGGATGCTATCGCTATCATTCTCGTTCAGATTTGAGCATTGTAATCGACATGCAAATCGCAAATGTTTGAGTTAAAATGTTTAGTCTACTAAATATGTATAAATTATAAAAGGAGGAAGATTAATAATATTATCATTGCCCATATGAAAAAAAAACCTACATGCTTCATATACAGTAACCGTAAATCATTTTACGACAGCGGTAATGGACAATTCCGCTTCCAACCTGTAGGGCGACCGCAGAGGAAAAGTTCCATGTTGTTGCTTTAATTAGTTGATTATAAATTTTATTTTCGTGAAATAATTAAAGGTCCCATTGCATGGATTATTTTATTATTTTATAATGTTTCCTGGGGTGCCCTTATATTGGTAGTATGTTTTTTTAGATCAAAGCTTGTTATAATTTAGAAATAAAAGGCATATTTCCTAGCCTGATTTTAGCCTCTGATTTGAACGCTGTTTGAAGGGGCATTTCTGCTGTGAGACTTCAGTGTAAACGCCCACTGCTGTGATTGGCTGCTGAGAGACTTAAGTGTAAACACCCACTGCTGTGATTGGCTGCTGTGAGACTTCAGTGTAAACGCCCACTGCTGTGATAGGCTGACATGCTTGCATATGAAATATCTAGTATTACATGTGGAACTGTCTCGAATACTTTTACTATTACAGCTATTATATGTTTTTTACTATTAGAGCTGTCGGGATTAACGAATCGTGAGAAGTTTTTTAAGTATTTAGATCTATTCCCTTCACATAAAAGGTTGCAGTGATGAGCATTGAGCAGATCTTATCATTGCAACGCAGTTTCTGCACTCTCAAAAAATATTTCACCAATGCAAACATGACATTAGGTAAGTACAGTAAGAGCTTTGTTGTGCAGCGCGTAACAGCGTCATTGATTTCATTACGAGTTTTGGCAAATGTCCAGATAAACTCGCGCTGTGTGATTGACAGCTTGGGAGATTAGAAAGAGATTGTTCTTTGATCGCTTTCAGTATATTAAAATCACAGTTTACGTAAGATGTGAAGTTGATCGTTTAGTCACTGGCTTGATTTACTGATGCATAAACAGTATTGAACAACTTTGAGAGAAATATTATCTGTCTGAACTTGAACAATTACACATCAGAAATTCACATAACCCACTGGATCTTCAGAGGCTCGGATGAAGGAACTAAAAAAATACCTTTGTGTTCATTTGTACTATCAAACACTGAGCAACTGTCATGTTTCGCTCCTTTGCAAGCCATGATGTCTCTCATTCTCTCATGGGCAGGCCAAATTCCTTTTGCAGACAAAGAAGAGAAAGGGGAGGTGAACTTTCCCCTTATGATGACATAAGGGGAATATTTCTAGATTCGCCCGTCTGAGCTTTCATTTTCTCAAAAATACCCAGGGCTTGGTTTACACCCATCGAAATGTCTAGCCACTGGGGGACCATAGGCAGGCTAAGGAAACTCATATTAAGGTTAAAAAACCTCATAAAGTGAACATTTCATGCAATGGGACCTTTAAAAAGTATCAGCCCATTAGCTCAACACAATGATAGTGTTATATTAACACAATTAACTCAATAAACTCATGTTTGTTTTCAGTTTTTGGCCAAGTTCATCTAATTTTCTTTTCTGGCACGGTATCCAGTAAGAGTTGTATGACATCACTGCCATCTTGTGATTTGTGGCTCATAGATTTTTGCAATGATAGATGATAAAAAATTCGCCAAATACTGTTCACAATGACAATGAAAATGTCTATAAACATCAACATAATCACAGTGTCTGTCATGTGTGGGTGAAATATAATTTATTAGGCATTTAGATTTTCTAATGAGAAATTAACAACATGGAGAGATCTAAAAGCAAATAATATTTCATGGCTTTCAGAACTAAAATTATTCCTGATTCAAGCAGAATGAGCATAAAATAAAAACGGACAATAACAATGAGATGTTGATAAAATGAGTAAAGAGTTTTATCAATAATTACATGAAGCAATTACAAACATTAAGTAAAAGTGAAAGTGAATGAGACAGATCTCTCTCTTTACTGACTGAGCCAAAGCATCTCAAGAGAAGAAGAGAAGAAAAGTGTCCAGTTTCAAAGATACATGAAAGTATATCTTGCATTTGCATGGAAGAGTAGAAGTGGAAGAGAAACTAGATGTTCTGATGAAATTAGTTAAAAATTATTGTTCGATTCATGTCTCTCTTAAAAGTGTTATGGCCTCTTCTATTCGGCTCCCTGAACTTAGCCTTGAAATGTTTTTCTTTTTCTTTTCAGTGTGAATTTTCTGGCACTTTTTCAGTTCATCTTCTTCTGTAATAAAGGACTTCCAGCAATGGTCTTTCTTCAGAATGAAAAGCAGAAGTGATTTCAGAGCAAAAGCCTGAGCTGCTTCTTCCCAGTGTGAACTCTAATGAGAATCTTCAGACTTGATTTACAGATTTGGATTTACAGACAGCATTTTTAGTTTCTGTTTTTCCTTTCTCATTCACGTCCATCAGATCTAAAAGAAACATTAAATCAAGTGAGATTTCAAATGAGAGACAAACGTGAAATGAAAAGTGAAGCCTAACGTCAAGATCACTGATGAGTTCAACAGTCATTTGCATTCCATTAAATCTGGTCACATTGGAATAGAGGATTATGAATAAAAATAAATAAAAATTGCCTGTTATTGTGTCATGGCTGGTAAAAGTTTATTTGGTCTGTAAATTTTTTAAGTCACCGGCCATTGGCAGGTGTAACAAAAAGTTAGTTTTGTTAAATTAGTTAAATTGATTAGTTTAGTTTTTCTCATAATGAGATACTTATAATAATGAAAATCTTTCCAAGCAGATACCAATCAAAACAACAAAATGTCCTAACGCTCACCGTGGCTGTAAGGAAACTACTTTGTTGCTCAGCACATAAAGATGAACTACTTACTGTGATCTCAGACTGTTTAAGTGGTTTCTCCACTGTATGGATCTTCATGTGTAGCTTCAGGTGACTTTTAAAAGAGAAAGTCGTCCCGCACTGATCACACATGTGCGGCTTCTCTCTGCTGTGGGTCCTTTCATGTTTTTTCAGAGTTGATGACTGATTAAATCTCTTGTCACAGAGTGAACACTTGTAAGGTTTTTCTCCAGTGTGGATCTTAATGTGTTGCTCCAGGTTGCGTTTAATAGCGAAACTCATCCCGCACTGATCACACGTGTGCGGCTTCTCTCCAGTGTGGACCCTCTCATGTGTTTTCAGATGTGTTGGCTGACTGAATCTCTTGTCACAGTGTGAACAATTGTAAGGTTTCTCTCCAGTGTGGATCCTCTCATGTGTTTTCAGAGTTGTTGACACACTGAAACTCTTGTCACAGTGTGAACACTTGTAAGGTTTCTCTCCAGTGTGGATCCTCATGTGTAGCTTTAGTTGAGCTTTAACAGAGAAACTCTTTCCACACTGAACACACGTGTGCGGCTTCTCTCCGCTGTGGATCATCTCATGTTTTTTCAGAGTTGATGGCTGACTGAATCTCTTGTCACAGTGTGAACACTTGTAAGGTTTTTCTCCAGTGTGAATTCTCTGGTGCAGTTTTAAAAAGGCCACTGAAATAAAAGACTTCCCACACTCAAAGCACACATGATCTCTCACACCAGTGTGAATTTTCTCATGTCTATGTAAATATGGCAGCATTGAAAAGCTCTTTCCACACACAGAACATGAATGTGGCTTCTCCTTCGTATGAACTGTAAGGTGTGTCTTCAGGGCTAATGCCCACATAAATGTTTTCCCACACTGATTACATGTGTAAGGCTTCTCTCCGGTGTGGATATTCCTGTGCCCTTTAAGTTGTACCAATTGTGTGAAACTCTTCCCGCAGTGATCACATGTGAACGGTCTTTCTCCAGTGTGGATCCTCATGTGAACTTTAAGATTTTCTCTGTGTGTGAAACTCTTCCCACACTGAGTGCATGTGAATGGTTTCTCTCCAGTATGAACTCTCATGTGAACCTCTAGTTGTTGTTTGCTTGAGAATCTCTTTTCACAGCAATTACAAGTGAACAGCTTCTCTCCAGTGTGTCTCCTCATGTGAACAATAAGACCTTCTCTGTATGGAAACCTCTTCCCACACTGATCACATGTGAACGGCTTCTCTCCAGTGTGAACTCTCATGTGTTTCTTAAGTAGAGATGATCGCAAGAAACTCTTCCCACATTGATCGCATGCATGTGGCTTCTCTCCAGTGTGAACACTCATGTGAAGCTCAAGACTTTGTTTGTATGCAAAGCTCTTCCCGCATTGATCACATGAGAACGGCTTCTCTCCGGTGTGGATTCTCATGTGAATCACAAGACTTTGTTTATTTACGAAACTCTTTCCACACTGAGTGCAGGTGAAAGATTTATTGTCTCTTTTCTTTAAAGATGTCATTTTAGACTTTGAGCGACTCAAAGGTTTTTTCCCAGGTTTAACATGTTCCTCCTCCACTTCACTCAGTTCTTCATTTTCCTCCTTCACTTCCATCAGGTCTGAAATGAAAGGGATAAAAAAGTCATTTTTGGTAAATCTTCCAGTTATTGGACATTATTGTCAGAGTTCTGTCACTTCTGTTTGGGTTACATCTTGGGTTGGTGACAGAGCTCTGGCATTCCTGGTCTGTCATGCGTCGGGTATAGTCTGGTTTGATGTGAGCACATGGCTTGTCATGTTTTTCCTTGTGCAATGTGCTCTCCTGTCAATTGTCTAAACCCTCCCATCTTGTTACCTGATTATTGATTAATTTGCCCCACCTGCCTTTCTCGTTACCCTCTTTTGTTTGCTTCCTATTTAGTCTCCGTGTTTACAGTCCTGTGCTGGATCGTTGTCTAAGTTCCCTTGTGTTTCCTGTTCCTGCCGATGTCTGTCCTGTTTTCCCCCAAGGGGAGTTTTTGTTTGTAGTGTTGTTTTATTTCTTTTGTTAATAAATACCCATTTGTTTTCTGCACTTGAGTCCTCGCTCCTTTCAACCCAGTCCGTGACAATTATAGGCACATATCCAATATTTCTGTAGTGAGAACTACAATTTTAATTGAACAACGACACAATTGCCTAATGTAATATTAACATTAAAGAATAGAGAATACTGCCATAATTATGGCACCAGTCACCTCTGCTGCTGAGGATATCCGAGTTTATCCGAGTCACCAGCCTCAGAAATTGCAAGTTAACAGCAGCTCAGATTAGAGACCAGATGAACGCCACACAGAGTTCTAGCAGCAGACACATCTCTAGAACAACTGTTAAGAGGAGACTGCGCGAATCAGGCCTTCATGGTCAAATAGCTGCTAGGAAACCACTGCTAAGGAGAGGCAACAAGCAGAATAGATTAGTTTGGGCCAAGAAACACACGGAATAGGCATTAGACCAGTGGAAATCTATGCTTTGGTCTGATGAGTCCAAATTTGAGATCTTTGGTTCCAACCGCCGTGTCTTTGTGCGACGCAGAAAAGGTGAACGGATGGATTCTACATGCCTGGTTCCCACCATGAAGCATGGAGGAGGAGGTGTGATGGTGTGGGGGTGCTTTGCTGGTGACACTGTTGGGGATTTATTCAAAATTGAAGGCATACTGGACCAGCATGGCTACCACAGCATCCTGCAGCGACATGCCATCCCATCCAGTTTGCGTTTAGTTGGACCATCATTTATTTTTCAACAGGACAATGACCCCAAACACACCTCCAGGCTGTGTAAAGGCTATTTGACCAAGAAGGAGAGTGATGGAGTGCTGCGCCAGATGACCTGGCCTCCACAGTCACCGGACCTGAACCCAATCGAGATGGTTTGGGGTGAGCTGGACCGCAGAGTGAAGGCAAAAGGCCCAACAAGTGCTAAGCATCTCTGGGAACTCCTTCAAGACTGTTGGAAAACCATTTCAGGTGACTACCTTTTGAAGCTCATCAAGAGAATGTCAAGAGTGTGCAAAGCAGTAATCAGAGCAAAGGGTGGCTACTTTGAAGAAACTAGAATATAAGACATGTTTTCAGTTATTTCACACTGTTTTGTTAAGTACATAATTCCAGATGTGTTCATTCATAGTTTTGATGCCTTCAGTGAGAATCTACAATTTAAATAGTCATGAAAATAAAGGAAACGCATTGAATGAGAAGGTGTGTCCAAACTTTTGGCCTGTAGGTGTGGAACGGTACATGTATTCGTATTGAACTGAAATGTTACGGGCGTCACGGTTCGGTGCATGAATTTACACGGAGAATATATGGTATGAAAATAAACTTGCGTGCAAATTAATGAATGTAATGCGGAACTACTGTTAGATACGCGGGTTCTTTAGAGACAGCTAATCTTTAACCCCGCCCCCGCTCTGATTGGCGCCTATGCAGCTGAGCTCCGCCTATGTTGCACTATGCAGTTTTTTGTCAGGTCGACGGTCCAGTGAGTGAGTCAGAGATAGCAGCGAGTATGGCGAGTGGTGGCGACCCACAAGAGTTAGAGGATCCGCCGGCCTCTTTAAGATCACAAGTTTGGGAAGACTTCGGTTTCCCAGTCAGTTACAGTAGTACAGGCGAGAGAGTAGTGGATAAGATGAGGACTGTGTGTCGCCGTTGTTCAGCAGTTGTTGGGTATGTGAGTGGAAATACATCTAACATGCTAACGCATATCGGACGCAATCACCCAGATGTCCAAATCACTAGAATGAGACCAAAAAAAAAAAAAAAGTCAAACTTCTCCTCCCTACAGTGCTTAACTAGCCTTTAGATACACAAACAAAGAGGGCCAAAAAGAAAAATATCACTGAAGCAATCGGAATTTACATGTCATCTTCAATGCGCTCGTATTCACTCGTAGAGGAACCTGGCTTCAAGTATTTGCTGTACATACTCGAACCTCGTTACAACATGCCATCCCGTACATGAGGCAAAAGCTATTTAACGGTGACTGCTCATTTTCTTGACTCTGAGTGGGAAATGAAAGCATCAGTTCTACAGACGCGGCCCCTGTATGAGCAGCACACGACCACTCACCTAGCTGAGAAGCTAATGGAGGTCGTGGCAGAGTGGAAACTAGAGAGGCCTGGAACAACTATTTCAGTGACCACAGACAATGCAAAAAACATTGTTAATGCCATCAGAGAAGCAGGGCTGGGTCCGCAAGTAGCATGCTTTGCCCATACTCTAAATTTAGCTGCACAAAAAGCACTGGCAGTCAACCAGGTATCTAGATTATTAGGAAAAAATACTTTTTTTTCATCGTAGCACGACGGCTGCGTATGTTTTGGAGCGTAAACAGGTGGTCCTCGACTTGCCAAAACACTGCCTCGTACATGATGTGTCGACACGCTGGAACTCCAGCTACGAAATGGTCGAGCGCTATCTGGAACAGCAAGTTGCCATTTACTCTGCATTAACAGACAAGTCAGTAAAGAACAAGCAGGATGCCTCACATCTGTCAGATCAGGAGGTGAGCTTCGCAGAGAGTGTGGTTAAGATTATGAAACCTTTGAAGACCATCACTACAATTTTGAGCACAGAAACAACACCGTCGGTTTCAATGATCCTACCACTTGTCAGGGAAATGAAAAATGCCATCAGAGAGAACATGCAAATCCGAGACATTGACCCAGATCTCCAGGATTTCTTTAATAAATGCACTGCATTGGACCCCAGGTTCAAATCGCTCCCTCACTTGGATCCTGCCCGTCACCAGAACGTCTTTGAAGATCTCATCACAGAAGTTGTAATGCATCTTCCCTGACAATTTGTAAGTCTCTTTTAAAAACGTATTTGTTTTCTTTGGCGTATTGATTTTTTTTACACACATTTTTCTTAAATGTGTATATTATATTATATATGTGTGTATTAAAGTGTGTATATTTAGGATCTGCATTTAGTTGTGTTGTACAGCACTTTGGTCAGTCTTGTGGCTGTTTTAGAATGTGCTTTATAAATTAATTAAACTTGAAACTTGAATGCTAAGGTTGTTTTTTATTTGATTGATTTTTCCTCACTTCTGTCATGTCTTAACCGAATATATTGTTGTTACAGTGTTCACTGATAAAAGCCAATCATTGTCTTTGTTGTATAATACTGCAGACTAAGACCACAGAGACAACACAGGACAGGCCATCAACTTCACAGGCTACTTCCTTACCAGAGATGCCAGAGTCTGAGAGACATCATCCTCCCCACCTTTGGCTAGTCAAGTCTTTGGCTCCCTCTTTGCAACTGGTCAGATGAACCATCCTGATTTGAAGCAGAAGGGGAAGGAGGAGGTATATGCCTACATAGCCAAGGAAAGCACTTCTTTGGAATCCGACCCGCTTGGCTGGTGGAAGTCCAATGAAACAATATTTCCAAATCTAGCCAAGTTGGCCAAATGCTACCTGGCAGTACCTGCCACCTTCGTCCCAAGTGAGAGGGTTTTTTCAACGGCAGATGACGTAGTCACTGCCACAAGATCTACCCTCACTAGTGAAAGTGTGGACATACTTGTGTTTCTATAAAAAACTTAAAAATACAATGAAGCTACCTTTAAGAGGTACATCTTGTGCTACGCCAGATACACTGCCTCTATTAAGCACAGATTGTTATTTTCTTTTATATTTTATAGGAAATGATGGACCATACTGTTATCTATCAAAATATGTGCACTTGTGTTTTTATTTAGGCTATGTAGATATTTTGTTTAGTGCTAATAACGGAATAAACAAAAAATAAATAAACGTTATCTCATGCTGAGAGATAAGCTATGCCTATTTGTGTGAGGAAATTTCACAAATATTGTGTTGTAAAAAATAAAAAGAATGAGAAAGTTTGAGAAGGGTTTGTTGTTTTTATTTGAACTTTCATGCATATTACACATTGGAACGTTGTTGTTCACGGTCAGGGACTATTTTTTCTAGAGGAAGGAATGCTTTTATTGATTTAACTTCATGAAAGTTGCACTAATACATTTTTTTTTTTTACTTTAATATTGTGTGGTAACCGAAAAAAAAAAAAAAAAAAAAAAAAAATATATATATATATATATATATATATATATATATATATATATATATATATATATATATATATATATAAATTAACTAAATTAAACTTTTTTACAACACAAAAGAAACACCGAACTTACTTAAGCTTGACTTTCTATTTTCTTCTAGAAACAAAATTTGTTGTATTAGTTTCCTGTTTTCTCTGTAAAGCTGCTTTGAAACAAATCTGTATTGTAAAAAGCGCTATATAAATAAAGGTGACTTGACTTGACACTCACGGAACACTGCAATTCACAAAAGTTCATTATTTGCATGTGCCGTAAAGCCTTGCCGGTTAAACATGTCATTCATGCTGTTTCTAACATGCGCTTTTCTGAGTGCAAACACCCGAAGCGCACCGGCACTAAAAGCCTGTCTAACAGCGCCTGATTACTGGACTAAGTTATCTTTCGAGTCTCATTGCGCTAATACTGTCAAATACACACAAGGTTTACATAAACAAAGTTGGTAATGTCTTAAGTGAATGCAATCGTTTGATAGAAAATTGTGTGTTTGTCATATGCGTACATATTAGATGTGTGTCGGTCTTAAAGTGACAGTAGCCTAATAGTAAACGTGCCGCCGCTTGTCCTTAAAGGGATAATTCACCCAAAAATTAAACCAAACCTGTATTAATTTCTTTCTTGTGCTGAACACAAAAGAAGATATTTTGAAGAGTGTGGATAACCAGACAGTTGCTCATTGACTTCCATAGAAGGAAGAAATATACTATGGAAGTCACTGGGGACCAGCAACTGTTTGGATACCAGCATTCTTCAAAATAACTTTTATTTTTAACAGAAGAAAGAAACTTCTTTGGGTTTAAAAAAACTTGAGAGAGTAAATGATTACTATTTTTATTTTGGAGGGAACTATCCCTTTAATGTTAATACAACAACAAAACTTACTTTTTTTATTTGCTCATTTAATTTCTTTCTTGAATGCTACTGTTAAATACACCTGTAGCTGATAAAAATAAAGCACTGTTTATTTAATTTGTAAATTATGTTGTTTGTGTGTAATGTGTATCTCATTTTTAAATAAAGAAAATAATGACAAAGATTTTTATCTTCGCCACTTTGGTATAAATGTCTGCCATTCTTTTTTATTTTATATTTTGTTACCTTGTACGCCTTTGTTTTTTAAAGTAGGGACATAAAGTAGGGAGCTAGGAAATTTGACTATATTACTTGCATTTGAATGCTGATGTCTTTTTGTGATCGCTTTATAGTTATTTTTATTATTAATGTTGCTGCTTTTGTTTTAATTAACTTTTACTTCTTGTATTTTCCGGTGGATTGTGATTTTATGTACAGCGCTTTGAGAAGCTGCTTTTAAAGGCGCTCAATAAAATAAAGTTTATTATTATTATTATTAATTTGGCTGTAATGCTCAGTGTGTAATGCTTTTTCTACACAAAAGAGTAAAAGCAACATGAAAAAGAATTGATAAAACCATGCATCGTGATTTTTTCCTGAAAGAAATCGTGATATGATATTTTTGCCATATCGCCCACCCCAAGTTACATCATGATCATGTCTCGTGCGCCTCTTGACACAAAAACAAATTGAGTGCACAGTTTTTGCATTCAAATGTGCATTTTTTTTTTATGTGCTTTTTTTTGCATTTGAATTTGCATTTTTTGAGGGAATAGGGAATTTGAGGAATGTTCAAAATTCGAATTTTTATTTGACAGCCCTATTATACATGACACGATTTTCCAAAATACCCAGTTTGCCATCCCGAGGAAATTGATTGCCATATTGGAGTTGACCAGCATAAGATCAACTCAACAGACTTAGATGCTGGATCCACATTTGCTCCCTAAGGTCTGTCAAAAATACTCTCAGAATGAGAAGAGACCAAACCAAACTCAACCTTGCAGATAGAGCTTAACATAGCGGCCCAAAAAGAGCCAAAATACTTGATATCACTGTCCACACAGAACCACGGCCTGCATCCCAATGTCCATATGATCCATCCACAATGGAAGGCTTTGTATTTTTTGTATTTGTATGTCTTACTCTGTGTGTTTTTATTGTGTTATGGATCCCCCTGGGTCTGAAATAAAGTTTCAAAATAGTGTGTGAGATTTAAATAAGTGTGTCTCAAAGCATATTAGGTTGAAAAGAGTATGCCAGACGTCCCCGGATTGGTCTACTATTTCCGGTAGATTTTTTAAGTGTGGATCCGTACACACTATAAAGGCTAATATTGCCCACAACCCATTGCGATTTGGAGAAGGATTCGGTTCAGAACTACAAACACAAGTAAAAAGTGTTAAAAAACTACAAAACATGGCGGATGTGTGCAACCGAAAGAGGATAAAGGGGTTTGAGTGATTAATAAATCACAGTTTAAACTGATAAAAAAAATTCATGTTTTCCATGTTATGTTTTATTTCCAATCGGTAGGAAATGGAATTAAAATGAAATGTGGAGGATATTACCTGTGATAAGATGACACAGCAACAGAGGAGAACAAGAAGAGAACAAGAAGAGGCCAAACTACGCTCAGTATTAAAGACAGCTTATCCCAGCGGACAACTCTCTATAGCAGGAGGAGGTCTAGCAACGCTTTCATTTAAAGGCTCGTAGGGGCCAATTGCGTCTAGGGATGGGCGATATGGACTTAAAACTATATCACAATATTTTCTGCTAGTGTGTGAGAAACACTAGCGCTCTCAGCAAAGTGACAGCCAGTCGTATGCCTCACACTAGCATTAACGTATGCGTCACATACACTGTGCATTCACTGAGAATAGGCTAACTGAAATACCAAGGAAAATATGTCTGTGTGTACGGGTTCCAGATTGTAGAGGTAGTTCCTCGATTATCGATAAACTCAAGCCTCAGCTTCATGTCCACTAGGTAATAATATATCGGCCATCCCTACTAAGGCTCCAGTCTCTGTCGCCGACCAATGACATTGTTGCGTTTGAATCATGTGCTACAGACATCGATACAATACAACATAATTGATACAGTAATACATCGAGGTCACGCGCCAGGTGTTCCCCACAAACGTCTGTTATTAATGACAAACAACGTTTACTAGTAACTACAAATCTGGTTTTGCCTAAGTTTCTCAAACCTCCCTTTACTCACCATTTGTTGAAAACAGACAAAAAACATTCTGTACCATTTCACAGTTTAACTGTTTATCTAAATGTGCTTGAATGTTTCTAACATGAATGTTCTTCAGCATCATGAATGAATGAAGAATAAACACCAACCTCTTTGTTCTTCAGGATCTTCAGTGTGTTTCATTCTGCAGGGTTCTGGATCACTCATGTTCTCACTGTCCTCTTTAATAAACTCAGTCTTTGCAGATTTCAGCTCTTCCTGATGCTCTGATGCTCGTCTTTACTTGTAGCTGATGGGAATTTACAGCATTTATTGGAGAAATGCAGCTGATCTGACAAAATAAAAAAATAATATCAGTTCCTGAATGTTTTTATACTAAATATCACATCTAAGCATTTAAGTCTGTCTGAAGTAAAGTAAACGATGCGAATTGAATGTATAACTTATTTTATTGCTAACCTTAAAGCTCATTTCATTGGTGTGAACAGAGTAGACTGTATTTGTGACAATTCACAGGAGATCTGAAGACATCAGCATAATAAAAGAGGTGAAAACAGGAACTATTGTCATGAAATAAAGAGTGTTTTCAGCAGATCTGTTAATATTGATGAGCCTCAGACTATCAACACTCATTCAACAAGCCATTCAGGATCATCAGCAGATCATCTCACTTTATTCTGAGTGCTTACTGTTAGAAACACATTATTTGAGTCAGGATACGTGATAAAAGCCTGTAAAACTGCTCTATTGAAAGAAAATACTGTTGCTTCTCACCATCTGACACAAATAAAACATAAAAACAATAAAACACCTCATCTATATATATATAAATAAACTGACAATGATCCTAAAAAACTCATAAGCTCATCAATTCTCCTCACTGATCTCAAACTTTCACTCTTGACTTGACATTCAGTAACAGTTCTCACACAAACATCGAGACAATCACACAAACGAACACAAAATCTCTCAGGTCTGAATGAACTCAACATATTCTCCTCATGCTCGCTGCTGCTGCACTAAATGTTTATTTCAGAAGGAAGACGCCAGAAAAGACGCACAAGTATCGCTGTGATCGATGGAAACAATACAGAAATGAGTCTGTCGCTTAATCAAACTGTATAAAGTGTGTGTGATGGTTGTGTAAATATGAGAAATATCGTGAACTGCTATCCTCACCTCAGAAGACTCTTCTTCTTCTTCTTCTTCTTCTTCTTCTTCTTCTTCTTCTTCTTCTTGTTCATTGGCGGCTCGAATTAGCGCCATCTGTTGTGGGTTTTGGATCAGAGACTCATTTTACTCCTTTTTTTTCATGTGATGCATGATAATGAGGAAGCAAGCACTTTTTTTATTTCAAAAAGTACAGAGATGACATGTTTATACAACTTTGAATACGAAATGTATTAACAATGTGTTCAATGTCATCAGAATACAAATGAGAAAATAAGAGTTAACAGTGTTTAGCTGAAAAATGAAAAATAAAAGACAAAAAAGAAGATAGAGAGAAATAACACGAGGGTAAGATATTAAACTATACATCAATTTCATTGTAGGCCTACTTAATACAATTCTTATTTTAAATTATTTAAAAAACACAGTGTTAACAGTGTTTTGCTTTTAAAAAACAGCTAAATGTTTAATTGTTCAAGAACAGAACAACTCATGTCAATACAAACACATGATTCTGAACCTCATCAACAAGTGATTGCATCAGTTAGACAAACCTGTCAATTATAGACAAATATTCATTTTTATGGTAACACTTTACAATAATGTTTTAGTTAATAAGAATGACAAAAACGATGAGCAATACATTTATTACAGTATTTATTAATCTTTGTTAATATTAGTTAATAAAAATACAGCTGCTCATTGTTTGTTCATGCTAGTTCACAGTGCATTAACTAATGTTAACAAATACAACCTTTAATTTTAATAATGTATTAGTAAATGTTGAAATTAATATGAACTAAAATTGATAAATGCTGTTCATTCTTATTTCGTGTTAACTTATTGTAAACCAGGAGCCGCACTCCAATGGTTCAAGTCTTACCTCTCAGGTACCCTTTAGGGTATCGTGGAGGGGTGAGGTGTCTAAGACCCAACATCTAGCTACTGGAGTGCCTCAGGGCTCAGTGCTGGGACCACTTCTCTTCTCCATCTACATGACATCCCTAGGATCTGTGATTCAGAAACATGGTTTTTGCTATCACTGCTACGCTGATGACACACAACTCTACCTCTCATTCCAGCCTGACGATCCGACGGGAGCTGATCGTATCTCAACCTGACAGACATTTCTGGCTGGATGAAGGACCACCACCTTCAACTAAACCTTGCGAAGACAGAGCTACTTGTGGTCCTGGCCAACCCAACACTTCACCACAACTTCACCATTCAGCTAGACTCGTCATCCATAACTCCCATCAAGGTCAGCCAGGAACCTTGGAGTGGTAATTGATAATCAATTGAACTTCACAGACCACATTAGCTAGAACTGCCCGGTCATGTAGATTTGCCTTGTACAACATTAGGAGGATCAGGCCCTTCCTATCAGAACATGCTACTCAACTCCTTGTCCAAGACCTAGTTCTATCCAGACTGGACTATTGTAACGCTCTCCTGGCTGGTCTTCCAGCTTGCTCTGTCAAACCTCTGCAACTGATCCAGATGCTGCAGCAAGAGTGGTCTTTAACGAGCCGAAGAGAGCACACGTCACTCCTCTCCTCACAAAATTGCACTGGTTGCCAGTGATCGGCTCAGAATGCATTTTCAAATTGCACATTGAATTTTGCTACATTCATTGCGGGACACTTAATGGGAATGCAATCGCAAGTGTCTTAACTGTGAGTGTAAATGCAATTAAGAAAAAATAACATTTAAATTACAATTTTGCTACAGTTTTTGCTTGAACATGTTAAACATATCTAATCATTTCTGTAATACATTTTAATTTTGCAACTTATAAAGCATTCAAATATGTATTCAATTTACATATTAAAAATAGTGTATGAAATGACAAATGTAAATTATATAATTGAATTTTCATTTTGCACCAAACGTTGCACAAATGTATTGGAAATTTGAAATTTAAATACAGAAATGCATTGTCATATTGCATTGTCATTTTGTATATTACTTCTCAAATTGAAATTTGCTTCGCATAAGCTTCCATAGTTGCAAGATGTCAGGTCTGATGATAAAATCCAATGCACAGGCGAATGCAAATGTTATGGAAATGTCAGATGAGGGATGAAATAGAGACATTCGCAAACTGGCACGGACCAACGTTACAAAACGTTAGTGGACGAAAAGAACGAACAACTCAAACCCGAAGACTCAAGAGGTGAACAAATTATTTGTGTTTCCTCTAGATCTGAGTTGTTAGTTCAACACATCATATCCCCTTAAGCTGAAGCTATCCAGCGTGTACAGGTTAAAACAACAACACACAAAACACAACAACACAGCAAATAAAATGTATACAAACAGCAGTCTCATTCTATCTCAGGCATGTGTGGAGTAAAGTATAGTTTATTAGGCAATTAAAGAGCATTGAGTGATTAAAAACAGAGAACCCAAAAAGCAATAATACTTCATGTTTTTCAGTTATTATGACAGTAATATCATGATGGTATGATATTATATTTTGCATCTGGGTTTTCTAAATAAATCATAAATGGAAGAATAATTATCATTTTAAAAACAAAAATGAAGAACAAAATAAAAATAAATTGTGTTACAGCCTCTTCTTCAGCTTCCTGAACAAGAACGCTTAAGCTTTTACTTTCCTTCATGAAAGAGTAAGCACAATACTGAGATACATTTGGATTATTAGACAAGTGACCATATATATGAAACTCATAAGCACGCACAACAAAATAATGTATATCATGAAGCAAAATGATATACAAGATTAAACTTTTTGACATTTTTCTTGGGGAGGAACTTGGAGTTGATCTGAATCCACAGTTGAATCTGCTCAAGTTTCTTAGTCATGTTGGTTGTTATGGCTGGTTGTGAAAGATTTATCCAGATTATATTTTATTGCTTGATGCATTATTGTGTCACATTTGGCGAATACACAGCATCAAACCTGAAAGTGTTGGATCTGAAGAGGATCTACTTACAGTGAACATGTTTTGTATGTTTGCATAGAGAAGATGGATGATTGAAACGCTTCCCACATGCAGTGCAGGGATACGGCTTTTCTCCAGTGTGAATAATCCGGTGCAGTTTTAAATGTGCAGCTGTAATAAAAGTCTTCTCACACTCAAAGCACACATACTCTCTCACACCAGTGTGAATTTTCTGATGTCTATGTAAATATGGCAGCAGTGAAAAACTCTTTCCACACACAGAACATGAATGCGGCTTCTCCTTCGTATGAACTGTCAGGACTGAATTCAACAAAAAAGTTTTGCCACATTGGTCACATGTGAAGGGCTTCTCTCCGGTGTGGATTTTTATGTGTTCCTTAAGGTGTGTTGATTTAGTGAAGCTCTTTCCACACTGATCACAAATGAACAGTCTCTCTCCAGTGTGAACTCTCATGTGATCCGTAAGAGATGCTTTAAATGTGAAACTCTTTCCGCACTGATCAAAGTGTGCGGTTTCTCTCCAGTGTGGATCCTCTCATGTCTTTTCAGAGATGTCGACTGATTGAATTTCTTGTCACAGTGTGAACACTTGTAAGGTTTCTCGCATGTATGAACTTTGTTGTGTTCCTTAAAGGTATAGCGGAGGATTTTTTTTACTTCCGGGTGGATAGTGTATACTATTGGTCCTCCTAATTGTCAATCATTCTGGTGAATCAATCAAACTTATTCAAAAAGTGGAGAGGGTGGGTCTTATCTAAAATCGGAAAGATCCTCCGCTATACCTTTAAGTCTTCCTTTTTTTTTTTATGAAACTCTTCCTGCATTGGTCGCATGTGAACAGCTTCTCTCCAGTGTGAACACTCAAGACCACATTTGGTTGTGAGACTCTTTCCACATTGAGTGCAGGTGAACGATTTCTTAAATCTTTCTGTTTGGTTTGAAAGTAACTCAAAGGTTTTTCTCCAGTTTTGACATTTTTCTCCTTAACTTCATTCTCTTCGTTTTCTTTAATCAAATCTGAAATAAGGGTAAACACGATTCATTTTCAGGACCTAAAAAAAAAATGAGAAAAGTGAAGGACATAAAAGTGAACCCTGATGTAACTGTGGGCATTAGGCAAAACCTAAACATGTTGATGCATTTTTATTAAGTGTACATCCCTGCAACTTACCGTAACATGAATGAGGTACATTGATAGTCATAGAAAGTGTCTCTTATTATTTATTGCTACAGCTAGATTATTCAACAACTGTAAATATTTTTCTTATCACAACAAATCTAAATCTAAAACTGCTTGAAGAATAAACACCAACCTCTTTGTTCTTCAGGATCTTCAGTGTGTTTCATTCTGCAGGGTTCTGGATCACTCATGTTCTCACTGTCCTCTTTAATAAACTCAGTCTTTGCAGATTTCAGCTCTTCCTGATGCTTTGATGCTCGTCTTCACTTGTAGCTGATGGGAATTTACAGCATTTACTGGAGAATTGCTGTGGGAGGAGCTTCACTGACCATGATGATGATGTGATTGCTGTGGGAGGAGCTTCACTGAGAGTCCTGAATTATCTGGACGACTGGCTAATATTAGCCCAGTCAAAGGAGGAATTGGTGTCACACAGGACTTTACTGTTGGCCCATCTGGATCAGCTGGGTCTCAGAGTCAACTGGACCAAGAGCATACTGTTCCCCAGTCAGGAAATATCCTTTCTGGGGATAGATTTGGACTCCAGGTCTATGAAGGCGCGCCTGATGCGAGAGCGCGCGACGGCAATTCAGCGCTTTGCAGCGCCATTCACCGTAGGGAAGCATCTTCCCCTCAAGAATGTTTCAGAGGATGATGGGTCTTATGGCCTCAGCCTCGACTGTGCTGCGCCTGGGACTGCTACACATGCGCCCCTTTCAGCTGTGGCTGAGACGGCGCGTACCAGCGAAAGCGTGGAAAAGGATGTACGAACCCTGAAACGAATAATGTAAAAAATTTGACTATTTCTGCCACAATACCATGGTTACAGTTTGCATTACTACATTAAATCCAAAGGGAATATTGCTGATTTCTGGACTTAAAAGCGATATTACTTAAAACTTAATGAACTTGTTTCTCCTGGCTTCCAAGTCAGTGCTGTTTGATCTGATATACAGTATATGGTTAATAAAATAATTCTGTGTTGGGTGAGTAAATCATGCAAATCAAAGCATTTGAATTCAGCGCAGTATTAACAACACTTAAGTCATCCTATGGGTATATGACATCTTCCTCAAAAGGCCTTTATTATCCCACTGGAGCCATATGGAGCACTTTTATGGACTTCAAAACCGAAACTGCAATTGACTGCCATTTTAAAGCTTGGAAGAGCCAGGACATGTTTTAATATAACTCTGATTGTATTCGTCTGAAAGAAGAATGTCATACACACCTAGGATGATATGAGGGTGAGTAAATCATGGGCTAATTTTCCTTTTTGGGCAAACTATCCCTTTAAAATGCTTTCTCAATGGATCTCCCAGCGCTGCGTAGTAACGTTGTTTCGTGATCGAGATCGGCCCACGAGTAAACCGCTGTCTAGTATTGTTCCGAGTGGATAAACTGTTTGCGCTGCGCAGCTCAAACAAGTAGTGTGGTTTCATTCTGCTTTCGTTTGCTGTGTGATGTTTCTCGTATGCGGCAGAAATGGCAGCTCTCTCTTAAAAAAGGTTGCAAAATGTGACAATTTACTCGCAGTCTAGAGCCCTGTATAGTTCTTTATTTCTGCTTTTAATGAGCGCCACCTACTGTCAGAGAGCGCATTTATGTTTTTTTGCATTGATCTGAACTGACAAATGACATATTCCTGTTGGTTGAACTAGGGCTGGGCGATATGGAGCAAAAAATATATCTCGATATATTTTGCTATATCTCGATATACGATATATATCTCGATATCTTTACAGGAAAAATAACCCCCCAAAAACTACTGCAAAAACAAATATGCCAAAAACCACAAAGTCTTTTTTTATTGAAGTGCAAATAGGTAGGCAGTTCATGTAGGAACAAAGTGTTTCTGCGACATTAAAAAAAAAAAAAAAAATCCCTGTATACAAAAATAATAATTAAACTGTAAAATAAAGGAAGAAATAATACATATTGCACTATTTTAAATAAACCTGTATAGAAATATCATTACTAATTTTGGCAAAAAAAATAAAAAAATGCCATATATCCCCCAAAAACTGCACAACTGTAGAGTAAAACATTAATTAAAAAAAAAAAGGATACAAAATGCATCTAAAAATTGACATGATTGTTACAAAATCACACTGTCTGGGGCCTCTGGAGAACTCAGAACAACTGCTAGCATAAAGTTTAAGGTAAAAATAACTGCCATTAAATTACAGTATCTTACTACTATGCAATTAGATAAACTGTTCATTCATTACATCACTTTACCTCGGTCTTTATCCACCTTTATCCTCTTCTCTTCTTTTTGGCACTGTATCTATAGCAGAATAGGTAGGCTAATGCTAATTTATAATGCGTCATGTAAATTCGGCCATCCGTCACAATCAGGAAACTTTCACCGTGTCTGGCGCGAGCTGCCAGGCCCGTTTCTACAGGGGAGCATGTTAAGTGTGAGTGTGTTAAGCGCCCTCAAACAAAAGCAATGCGGCGGGAGGCGACGTTACACAAAAAATTACCAACAACAACTGATCGCGCGCACGCTGTTTCTGACGCACTTCAAGCACTCGCTGGGCGGGGAAAGATTGATGTGCCTGACCGGACTCGGGGGACTTGGTTGAATGAGACAACACGCGAGGGGAGGGGGAACAAAAGCAAGGAGGCGGAGGAGGGCGGGGGCGAGCACAGCACAGAGATAGCAAACAAGCAAAGTGGCGAAATCAGAATTAAATATAAACAATATATCGATATATACGATATGTCAAAATCCATATCGAGTTTAAAAAATCTCGATATATCGTAAATATCGAGATATCGCCCACCTACAGTGGTCAGAAAAAACAGGGGAGACACTTTGTTTCTCTCAATATGACTCTCAATATGACTCTCGAGTAGCTTCCAGTAGCTTCTCGCTCCAAAGCTAATCGCTGTCACTCTCTCACTTCTACCTCGCTCTAACACGCAGTCCCCCCACACACACACTTGCCGGCTCGACTCACACACCAGCGCACAAGTATAAACATCTGGCCACTTCATGAGTTTTCTCAGATCGGATAGCTATCTGATTTATCAAAACGATTCCATTTACACCACATAAATGCGTTTTTTCAAAATGGATATAAATCCGATCTTCAATTCCCGCACTATATGCAGATTTAATGAAGTTCACGTCACCGAAAGCAACAGTTATGAGCTGCATTTTATTGATCATCAGCTAAAATTTCTAAATCAAAGACCGCAATAAGAGAGAGCGGCAACAGCCCTAAGATCATTTAGTTTCTTTACTTTTAATGATGATGATTGTGTGTTAAGCGTCTGTGACTTTCCCTTTGATTTGCGATAGTTGGCACGTTGGCTCGATGAAAAGATGTTCAGCTGCTCATCTGCAGTGATGCGTGCTGCAGTAGCATCATCATATCTGGCCATAACATGACACACAGCCCATCACACGCTCTCACACATATATTTTTTTGCATTTTTGGGAGGAGTAAAATGTACTTATGTGGTTTCAACAACCAGATGCATTTACACCTGTCCAGTTTGGTCTGGAATGCGGTCCAGACCTCCTCCTGAAGTGGTTTGAGTGATCGGATTCAAATCCACCTCGAATGGGTTTCGTTGGGCACTTACACCTGGTCTTTTCACGATCAGATAACTATCAACTAACATGTCCTGTTCTGTAGACTTGCTCTTTATTTATAGTTTTTTATACTCTAGTGTACATACAACCAGTAAAACATGTCCTGTTCTGTAGACATGGTTATTATGTATTTATTCATGTTGTACAGTGAATAGTGAATTTCAGTTGAAATAAACCTTGTGTTGTAAGAAAACTTGTTTTATTTGTTATGAATCTATTTTGATGCATTTTCCCATAACTTTTGTAACTTTACATGTGTTTAAAAATATCCAAATTAATATCAATATCGCAATATTCATAATAGATATCGCAATATCACATTTTGTCAATATCGTGCACCCCTACCGTGATCTCAGATGATGTGGTTTCTCCACTGCATGGGTCTTCATGTGTAGCTTGAGGTGACTTTTAACAGAGAAACTCTTTCCACACTGATCACACGTGTGCGGCTTCTCTCCAGTGTGGATCCTCTCATGTGTTTTTTTATCTGCCGACTGAATGAATCTCTTGTCACAGTGTGAACACTTGTAAGGTTTTTCTCCAGTGTGAATTCTCTGGTGCAGTTTCAAACTGCTCGCTGAAATAAAAGTCTTCTCACACTCAAAGCACATGTACTCTCTCACACCAGTATGAATTTTCTCATGTCTATGTAAAGTTTGCCGCAGTGAAAAACTCTTTCCACACACAGAACATGAATGTGGCTTCTCCTTCGTATGAACTGTCAGGTGTGTCTTCAAGGCTGATGTATAGATAAATGTTTTGCTGCACTGATCACATGAGAACGGCTTCTCTCCAGTGTGGATCCTCATGTGAACATTAAGATTTTGTTTGTATTTGAAACTCTTCCCACATTGATCACAAGGGAATGGCTTCTCTCCGGTGTGGATCCTCATGTGTTCTTTAAGGTGTGAAGATTGACTGAAACTTTTCCCACATTGATCACACTTAAACGGCTTCTCTTCAGTGTGAACTCTCATGTGAACATCAAGAGTATGTTTGTATGTGAAATTGTTTCCACATTGATGGCATACATGCAATTTCTCCCCAGCATGGATCTTCATGTGTAGCTTCAGGTGACTTTTAGAAGAAAAACTCTTTCCACACTGATCACACATGTGCGGCTTCTCTCTGCTGTGGATCATCTCATGTCTTTTCAGATTTGCTGACTGACTGAATCTCTTGTCACAGTGTGAACACTTGTAAGATTTTTCTCCAGTGTGGATCCTCTCATGTCTTTTCAGATTTGATGGGTGACTGAATCTCTTGTCACAGTGTGAACACTTGTAAGGTTTTTCTCCAGTGTGAATTCTCTGGTGCACTTTCAAACTGCTCGCTGTAGTAAAAGTCTTCTCACACTCAAAGCACATGTACTCTCTCACACCAGTGTGAATTTTCTCATGTCTATGTAAAGTTTGCAGCAGTGAAAAACTCATTCCACACACAGAACATGAATGCGGCTTCTCCTTCGTATGAACTGTCAGGTGTGTCTTCAGGTGTGATGCCATAAGAAATGTTTTGCCGCATTGATCACATGTGTATGGCTTCTCTCCGGTGTGAATCATCATGTGACGTGCAAGAGTTTGTTTGCATGAGAAACTCTTCCCACATTGATCACAAGGGAATGGCTTCACTCCGGTGTGGATCCTCATGTGTTCTTTAAGGTGTGAAGATTGACTGAAACTTTTCCCACATTGATCACACTTAAACGGCTTCTCTTCAGTGTGAATTCTCATGTGACACTCAAGATGTTGTTTGGTTGTGAAACACTTTCCACACTGAGTGCAGGTGAAAGATTTCTTGGCTCTTCTTTTCTTTAAAAATGGCTTTTTAGTCTTTGAGCGACTCAAAGGTTTTTCTCCAGGTTTGACATGATGTTCCTCCTTCACTTCACTCAGTTCTTCACTCTCCTCCTTCACTTCACTCAGTTCTTCACTCTCCTCCTTCACTTCACTCAGTTCTTCTCTCTCCTCCTTCAATTGACTCAGTTCTTCACTCTCCTCCTTCACTTCACTCAGTTCTTCACTCTCCTCCTTCACTTCACTCAGTTCTTCACTCTCCTCCTTCACTTCACTCAGTTCTTCACTCTCCTCCTTCACTTCACTCAGTTCTTCTCTCTCCTCCTTCACTTGACTCAGTTCTTCACTCTCCTCCTTCACTTGACTCAGTTCTTCACTCTCCTCCTTCACTTCACTCTGTTCTTCACTCTCCTCGTTCTCTTCCATCAGGTCTGACATGAAAGACAAAATAATAATTAAATTTTCAGTACATCAAAATAATTACAAGAGAGGAATATAAAGTGAAAGGACATGAAATTGAGCCCTGATGTAAAAGTAGAAAGCAGAACTGTTATAAAATATTATGATAATTTGAAGCCTTTTTATAAATTGAATATATATCCATGAAATTTTCCAAGAATGAGGTACATTTATCTTCCAATTGTTATTTTTAAAACATTATAGGCACGAATCCCATGTTTCTTTAGCAAAAACTATTAACCCTCTGGGGTCTAAGGTGTTTTTGGGGTCCTTGAGATGTTTTGACATGCCCTGACATTTGTGCTTTTTTCAATTGCTTATAAACATATTAATGGCAAAGGTATCATTACACTCTATTTAGCACAAACAGGGCTAGCATAATATGTGAACAACTTGCATGTACATGTTTGTATTTTTGAGAGAATAATGTTCATGCATGGTTATTGAAAAAACTAAAAATGAAGGTTTCTGAAATAAGGCCACAAAACACATACTAAATGTGTGTCCACAAGACTTCTGAATAATGCATTTTGTCGCCTAGAGTTTTTTTCTTCAAAATGATGTGAAAGTCATCCTGCCTAATCATTCACATAAAACAATACATTGATTTAAATTTTGTAAGACACTTTTTGTTTGGAAAGGCAATATGCGAGTGGGCGTGAATGATCCAATGACACCATCATGAATATAGAGTGGTTCACACCTGAGGAGACAATGGGGCCCACATACATAATGAACCATTCATTCAGGTGTGTCACTGAGCCACAGGAAAGAATGCAAGAATGCAAGGACAAATATATATATATATATATATATATATAAAACAGTTGTTGGTTTTTTCAAAAATTTGTGCTTGCAAATTGTATAATATCCAAGGTAAACATTTCTTGTAATTGTGCAGTTAATTGTTCTCATACTGTATTTTCAGAAAGTTTTTGAATATATTCTCTACCCAAATGTGTCACTAATAAAACACAAGATTTTGTTTACATCTATCCTTGTATATATATATTTTTGCTATTTTATTAAAAAGGTTATACAATTACAACAACAATTACAATTGTAATAATATTTCCAGTGTAATCTTTCTTTGTAAAAACTGAAGTATACATTTTATTATACGTATTTCAAAGTTAAGGATTCATTAGTTTGAATATTGCCTACATTGGAACAAACACTATAACATCAACTTAGTTGATGACTATTTTAAAAAATAAAATAATTATATATATATATATATATATATATATATATATATATATATATATATATATATATATATATATATATTTTTTTTTTTTTTTTTTTTTTTTTTTTTTTACATGAGCAGAAATTGACAACATTATAAGCTTATTTGATGTGGCAGTATTTTACAGTAAAAACTTTATAATCTATCCGATTTTTGTAGTCGATTTTTCCTCATCTCAGTATAGCAATAGAGTTTGATAAAAGCTGTTCATTCATTCACACACAAAAACGCGATTCATATTTAAATGATGTTTTATAAACAAAGTTCGGGAGGAGCACGTTCAAATAATCAATCCAATCTATTCGTCATCAAACAATTATGTCTACCCTAATCAGCATGACAAGAGTATATATATATATATCCACTCTGTCAACTCACCTAACATTCCTTGACAGTTTTCCAGCATCCCTCCACCACCCCGAATCCTCACTCTTGGCTCAATCTTTTACAGCCAGGAATACGGGGGGGGGGGGGGGGGGGGTTCTCTGAGTTCGGGCCGAATACCGAGCCCGGAGCCCTCTCCTCGGACAGCACGCCAAATACGCATCTGACTTATTTGTAAGTGTGAACTAGTGAAACAGTATTTGTGCCAGATGTAGTAGCTACATTCATTCACACACAGAAACGCGATTCATATTTATTTCTTTTTGCGTGTACAGACACTTGCGATTAGAACAAAGCAAATATAACTGACCTATTCCTCAGCTGGATCTGTTGCTCCTCGAAATTAATCTTCCAGAACTTCTGAGGTAAATTTTCCAGGATTATTATCAAGATAGTATTATTCCTCACGGCGTCGTAAAGTACATGAGTCTGAAAGTGAACTCGCGGTGTGTGTTATCCAGCTGATGTGGGCGTTCACAGGTTTGCATGGATCGCCTCACATTTGCGTTTGAACAGAGCACGCTCTCCGTGGGCGGGGTCACATTAAAACATAATGAATGAGCTGAGATGAGAACGACTGACATCTCTCTCTTTTCATACATATGTAAACTGAATATTTTTAATTTATTTTGACAATGATTTTTTTTTTAAATTACTTCATTTAAAAGAAGAGAATTCAAGCTTCGTGTCTGTATGCCTGTTTGAGTATTTGCTGAGTTCATTTTTGGACGCGTTCAAGAATTGACTTCACTGACAGAGAGAAAGCAGAACTCGCATCATGTTTATTTTTCTTTATTTAGCAAAAAGCACAAAACTTTGTTTCATTGTGAGTATACAAAAAAAAACCACACTTAACATGATCAATTGATGTATGAAACTTGTATGGAAAATCAAAGTCAACAGAGTATTTAGAGTCTCTTTTGCACTCATAAGAAAAAAAGCAAGCTGGTATTGCCGGCAATACCACCGACCCCAGGGGGTTAAATATATTTGATAAATGACAATTATTAGTGGTGCACGATACATCGGCCGCCGATATGATATTGGCCGATATGATAATGTTAATGCTAACATTACAGCATTACGCTACGGCAGCTGCACCAGTCGGTAGCCCCATAGAACAAGCGCTGGAAAAGGCCAAGAAGTTTCACAAGGACCACCCCCTAAGCAAAAGGCATTGACCATGGCAATAACAAAGATGATCGCTGTTGATGACCAACCGTTTTCAGTAGTGGAAGACAAAGGCTTCAGCGAGGTGCTTGAGGTCGCCGAGCCCCGCTATGACAAGCTAAGTCGTCGTTACTTTACGGATGTCGCTCTGCCTGCCTTGATATCGTATGATATCGTAGCCACCCACGTCCACAAGTTACTCGACAGCGATGTCAATGACATCAGTTTTACAACGGATATCTGGAGTTCCGACCTCAACTAAACAAGCATGTTGAGCCTCACGGCTCAGTGGATTGATGACAACTTCGAAATGAAGAAAGCCGTGTTACATGCCCAAGAATTCCTTGGCTCGCATACAGGTAGGCCTGGCTATTTTGTTGGACAGATTTAAATTAAAGTCAGAGCTTGCATGTCAGCTGCAATAGCCTAACGCCTAACACTACATATCTCTCGCGGTAGGCTAAATATAACTGTGTATTAGGGCTGTCACTTTTTATTTGATATTCGAATATGCATTCGAACATGACGTGAAATATCTGTAATCAAACTATAAATAAACCATTTGGTTTTTAAAGTGCCATGTGTAGCGCATTTTTTACAGTCTATGATTTGTTTTTTTATTTTAATGTTTGCCATCTGAATTGAATTGTTCTGTTTAAAAGTAGACATTTCAAGCTTTCTATACATTTCTCAGGTCTGTGAGGCAAGTACCTTATACGCTGAGTTTCGGTTCATTTATGAGACGAGCTCCAGGTTCACGCGCCGGCGCTTCCGTGTCGGGATTATCTATTTTCTACTATATTTCTTCTATCTACTATCTACTACTTCTTATTTATTAAATCCAGGCAATTGGTTGATGAAACATTGATTAAAATTAAGATACAATTAAGAAAAAACTCAATTAAATTTAAAGACAGGCTTTGTGTTTTCTGTTTGAGGTCTCTATGAAAGTTGTAAAGCAGTCTTTTAGTGCCGCTTTCAGAGGGCTCACGTCCGTCCGTAACTTTTTTTTTTTGTGAAATAAATTTCTAAATAAATGCTACTTATAGTCCAGTGCGATATGTTTTTTTCATAGATATTCAAATATATTGCTTGATATTTGATACCCGTTCGAATTAGATTTTCGAAGTGACAGCCCTAGTATCAGGCAGAATGTAGTTATATGGTCGTAATTAGGGGTGGGAATCTCTAGGCACCTCACGATTCGATTCGATTACGATTCAGAGGGTAACAATTATCGATTATTAACGATTATTAAATTAAATTATTTTTTTACTACTTGGTACTTTTAAAGGTATAAGGAATACTTTGAAAAGTATTTATGATGACCCGTAACGAACTTACTTCCAATACTTCCTATATTAATTTTATTAATAAAACAAATGGAAGTGATTTGGCAAGTCAAATGTAAGGTTACATTTGCCAGCATATGTCCCAACATTGCAAAGAACCAACAGGAAAATAAATGTGTGCCTGTACTAGCAGCATACTTGTAGTAAATTAATACAAACTTCAGCATGTTCTTAATAATAGACTTTTAACCAACATCCTCTTGTTATTTGCAATGACCAATATAATCCTTCAGACAAAAAAAAAAAAAAACATTTTGCTGTAGCAAATTCACAAACAGTTTTCGTTAAAAAATATAGAATTATGTACCAGCAGCTCTCATATAATGCTAGTGGATTAACGTATATTCTGAATAATTAGTAACATACAAAGCCGCTATTACAACTAAATAATAAAGAGTTATGACTTGAAATGTTTGCTGTATACCACAATCAAAAACAGCTTATACAAAAAAAGTGAATGAACATCTGCAGAGAGTACAGTCAAAATGTAACCTTTTGTGACTGGCATTGCACATATTGCATGGCACATAGGCTATTGCATTGCACATAATGCATACAGATCGGTTTACAGCATATTGATGTGAAAACTTAACAATACAGAAAGCAGCTCTCATACAAAAAATACTAAATAGGTCACAATGAAATTGTCAATATTCCATACGTTAGCTTTTAACGAAGAGGGTGCCGTTCAAATTTGGCGCTCAGCCATCATGCGTCTGTTATGTGCGCGACTCTGTTATGTGCACGCCACAGACTGTCCGCGCACTGCACGTGCACGTCCGCTTAAAGTTCCGCCTTTTGCGTTCCGTCAATATTACGTTATTAGAATTATTTTTTTTACATTTTTTTTTTGAAAATCGATTTTTGACATTTGTGAATCGATTCAGAATCGTCCACGTCCCGCATCGTGATGCATCTAAGAATCGATTTTTTCCCCCACCCCTAGTCGTAATAGGAATTGCAAAGAACAGCAGTCATCTTGCCAAACAGTCCAGTTTGGCTCAATCCATATATTTGGCGACATAGTAGAAATTAAGCTAACGTCCTTCGGGCTATGCACTTGCAGGCCGGGTCAGTAGCCTATATACAGTATCGTGCGGCTGCAGCTTGGTTTTACTCTTAAGTCTTGATGTATTGTCACCCTAGTAAAAAAAAACAGCCTATGTGGAGGTGGAAAAATATCTTCCTTGAGTGATAGAGAAGAGTTTCGTTTCACCATTGAATGGATGAAAAGCACGCTAAACAATTATAACATCCACTGTAGCTGCAGCCCAACTTTATTCTAGCCTACACATAGCAAGTGTTCAGCGTGTGTTGACGTGAACCATGGACATAATTGAAAGTTTATGCACTGGGATTTTGTTGGGATTCACTTAAATTATCAGAGATTGCTGAGGGGTGTTTATAAATATCTGGGAAATTTCTAGATGTTTCTTAATGACAGAGGTTAGGTACAGAGCAGCTTACACAATCGTTGAACTAGGCTGGAGGCGTAAATTCAACAGCACAGTTTTTCAGCACTTGTCAATCTCACCATTTAACCCAATGTGCATGTTATACAAAACTCTCAGACACTGACATTGCTTATTTATTCTTTCTTATTTTAAAGGTGAACTAAGTAACTTTTTTTTACCTTAACTGAACAGCTTCGGAGTCATTGGAATGGTTATATTACATATTTCGGGTTGAATCGTGGTTGTTTCGCACCCCCCTGGTGCCCGTGAGCGGAAAATCCGCACTTGCAACATTGAGCCGGCGGGCCGGCGGGCCGCCGGGTCAGGAAGTCTCGCGTGATATCAGGTCTCGCGATGTAAACACTTGCTTTACGGCCAAAAGAAATCTGCTAAAATGCTGTCATTATTGCGCTCCCTCACGCTGTCCGAACCCGAATGAAGAAGACGTTTTAAAGAATGTCCCATCTGCTTTAATGTCGTTGATCTATAGCCTCTGGTGTCTGAGAATCACCAACGAGTTTTTACAACAGTGTTGTCAAATATCTATTCCGAAGCTGTGGGGGGAGCTCTAGAGAGAAACCTGCGAGCAAAAAGCGAGAATACAGCAAAGAAATCCCGAAGCTACTGAGTGCTGCTTTAATATTCATTACAAAACACTTAGACATTGAGATAGCCTATATTCTTTCTCATTACGTGCCCCCACCCAACCCACTTCTGCCGTGACTGATCAGAATGCGGGAATGGCAGAAGTTGTTTGGGAAAAAAGACGCATTACATCATGTGCCAACTAGCTAACGTGTCCTTGATTAAACTTTTTTTTTTTATCCTTTTATTCCAGGTACCGCCATAGCCAGTGCGTTTGACGCAGAATGGAGAATCCGGAAAGAAAATGTGCACGTTGTGCTTCGAGACAATGCACAAAATATGGTGAAGGCGATGGAGGAGTATGGTGTTAAAAGCCTGGGCTGTATGGCTCATCTGGGGCAGTTAGCAATGCACGATGCAGTACTAAGCCAGCGAAGCGTTGTTGACTCTTTGGCTATAGCGAGAAAAATAGTCTGACATTTTAAAAGCTCCCCCCTTGGTACCTCTCGGCTGAGAGACATCCAGAGAGTGATGGGAATGAAGACCAAGATGCTACAACAGGACGTCCCGACGCGCTGGAACAGTACATTCCTGATGATGACAACTCTCCTGGAACAGAAGAGCGCACTGGTTATGTACGAGGCTTACCACGGACTGCCTGTATCTCTCAACGCATACCAGTGGAGTCTCATTGAGAAAATGACCACACTCCTGGCACCCTTTGAAGAGTTGACAAAAGAGATTAGCTCGCATACAGCTACAGCTGCTGACGTGATCCCGTCTGTTGTGGCACTCAAGCATTTTCTGAACAAGACAGCCGAAACCGACAGTGGGGTCAAAACTACCAAGTCTGCACTGCTTGATGCCTAAACAAGAGATTCAAAACAACTTTCTCCGAGCAATCCTGGACCCCAGATACAAAGATCGCTACTTTGACGCAGACCTCAAGCAAGTGGAAAAAAACAAGCTAGAGAAAGAAGTGGAAAAGATGACCGCGTCAGCGACGACCAGCGCCAGTGCCACAGATGGGCCTACACTAGACGCAGAAGACACTGAGCCAGAAGAAGGTGAACCACAAGAAAAGAGGATGTGTACACCAAGTGAAGGGCATTCATTCCTGGACATGTTCGATGAAATTCTGGAGGAAAAGGAGCAGGATGAACAGGCAACAGGTTCAACGAGTGTGCAGGTAGGCAAGGTTACTATACTATTTGAATCAGATAATCTTTTAATAGTCTTTCATTCAAATGAAGTATTTCACATTTCTTTGTGTGATCAGATCATATATTGACATTCAAATCTCATGAAAAAAACTGCGGTCCATAGTTATTATTGAACTTGTAGGATTGCTGGTGCATGCCACGGTTAACATGGGTGCATCTCAATAGTCTGTCTTTTCTCCGTCATGAGATTCTGTAATGGGTGCATCTCATCTCATAGTCTGTCTTGTCTCAAATTTAGTTATAGGCTTGTAATGGGTCTACTGGGCTGACCAATGATAGGGTAGTAGGTGCACCCTCCAGTGGATAGATGGCGAAACAATCTTATAAATTAGCTACTACACTGAAATGATAGGCATACATATACTGGGACTCCAGAGTTTTGGCCTCACAAGAAAAAAAGATAATTGAATAAACAGTTATTTTATTTCATTTGGTGTAATGAATACACATGTTGAATAATAACTTCCTGATGATTTGCCAGAGATGTATATTTATACACATGTCTATATTTCTTTTAGGTGTATGGTTACCTGAGTGAGCCCACCATCCCCAGAAATGTGAGTTTGCTGCAGTACTGGCAAAGCAACATGACCCGCTTCCCTGCCCTCGCCCCAGTGGCACGCAAGTACCTGTCAGCTCCCTGTACAAGCGTGGAAAGTGAACGCCTCTTCTCTGCCGCTTCTAATATTGTCAGTGAAAAGAGAAATAGGATTCGGTACAGAGAGAGCAGAAATGCTCCTGTTTGTTAAGCACAACATTCGTCTGCTTCCAAAGCCCGGGAAGGGCCAGGGTTAGGTCTCTAAATACTTGGCAGTTACAGTACTTAGTTTCTGTACTAACAGTTCAGAAGACTGCAAACGACAGACTGCATTTTGGCTTCAGTAGAGAAGACGTGTCATAAATGCAGCCAGGTACTGTGTAAGGGGCCGTTCACATATCGCGTCTAAAATGCAGGGAAAGCACGGCAGCGCCGCTTTCTCCTTTCCACCAGCGCTTGCGTCTGTCGTTGCTATGCAACCATGACCTGCGTGAGCATGCGGAATTCTGAAAAGTTGAGATGTTCTCATCTCGTCGCGGCATAGGAAAAATGTGCTTCCATTTTGCACGCAAAAAACACGATATGTGAACAAAAGTGACGGTGTCACTAAGTCGTGCTGAAAAATGTTGGCCACATCGAGAGGAAACTAATCTCCACAGTCATCTGGAACGCAATCTCAGGGAGCTATATGAATGGGCTTGGGTATCGAGTATCGATTGGAACCAGGACTAGCTTTGCGATTTTCCCGGAATTGTTCAAAAGTTTAAATTTCGATTCCTAGTTTTGATTCACAGTCCGCCGACCGGAAGAAGAAACCGCTAAACACCAACGAAGAAGCGTCCACCGAAAGTGTTGGCATAACCGAGCGAGTCGAACATGGATAGCGTGCGTCGTTGGTCCAAAGTGTGGCTTCACTTTTCTAAACAGAACGAAATCTCGGCAAAATGCAACATTTGCGACAAGATTGTTTTGTGCATAGGAGGGTGCACGTCGAACATGATAAAGCACCTCCGAGTTCAAGGAGTAGAACTAAATGTGTGCCCCGTCTTTGACGCGCTGCGCCAACCGTCCTCCGCTGCCTCTTCCTCTGGCTCTGACCCCCAGCCTGGCACCGCAGTGAAGTTGTTTCTTATTGTTTATTTGCTATTCTGCACCAGGTTAGCCCATCAGTGGAGCACGGTAACATGTTTAAGTACCTGCAGCATCATACACTCATGTGTAAATGTGTTTTCATGAGGTTTTCAAAAATAAAGCTCTCTCGAGGAAAGTGTACCCCTGTGAAAATATATTCATAATTTATAATATTTATATTCAAGTTCATAGATTTGATATCTATATTGTAGTTGAAAACAGCCCTGTGAGAAATTCATAGTAAAGTTCATAAAAAGTAAAAAGTTCATAGAATTAAAATTGATGGAGAAGGTCAGACTATTTCCTTCAGAAAGACCGTTGACCTAAACTTTTTTGACCCTGCCTCTTAAAAGAATCGGAATCGAGAATCGTTAGGAACCGGAATCGAAACAAGGAATCGGAATCGTTCAAATTCAAACGATACCCAACCCTATATATGAAGACTTCAAAAAGTCAAGTCAAGTCATCTTCATTTATAGCGCTTTTAACAACGTAGATTGTTTCAAAGCAGCTTTACAGAATGTAAGCCCAAATCTACCAAAACTGCTAACGAAATGCCAAGTAACAATAACAGAGTCTCACAGACAACCATTAATCAAAGTGTTGCATGTGTAACGTTAACTTTATGAAGATCAGAAGAATATCTATTAGCCTACCTGTTTATTTTAGTATGTATTCTATGTATATAAATTATTAAAAAAACGTGGAAATGTAATATCGCAAGAAATCGCATATTTTCCCAGTATCGCGCAGCCCTACTCCACAGTGTTGATCACATTCATCAACCCTGTTACCAAAGTTAATGTAAGAATTAGGGATGCACCGAAATGAAATTCTTGGCCGAAGCCGAATAATAATGAAATGCTTGGCCGAAGGCCGAAGGCCGAATACCGAACGCGGTGTTTCGCATTTTTTTCCATTTATTTTGCCAATTTTTTCACCATTACAATAATTAAATAGTAAAAATTAGCTTTTTACTATTTTGTGTTGCTTTTCAGAGAAATAAATCAAAGAACATAAATACAATTTCAAAATATTTATTTAACACTGAACATTTTTTCAACATTCCAGCAGATATTATACAAACAAAGCCAAATATATAACTTAAAATAAATAAATTAGTAAAATAAAAAAAATATTTTTATTTGGCCATCTTTGAAGCCCCCCTTCTTGAATAGCCTATGTTAGGCCTATAACTGACTGCTGAAAGTAACTCTGTATGTCTACAACAACAAATGTGCATTGAATAGTGCAAAAAAAATGTGGATGAACCCACAACAAATGAATAACTGTCCTAGACATAAGCCTACTTAGCCTACTTCTTCAGGAAAAGTGGCAGGTTCTTCTTTATAAAATAAAAAAGAATGGCAGACAGGGACGAAGATAAAAATATTTGTCATTATTTTCTTTGTTATTAAATATTAAGATCAAAGATACACATTACACATACACAAATTAATATACAAATTAAATAAACAGTGCTTTATGTTTTCAGCTACAGTAGGTGTATTTAACAGTATAGAAGAAAGTAATTAAATGAACAAATGAAAATAAAACAAAACGGACTTCACTGTATAAATTATACATTGATACTTATTAAAGCTACTATTAAAGTGTCAGTCAAGAGCAGTGAGTGATTTTCTCTTTGCATTTTGTTGTTTTATTAACATTAAAGGGATAGTTCTCCTATAAATTCAAATTGTCATAATTTGCTCTCTCAAGTTGTTTTAAACTCAAATAAGTTTCTTTCTTCTGTTGAAAATAAAAGTTACTGAGCCACATTCTTCAAAATATTAATATTAGAAAAATATTAGAAGGAAATTAATACAGGTTTGGAACAACATTAGAGTGCGTAAATAATGAGATAATTTTTATTTTTGGGTGAACTATCCCTTTAAGGATAAGCGGCAGTGTGTTTTCTATTCAGCTACTGTCTCTTTAAGAGCTGCGCGCGACGCGTCTAATATACACGCATTTGACAAGCAGATTTTCTCTCAATTTTCTCAAGTTTGCTTTCACTTTAGACATAACCGACTTTGTTTATGTAAACCTTGTGTATTTAAGACTCGAAAGATAACTTTGTCCAGTATCCAGGCACTGGTAGACAGGCTTTTAGTGCATGTGAGCTTCACATAACTTAACGTACGGACTGAGAAACGCGCATCAGCACGCAAATTAAATGTTTAACCGACAAGTCATTATTGCACATGCAAATTATGAACTTTTGCGAACTGCAGTGTCCCGTTCCGCTGCGTAAACATTTTATGTGAATATACGTCGTGTTGTTCAGTGGGACAAAGGCGCCAGAACAGCAACTGATAGAATGCACGATACTACGATATTACTTAAAAAGCAGATCGTGGAGACATTTTAATGGTCCACGATCAAAAATCGTCATATCGCACACCCCTACTGTCTCGTTCTCTGCATGATGTTCGGGGTGTCTTGATTTTAAGTGATAAATTAAACTTGAAGTGCTGTAGGCTACGTTTTTGCAGATGCACCCCCTCTGGACAATTCAGCAGAACAGTGTCTGCAAACGGCCGTTTTTGCCTCTTTCTCTGACACTTTAAATTGCTTCCACACTGCCGACATGTTTGCTGCATAAAGCGCGCGCCTCTCACTCTACGTGGGTTACTATTTGATCGCGTCATTAAAAATGTCATTGTTCGGCAAATTTTATTCGGCCTTTTTACTTATTCGGCCGAACACCGAAAGTGCTTTTTTTGGCTATTTTCGGCCGAATAATTTCGGTTGCCGAACATTCGGTGCATCCCTAGTAAGAATAATCTCTATAACTATGAATAACTTGTATGATATTTGACAAATACAATTTTATCAGTAACTTGGTGTTAACTGATTATTCCTAAAAGAAAAATGTGTAAACTATGTTGAAAATGACTAGGCTATATGTAAATATATATGTTTCTATAAAATTAATTACTATACTATTATGATGGTAATGTTGCTGCAAATTGGGAACCAGATATAAAATAAATGTCAAATAAAACAGATAAAATAGTATTTAGCTTGATCTGATGTTGACAATAAATATACAAACGTCTCAAACCTCCCTTTACTGAAAACAAACAAAAAAACATTCTGTACCATTTCATAGTTTAACTGCATATCTAAATGTGATGAAGTGCTTGAATGTTTCTAACATGAATGTTCTTCAGCATCATGAATGAATGAAGAATAAACACCAACCTCTTTGTTCTTCAGGATCTTCAGTGTGTTTCATTCTGCAGGGTTCTGGATCACTCATGTTCTCACTGTCCTCTTTAATAAACTCAGTCTTTGCAGATTTCAGCTCTTCCTGATGCTCGTCTTCACTTGCAGCTGATGGGAATTTACAGCATTTATTGGAGAATTGCTGTGGGAGGAGCTTCACTGATGATGTAACTACAGTGGGAGGAGCTTATCTGACAAAATTAAAAATAGTATCAGTTCCTGAATTTGTTTTTATACTAAATATCACATGTAAGCATGTCTGTCTGTCTGAAGTAAAGTAACATGTGAATGTATAACTTATTTTATGGCTAACCTTAAAGCTCATTTCATTGGTGTCAACAGACTGTATTTGTTTGTGTCAATTTACAGGAGATCTGAAGCCATCAGCATAATAAAAGAGGTGAAAACAGGAACTATTGTCATGAAATAAAGAGTGTTTTCAGCAGATCTGTTAATATTGATGAGCCTCAGACTATCAACACTCATTCAACAAGCCATTCAGGATCATCAGCAGATCATCTCACTTTATTCTGAGTGTTTGCTGTTAGAAACACATTATTTGAGTCAGGATACGTGATAAAAGCCTGTGAAACTGCTCTATTGAAAGAAAATACTGTTGCTTCTCACCATCTGACACAAATAAAACATAAATATATAAAAACAAACCAAACTTAATTAACCACCTCATCTAAATAACTACAACAGCATAATGTCAATATCTAAAATATATTTTGTATTTTCTAGTGATTACAATCATTGCATTATGTTATTCAAAACTGACAATAATCCTAAAAAACTCATTAGCTCATCAATTCCCCTCACAGATCTCAAACTTTCACTCTTGACTTGACATTCAGTAACAGTTCTCACACAAACATCGAGCCAATCACACAAACGAACACAAACTCGCTCAGGTCTGAATGAACTCAACATATTCTCCTCATGCTCGCTGCTGCTGCACTAAATGTTTATTTCAGAAGGAAGACGCCAGAAAAGACGCACAAGTATCGCTGTGATCGATGAAAACAATACAGAAATGAGTCTGTCGCTTAATTAAACTGTATAAAGTGTGTGTGATGGTTGTGTAAATATGAGAAATACCTCTCCTGCTGCTTTCCTCACCTCAGAAGACTCTTCTTCTTCTTCTTCTTCTTCTTCTTCTTCTTCTTTATTGACGGCTCGAATTAGCGCCATCTGTTGTGGGTTTTGGATCAGAGACTCATTTTACTCCTTTTTTCATGTAATGGATGAGGAAGCAAGCACTTTTTTTATTTCAAAAAGTACAGAGATGACAACTTTGAATACGGAATGTATTAACAATGTGTTCAATGTCATCAGAATACAAATGAGAAAATAAGAGTTAACAGTGATTAGCTGAAAAATGAAAAATACAAGACAAAAAAGAAGATAGAGAGAAATAACACGAGGGTAAGATATTAAACTATACATCAATTTCATTGTAGGCCTACTTAATAAAATTCTTATTTTAAATTATTTAAAAAACACAGTGTTAACAGTGTTTTGCTTTTAAAAACAGCAAAATGTTTAATTGTTCAAGAACAGAACAACTCATGTCAATACAAACACATGATTCTGAACCTCATCAACAAGAGATTCATCAGTTAGACAAACTTGTCAATTATAGACAAATATTCATTTTTATTAATAACAATGACAAAAACAATGAGCAATACATTTATTACAGTATTTATTCATCTTTGTTAATGTTTGTGACGTAGTGATTCTAGATAGGCCTGTAACCCCAATCACGCTTCACAGAACAATACAAATACCAAAATAAGCTCACTTTTACAATTGAAAAACATTCTTTTTTAATTTAACTCAAAATGGGGACTCGTTTCCTTTTTCCTACATCTTGCTTATTCAAAGCATATCAAAGTGCAAAAACAATTACGAGAACAAAAAACATTTTATCTTATGACATAATCATCAAATGAACAATCATTAGATCACAATCATCTTTCAGAACAGATAGAAGAATTTACGAGTCTTCAAAGATAAATGACCTAAACAGATCTAAACAATGTCGATCAATATTCAGACACAATGCTTGTGAAGTTTATCAAGTCATTTTCAGTTCAAAGTCCATAAGGAAAGCAAACTAAACAAAATGCATTTGAAAGTTTTGTCCTTAAGCAAAGCGTTCAAGAGAAGGATGTTTGATGTTTGTGGGCTTGTGTAGATGTGTGTGAATGTGCTGTGTGAAGTATGGGATAAAAGTCCGCTAAACCCAACTTTTCCAAGAGTCAGTTGAGATTTAAGGCTCCATTTCGGAGTGAGGATGAACTGTTCAAGGCCTACCTGAAGTCCAACGCACAATCAGAATATCTGAGGCCTGTCCAAAACTAGATGAAATTCACTCACGGTCACAGCATTCCAACCCCACGCAGTTCAAAACACAGCTGATAAACGAATGGCATCGTGAACATCCGAACACTCGTTCACTGTGTAGCTGACGCAAGTCTTGTGACACGAAAACTTTCAGTCTCGTTGGTTCATGATCGGCATCATACTTCACAGTGCTTACTGTCTGTTGATTAAGCAGTTGTATATTCCAAACACTGCTATGGAAAGGAGCAGCTCGCTGGAACCTTTGTAGTCGAAACTCTTCCGCAGTGCAGCAACAAAGCTTTTAAAACACAGTAATCTCAAGTCTTGACTAAATTCTGGCACATTTTAAACGTCTAAAGACTCCAGGCAGTTCAAATTGCTTCAACTTTGGCTCTTGGTGTAGTGGGAAAAAGCCTTCAACCACATGCACACACACCTGCATCTAAATTAACCTGATTCCATTTCCTTCTGGCTACTGACTCCTGACTCCTCCTACTTGTTGCAGTGCATTATGGGTTCTGTAGTTTTTTTTCCGTCACACTCCCCCTCCATTGGATAAAACATCTCATGGTTCCTTATGAGATGTTGAAACATTAAAATCCTAAGAATTCTTCGTCCTCATCAGAGGATTCTTGAAAGAGGTCGACAAGCTTTTGTCTGTTTTGTGCTTCTAATTCAGTGGATGTTGGATAACAGGGTTTTAAATTACAAACATGAACAACACGAACATCTTCGCCTGTAGACTCCAGTGCTATTCTGTAATTTACTGGCCCCATTTGTTGGATTACCCTGTAGGGTCCTTTCCATTTTGGTGCAAGTTTGGCTGTGAAATTGTCCTTTGCACTGGACTGTGGGAAATGCCTCATCCATACCCTGTCTCTTTCATTGAATAGAATGTCCCTTCGATTCTTGTTGTAATTTCGAAGCTGTCTTAGATGGGCTTTCTTACAGTTCTCTTGTGCTCTTGCCTGCAGTTGCTTTAAATGATATACAGTGTCATAGTGGGGTGCATTTGGTGACAGATCATGGCTTTTACCTTTCAGCATCTTATCCATTGGCCCCTGTAGCTTCCTTCCTATGTGGAGTTCTGCAGGAGACATTCCTGTGGTTTCCTGCACTGCAGAATTTATAGCAAACCTGATTTCTGGCAGGTACTGGTCCCATCGTTTATGACTGTCCTCTACATATGCCGCAATCATACTTTTAAGAGTTCGATTTACCCGTTCGGTCATGTTTGTTTGCGGATGATGAGCGGTTGTCAATTTTGGCGTGACATTCCAATTCTCACACAGTTCTTTAAATATTGCAGATACGAATTGGGTACCTCTGTCGGATATAAGAAAGTCCGGTACTCCCCATCTTGTTAGTATCTCTTTTCTGAATACAGTTGCAACACTCCTTGCTGTAGCTGTACGTATAGGAAACAGTTCGATCCAGCGGGTGAAGTAGTCAACAAATACTAAAATGTATTCATTTTGATTGGTGCTACGGGGTAGTGGTCCCATGATGTCCACACCCATTATTTGATTTGGTCGTGTGCTGTTAATCTTCTGCATTTTTCCAGCAGGTTTCCGTTGGTCTGTTTTTAGGGTTTGGCACTTTACACATCTCTTTACAAATTGTTTTATATCGGACCACACCCCCGGCCAGAATGCGACATCCTGAATTCTTTTGTAAGTTTTAAAGATGCCAGCATGCCCACTTGTGGGGTCACTGTGATAGTGTTCCAGTATAGGTGAAATAAGATCCTTAGGGAGGAAGATACGGTAGTGTGACTGCTTGTCGGACAGCGTTTTTAGGTACAGCTTGTCTTCGATGACTTCATATTTTGTCTGCTGACTCCCTTTATCAACAGCCAAAGTTTGGAGTATTTTCACAATCACGGGGTCACTGTGCTGTTTCTCCCATATTAGTTCATCTGTAACTGGAAGAGTATTCACATCCTTTTGATTTGAATACAAATTACAACTTGCAGGGGGGGTAATTCGTGAAAGAGCATCCGGTGCTGTATTTAATTTCCCTTTCCGATATTCAACAATGAAATCGTACTTCTGTAACTGCAGAGCCCATCGGATGAGACGGCTGGTGGTTTTTGGAGAATTCATCACCCACTGCAGAGCAGAGTGATCTGTAACGACAGTGAACATTCTATGTTCAAGATAGTGCTGCCACTTATCTAATGCCCATATTACGGCTAAGCATTCTTTTTCTGTTGCAGAGTAGTTTGATACAGCAGGATTAAGGTTTCGGCTGGCATAGGCGATTACCTCCTCTGTACCTTGTCCTCTTTTTTGGGTCAAGACCGCACCCAGTCCAGTCTCACTGGCATCTGTATACACAATGAAGGGATACTCAAAATTGGGATGTCCGAGGATGGGTGGAGTCATCAAGCAGGTTTTCAGTTCTTCGAAGGCTTGTTGGCACTGTGGTGTCCATTGAAAAGATCTGCCTTTTTTCTTTAAGGAATTAAGTGGTTCGGCAATTCTGGAAAAGTTTGCAACAAACCGGTGGTACCACCCGGCTAGTCCAAGAAATCGTTGGACTTCCTTCAGATTTCTTGGAACTGGATAGTTTCGAATAGCTTCCACCTTACTCGGGTCAGCTGTAATGCCGTGGATGTTAATTACATGACCTAGGAATGTCACTTCAGGCAAGCAAAACTTACTTTTCCGAAGATTTATGGTTAAGCCAGCTTCTTGTAACTTATGGAAAACAGCTTGGAGGTCAAGGAAATGCTGAGTAACAGACGAAGAATAGACGATAATATCGTCGATATACACAAAACAAATACTTCCTCGTAGTTCTCCCAAGACAGTCTCCATAAGACGTTGGAAGGTGGCTGGGGCGTTTTTAAGCCCAAAGGGCATTACATTGAAGTGAAATAGCCCAGCAGAGGTGGTAAAGGCAGTCTTTACTTTACTGGAAGCATCCATAGTAACTTGCCAGTACCCACTATTAAGATCTAGAGTGGAGAAGATAGTAGATCCTGAAAGTGATTCCAAGATTTCAGTAAGGTTTGGTAGTGGGTATGCATCGCTGTCAGTTATAGCATTTAATCTGCGATAATCAACGCAGAATCGAAGTTGTCCATTTTTTTTCGGTACTAGAACTACCGGGGAAGACCATCCTGATTTTGAAGGTTCCACAATGCCGGTCTTCAACATTTCCTGGAGCTGCTGGTTCACAATGGCTTGTTTGGAAGGAGACATACGATAAGGTCGTTGCTTTATAGGTATTTGATGATGTGTGTAGATTTGATGTTGGAGTACATCCGTCCGTCCCAGACGAAGGGTGCACACCTGAGGATTTGTTTGTAGGATGTGACTTAACTGTTGCTTATGATCAATTGGTAAGTAAGCTGCATCCACTGCTTGTTTTATGAGTGTTAGGTCATCCTCATTGCCACAATTTTATTCAAGGATAAGGGTAACATTAAGGGTGGAACAGAACTTAATAATGAAATACTTGGTATAGAACGATGAGCTGTATTTCCACCTGGCAGATATGGAGACCCCATTGGTGAAGGTAAAGGCACACTGGCATGACCAGGCTGAAAAAAGTAGTCCACGTCTGGATCAGAGATAAATGAATACTGTCCCTGAGAGACGTTTATCTGCATTCCACTAAAGAAGATAAAGTCTAGTCCCAAAACAATACAATAAGCAAAAGCTTTGGTTGTCAGCACAGCAACAGGTAAGGGGCAAATTTGATCATGTAATTTAAGTGAAATATTCAACCATCCCAAAGGCACTTCAGCCTTTCCATTGGCCAAATATAAAGGTCCAAGAGTCCATGGACTCAGGCTTTGTTCTGTAGGATCTAGATCTTTCCATAAGCTTTCATGGATTAGGGTATAGCTTGCCCCCGTGTCGACGATGGCTTTACCTATCCAAGTACCAATACTGACAGGTACAATTAATTGTTGCGGTACAACAACATTTTTTTTTCCAGGTATGGAACTGACTTTTGTAGGTAAGGCATTTGCAATAGCTACAGAATTGTACTAGGTCTACCTCTGAATTTTGAAGGAAAGGTTGGTTGCGTGTTAATAGCATGTTGGCTAGACGGTGGAGCAGACTGTGAGGACAAGGTAAACTGTGGGCAATTACCAGGAGCATGATGGCCCTTACACCTCCAGCACTGCACTTGCGGTTTGTCTGCAGGTCTGTTGACATTTGGACCTTTAGACCCAGCTTGACTGTGTTTGGAACTCAAACGGTAGTCATACTGTAACTGTTGAAGATGATCCTTTTCCAGTTGTTGTCCAAGTCGTACCATTTCTTCCACAGATGACACCCGACCACGCAGCTGGCTGGCCAAGTAGGGTTTTAGGTTTTTTAGAATCATCTTAACTAATTCAGGCTCTGTTAAACTAGGGTTCCACCTTTTACAAAGTGCTCTGTACGTAAAGGCAAAATCCCTTACCGACTCTCTCTCACCTTGAGTTCGAATTCGGACACGTTCAGCGAGTTCATCCTCATAGTCTTCAGAAAGAAAAGCAGTAAGGAATGCCGATTCAAACTCACCCCAGGTAGTTATCGTAGCTCTGGCTACCTCCCACCAATCTCGGGCCGTGCCATATAGGACTGTTCTGAAAGTAGCTAGAATTTCTGGATCAGACAGAGGATGTAAAGCAAGAAAATCCTTACATTTGATTATATACAACAAAGGATCTGAGTCATCTGACGGTCTTCCAAACGTAGGGAATGTTAACTTGAGATGGTCACTCTTGACAGCAACAGCATTTAGCGGAGGTGATACAGCAATGGAAGGTGGTGACAATTCAGCTCCCTTCGGAGGGTTCAGAGTAGTTTTATGTTCGGTACTCACTGACAGTTCATTTACTTTATCTCTTAGGCGGTCAAGCTGAAGGGTCCAATGTGAAAAATCTTTAACAAATTCGTCGTGACTTTTTTGAAAGTTTTGTTGGACAGCTTTAATGCCTGAGAAATCTTTAACAAGTCCATCATGACTTTTTTGAAAGTTTTGCTGGACAGCTTTGATGTCTTCTTGGACTTCCTTTTGAAGTTGCTCTACCATGAATCGAATATCGGATAGCAGGGACTTTTTACTTTCTTGAAGTTCATCGGTTATTAACAACTTTATTGTCTTCACCATTTGGTCAGTCTCAGTTTCAGTCTGTTGTTTGTTATCTGACAAAATCTTTGAAATTTGTTGTGTATGGTTGTCCACTTTATCAGCGAGACTTTTTAATTGACTTTCATGTTGTGAAGAACTCTGTTTCAATCCACTAGTAAGTGCACTTACAGCTGCCTCTTGTTTCTCCAGGAGATCAAACAATTTGTCCCAGTTACCCTGGACCTGGGTGGTAAGATGTCCAATCTCCCTTGCAGGTGTGGGAAACGTCCCAGGTAATTCATACTGGGCCCCTGAAGACACTGGAGAACCATCCCCTACTGTCCCTGCTGGAGAAGGAGTACACAGTTGCATTTGGTCTTGGTTTCCATCCCATACAAGAGGTTGCACAGACGTGTTAGGGGAAAAGGTTGAGGGAGCAAACTGTACATGGGTTCTTGATTGTACTGCAGTGGATTGAATGGGGGTATAGGGATAGTTGGACACCTGAGTTTGCAGGCCAGGCATCCAGACTGGAGTGGCAACATCTGGAACATCAATATCCACAAAGGTTGATGATGGGTGAAAAGCATCTGCCATTATGTATTGTGTAAGAGAGAGATGGGATATTGTATATGTTATCAGTATATGAAGTGCAAAACAAATAAACAATTGATCACTTCACAATAATACCACTCACTTATAAACACTTGTGATAACCCATAGTTCACAACTGAGATTACACCCTCCTTGGTTATTAATTACAAGCTTAACTCCACAAATTCAAAGACTTGAGTTAGTTTCTACACAATTCACATCTAGTAAATGCACTTAGATAAGTTTCAGTTACATCTTACAACTTAGTTCATCACGGTTAGACTCAAGCAGATAAATAAACAAAAAACATTTCATCAAAATAAGGATCATCCTATACTTTGCTTCAAATTCTATAAGGTTTACAAATTTTCAAGTTTTCAAGTTTTCAAGTCCCTGTTCGGGCGCCATTTTCTGTGACGTAGTGATTCTAGATAGGCCTGTAACCCCAATCACGCTTCACAGAACAATACAAATACCAAAATAAGCTCACTTTTACAATTGAAAAACGTTCTTTTTTAATTTAACTCAAAATGGGGACTCGTTTCCTTTTTCCTACATCTTGCTTATTCAAAGCATATCAAAGTGCAAAAACAATTACGAGAACAAAAAACATTTTATCTTATGACATAATCATCAAATGAACAATCATTAGATCACAATCATCTTTCAGAACAGATAGAAGAATTTACGAGTCTTCAAAGATAAATGACCTAAACAGATCTAAACAATGTCGATCAATATTCAGACACAATGCTTGTGAAGTTTATCAAGTCATTTTCAGTTCAAAGTCCATAAGGAAAGCAAACTAAACAAAATGCATTTGAAAGTTTTGTCCTTAAGCAAAGCGTTCAAGAGAAGGATGTTTGATGTTTGTGGGCTTGTGTAGATGTGTGTGAATGTGCTGTGTGAAGTATGGGATAAAAGTCCGCTAAACCCATCTTTTCCAAGAGTCAGTTGAGATTTAAGGCTCCATTTCGGAGTGAGGATGAACTGTCCAAGGCCTACCTGAAGTCCAACGCACAATCAGAATATCTGAGGCCTGTCCAAAACTAGATGAAATTCACTCACGGTCACAGCATTCCAACCCCACGCAGTTCAAAACACAGCTGATAAACGAATGGCATCGTGAACATCCGAACACTCGTTCACTGTGTAGCTGACGCAAGTCTTGTGACACGAAAACTTTCAGTCTCGTTGGTTCATGATCGGCATCATACTTCACAGTGCTTACTGTCTGTTGATTAAGCAGTTGTATATTCCAAACACTGCTATGGAAAGGAGCAGCTCGCTGGAACCTTTGTAGTCGAAACTCTTCCGCAGTGCAGCAACAAAGCTTTTAAAACACAGTAATCTCAAGTCTTGACTAAATTCTGGCACATTTTAAACGTCTAAAGACTCCAGGCAGTTCAAATTGCTTCAACTTTGGCTCTTGGTGTAGTGGGAAAAAGCATTCAACCACATGCACACACACCTGCATCTAAATTAACCTGATTCCATTTCCTTCTGGCTACTGACTCCTGACTCCTCCTACTTGTTGCAGTGCATTATGGGTTCTGTAGTTTTTTTTCCGTCACATGTTAGTTAATAAAAATTCAGCTGGTCATTGTTTGTTCATGCTAGTTCACAGTGCATTAACTAATGTTAACAAATACAACCTTTAATTTTAATAATGTATTAGTAAATGTTGAAATTAATATGAACTAAAATTGATAAATGCTGTTCATTCTTATTTCATGTTAACTCATGTTTTATGTTTTGGCTCTTTTCAGTCTCATCTTAAAAAATGGTTACTGACAACTCAGCACTGTCAACATTGTATTCTTGACAATAGACTTTGTACTAATTGTTCTAGGCTATGTTGCTCTCTTCTGTTGCCATCTTTCTCTCTTTCCTTTCTCTCATGTTAATTTTTTTAATTATTATTATTATTTTTTTATATTTTTTTTTTTATATAATGTGTACTGTATATGTGTGATGCTCTGTCTCTGTTTTTAGGGTGACCTTTTAACATTCTGTCAAGGGTCTACAGATGAAAAATAGCCTTTTGGGCTAATTCTGGCACGTTTACATTTATGTTTATTAATGTGCATTGCCCCTGTAAATAAATAAACTAAACTCATTGTAAACCGGGAACCGCAATCCAATGGATCAAGTCTTACCTCTCAGGTAGGTCCTTCAGGGTATCGTGGAGGGGTGAGGTGTCTAAGACCCAACATCTAGCTACTGGAGTGCCTCAGGGCTCAGTGCTGGGACCACTTCTCTTCTCCATCTACATGACATCCCTAGGATCTGTTATTCAGAAACATGTTTTTTTCTATCACTGCTATCATCTAGCAACTGGAGTGCCTTATTTATAGTATTTATATCGTTTTTACTTCTACAACCACGTTGATCTGAGGGCATGTGTTGGCTTAGTCTGCGCAAGCGCCGAAAGTGATCTCTCGTGCGTTTTATCGGTAAAAATTATAGAAATACTGTTCGTTTTCTCACACAAACCGCTCGTTTCGTGTCTTAGGCCATCAATGTGTACTTACGATGGGGAATTGTTTAATTTGGACTTTGTGCATGCTCTTTGAGGTGGTGACCATAGACCTGCATTATATGACTGACAGACAAGAACGGTTTGACCTAAAAATATCAAAATTTCTTCACTTCCTTGAGGTAAGAAATTCCCAGAAATTCATTGAGGTAAGCTAAAACATACCAAAATTTAATTTCAAATTACACTATCCCTTTAAACCTACCCAAGCGTATCATATGCACGTAAAAACTAATTTTCGTGTATAAATTGCACGATAAACGCAATGCATATATATATTTGATAACATTGATATAGAGATGCATTTAGTGTGACCCGGTTGCTCAGACTCGTTTCCTATGCTTTCTTAGTCTTATTCTAATAAAAGGTAAAAACATCAGAAAAAAAATAAAATAATTATATATATATATATATATATAAATACACTCATGGTATTATAATAAGTGTGGTTTTTGTGTGCTCTTTTACTGTCACATGATGGTCACACACATCTTAAAGATACGTCTTCCACAAAAGCAAGGCATCAGATTGTGTATGATATTGAGTTTGTTGATGGTCTTCGCTGTAGAATCTGAAGTTCAGCTGGATTCAGTCAAACTGGAGGTAGAATAGCATAAGACGAGAGCAGGAGGAAGCTTTCCTTATACACTCCATCTAAACAAGACACTAACGAAATTAGCATTGATTAATACTAGTACTACTAAAAAATTGCATGTTCATTGTTGATCACTTTTATCACACATTTTTAAAAACAACAAAAACTCTCTGAAAGTGTTACATATGAGGTGGTGATCTCAAGATGCATGTACAGAAAGTACAATAGAAATACTTTAATGTTAATCACAGAAAATACTCTCAAGGGAATAAAGTAACAATAAAATTTGTTTTTTAAATTCCCCATGGGCGAATTCCCCACCTCGGCTACGCAGAGAAGGTACTATTTTTTTTTTTTTTAAGTTTAATTTTACAATTATTTCAAATACTCTTTGTTTGCATTAAAACCATGTCAATCTGCAAAACAAAACGTGGTTTCTGCATAAAATTCATTTTCACAGTTAATTAGGGATGTTTTTAAGGAACAACCACATCCACTTTTAAATCCAATATGGGTTTATATTTTAGTGAAATGTTATGGAAATGTCAGATGAGGGATGAAATAACAGTTTAAGTACGTAAACTGGCACGGACCACATTACAAAACGTTAGTGGACGAAAAGAACGAACAACTCAAACCCGAAGACTCAAGAGGTGAACTAATTATTTGTGTTTCCTCTAGATCTGAGTTGTTAGTTCAACACATCATATCCCCTTAAGCTGAAGCTATCCAGCCTTTACAGGTTTAAACGAGAACACATCAAAACACAACAACACAGCAAACACAGATAAGGGTTACTAATGTAGACAAACAGCCGTCTCATTCTATCTCAGTCATGTGTGGAGGAAAGTATAGTTTATTAGGCAATTAAAGAGCCAACCCAAAAAGCAATTATAATACTTAATGGTTTTCAGATATTATGACAGTAATATCATGATGGTATGATATTATATTTTGCATCTGGGTTTTCTAAATAAATCATAAATGGAAGAACAATTATCATTTTAAAAACAAAAATGAAGAACAAAATAAAAATAAATGTGTGTTACAGCCTCTTCTTCAGCTTAAGCTTTTACTTTCCTTCATGAAAGAGTAAGCACAATACTGAGATATATTTGGATTATAAGACAAGTGACCATAAAATGAAACTCATAAGCACGCACAACAAAATAATGTATATCATGAAGCAAAATGATATACAAGATTAAACTTTTTGACATTGTTCTTGGGGAGGAACTTTGAGTTGATCTGAATCCACAGTTGAATCTGCTGGTTTTAAATATCAACTTTATTCACTGTGAAAACTTCAGATAAAGTTTCTTAGTCATGGAGGTTATGGCTGGTTATGAAAGATTTATCCAGATTATATTTTATTGCTTGATGCATTATTGTGCCACATTTGGCGAATACACAGCATCAAACCTGAAAGTGTTGGATCTGAAGAGGATCTACTTACAGTGAACGTGTTTTGTATGTTTGAGTAGAGAAGATGGATGATTGAAACGCTTCCCACATGCAGTGCAGGGATACGGCTTTTCTCCAGTGTGAATAATCCGGTGCAGTTTTAAATGTGCAGCTGTAATAAAAGTCTTCTCACACTCAAAGCACACATACTCTCTCACACCAGTGTGAATTTTCTGATGTATATGTAAATGTTGCAGCTGTGAAAAACTCTTTCCACACACAGAACATGAATGCGGCTTCTCCTTCGTATGAACTCTCAAGTGTGTCTTCATGGCTGAATTCGATAAAAATGTTTTGCCACATTGATCACATGTGAAGGGCTTCTCTCCGGTGTGGATTTTTATGTGTTCCTTAAGGTGTGTTGATTTAGTGAAGCTCTTTCCACACTGATCACAAATGAACGGCCTCTCTCCAGTGTGAACTCTCATGTGATCCGTAAGAGATGCTTTAACTGTGAAACTCTTTCCGCACTTATCACACGTGTGCGGCTTCTCTCCAGTGTGGTTCCTCTCATGTCTGTTCAGAGATGTCGACTGATTGAATCTCTTGTCACAGTGTGAACACTTGTAAGGTTTCTCGCCTGTATGAACTTTGTTGTGTTCCTTAAGTCTTCCTTTTTTTACGAAACTCTTCCCGCATTGATCACACGTGAACGGCTTCTCTCCAGTGTGAACACTCATGTGAATCTCAAGATTACGTTTGGTTGTGTAACTCTTTCCACACTGAGTGCAGGTGAACGATTTCTTGGCTCTTCTTTTCTTTAAATCTTTCTGTTTGGTTTGAAAGTGACTCAAAGGTTTTTCTCCAGTTTTGACATTATTTTTCTCCTCAACTTCACTCAATTCTTCATTCTCCTCGTTTTCTTCAATCAGATCTGAAATAAAGATAAACACGATTAATTTTCACTAACTAAAAAAAATAATAATAATAATTAAAAAGAGAAAAGTGAAGGACATAAAGGTGAACCCTGATGTAACAGTGGACATTAGGCCATTTCTATTTAAAAAAATCCTAAACAATGTTGATGCATTTTTATTAACATCCCTGCAACTATACATGAATGAGGGACATTGATCTTACAATTATTATTTTAAACATATTATAGGCACAAATCCCATGTTTCTATGGGGAGAACAATTAAATATGTTTGATCAACTACACAATTATCTAATATACATTTTGTCAGGATTGTCTTTCCACAGTTCATAGAAAGTGCCCCTTATTATTTATTGCTATATTGCTAGATTATTCAACAGCTGTAAAGATTTTTCTTATTACAACAAATCTAAATCTAAAACTGTTTGAAGAATAAACACCAACCTCTTTGTTCTTCAGGATCTTCAGTGTGTTTCATTCTGCAGGGTTCTGGATCACTCATGTTCTCACTGTCCTCTTTAATAAACTCAGTCTTTGCAGATTTCAGCTCTTCCTGATGCTCTGATGCTCGTCTTCACTTGTAGCTGATGGGAATTTACAGCATTTATTGGAGAACTGCTGTGGGAGGAGCTTCACTGATGATGTGATTGCTGTGGGAGGAGCTTCACTGATGATGTGATTGCTGTGGGAGTAGCTTCACTGATGATGTGTTGTTGTGGGAGGAGCTGATCTGCCAAAATCAAAAATATATCATTTAATGAGTTTTTTTTTAATATATATACTAATTGACACATCTAAGAATTTATGTCTGTCTGTCTATTGTAAAGTAACTGGTGCTAATTCACAAATCCATTGTATTGTTCATCCTAACATTATTCTGCTTCTTCGTTTAAATATATTTAAAATTTTGAAAATAAAATAATGAAAATCCTTACAAATATAAAATGGTAAGAAAAACAGTTGAAAGCATAAACACAGAAATAAATGTACATATTTGTAATCATCAAATCCCCTCAGTCTGCTGACATCAATGAAATGAGCTTTAAGTGTCAATTTACAGGAGATCTGAAGACATCAGCATAATAAATGAGGTGAAAACAGGAACTATTGTCATGAAATAAAGAGTGTTTTCAGCAGATCTGTTAATATTGATGAGCCTCAGACTATCAACACTCATTCAACAAGCCATTCAGGATCATCAGCAGATCATCGTAACACTTTATTTTACAGTGTCCTTGTTGCATATGTTACATGTACTTACCATAGTAATAACAGTGAATGATGCACAATTACATGAAACTAACCCTCAACCAAACCCTAATCCTAACCCTAACCCTATAGTGAGTACATGTAGTTGCTTAATATTACTCAGTGCTTAAATATAGAATTAAACTGTAACAATGACACCTTAAAATAAAGTGTAACCAAAAGCGGCTAAAGTCTCTTCTGCATATATACTGTCCTCACGTACGGTGGCTAAAGATGAAGACTGCTTTTACAGATTTAAGAGAAAGTCTGGATAACAAAGGTTAAGTCAATTCAGAATTTAAATAAGAATAACCTTAGAAATGCTCCTAGCATCAAATATTTTAGATTGCTGTAATGGTTCTAATTTGGAAAGTAAAGATTTACATTTTAACATTTGTGAATGAATTTAAAAATACATCATGTCTAAGTTACAGTCTTAAGACGGCTCTTGAAAAGATTATGGTAACACTTTACTAAAAGCCTTTATGTATAATGCATTATAATGGTATTCATAATATATGTTATAATGCATTATCTTTTTATTAAATAATCGTAACCAAAGTTATGATAAATTATAACATTTATAATATTTGCAGATTCCTAGTTACAACTGAAATACATAAGTATTATATTATAACTGTGGTTACAATTAATCATGAGACCATACAATTCATTAAATGTGCATTATAAAGGCTTAAAGTAAAGTATTATCCAACATTTAAATGACATATAACAAACATCTGAATCTGTTTCCTACAGGGATCTGATGATCCTGATTCGCTGAATCAATACTCGACAGTATGTGAACGAGCAGCACTTTGTTTCTTCACAATGAGGATTAAAGCTAATTTCCAGACCCTTTACTCCCTCCGTTCCTCTGTGGTGAAATGAGCTGCTAAACTCCATTTGATCTACTGAGATCATCACAACCTTACAAAACAAGACACTTTCCAAGAAAAAAAAATATTTTCTACATTTCACGTCTGCTCTGGTTATTTCTAGGATTGAATTCACCTCTATCATACCTGATTAATGAATGTAATAAAGTTTGATCTAGGTTACCTAATCTGCCTTTTTTATAGGTAATGCTCAAGCACCGGGTTTTTCTGGCCTCTGTCTAGTTACGGGCCATTTTTTTTAATTTCTTTTTCTAATTGCATATTGTAGTTTTTAAACTTGCCAAATTTAACACTCTCTAATGGTCATCTGCCAGCAGACAGACGGACGCTGAGGAAAAATCATTTGTGGCCAAGTGTTCATACAGGGTTCGCCTAACACTCAGAAATGAGAAAACAATAAACGATAGCCGTTTGAACTCTTCTCCACTTTATTATATGCAACACATGAGATCACTAACTCCAAAACCCCCATGACACTCCAGTACCAAAAGTGCACATGACCCATGCCTATCTACGGCATTTCTCGAGAGGAAAAATACATTGCATACATACAATGTATAAAACGACCGCCAGTACATTCAGAATTAATGCATCATAACATAATCCAGAATTAATGCATCATAACATATTCCAGAATTAATGCATCATAACATAATCCAACAAAGTCTGTTACACATTATAAATGTATTTTTATTTGTCGTTTTGTCGGTCTAACATAAAAAGTGCTTCTCCCCATTTTTTGGGAACAACTGTCTCCATTTGTTCATTATGCAACAAAGATTGCTAAAGTCGACAGATTTTACTAACAGAAAATAAATAATGATGCTGCCATCTTCCTTAAGTAATTTTGTCCCCCTAGTAATTTGTCTCCCAGACAGCAACATAGTGTCGGCCCAGATCCAGCCCACATCTGGTAGCACTAGGTTGCTGTCTGGGTCTGAATCTCAGGTTAAAATTGTCTTTTAGACCCACCTATAAAACATTTTCATCTCCTTACCGTAGCCTGATTCACAGCAGTAAGCTTTTAATGGGTTCTAATTACATAAAGAAGGAGTCCCGGCTAGTAGGCTATTTTGCATGTGAGGATGCTGCAGGTGGCGGATCATTTATAGCCTTAAATACATAGTCACGTAGTGTTGATAACAACAATAATTTGAGAACAAAGTATAAAAATGACAATTTGCACGGTTTGACATGATCTGAGCTAACTTTGCGACCGTTAGATTTAAAGGACAAGTTCGGTATTTTACACTTAAAGCCCTGTTTACAGATCGTTTCTGATGAAATAGAACGGTTAAGATTAAATTTTGGACAAATGCTGCAGTCCTGAGAATTTTAGGTTTCTTTCAAAAAAAAAAAAAAGCATCTTTTGCAGCGATTTTTGTGTGAGCATACCAGTGAACACCCCTGACCATTCGGTGAGTTTCACGTCTTTGTAAACGAATGTTTAATGCATAAAATTGGACAATAACAACAAGCTGTTGATAAAATTATAATGAGTTTAATCCATCATTACTTAAAGTACAAAAATGTATACAAATTAAAACTAATGCGACAGATCTCAAACAATGAACAAGTTACAATTAATATCAGATTCATGTCTCTGTTGAAAGTGTTACGGCTTCATCTTCAGCTCCTGAACATGAAAGTGTTTTTTCCGGTGTAATTTTTCTGGTGCTCTTCTTCTAAATGAGAAGGCAGAAGGGATTTCAGAACGAAGGCCCGAGTGAAACTCTTCCCGCATTGATCACATGTAAAGTTTCTCTCCACTGTGGATCCTCATGTGAACCTTCAGAATTGATTTACATGTGAAGAGTTTTTTAGACTTCTGTTTTTGCTTTCCCGTTCGCGTCCATCAGGTCTAAAAGAAACATTAAATCAAGTGAGATTTCAAATGAGAGACAAATGTGAAATGAAAAGTGAAGCTCAAAGTCAAGATCACTGATGAATTCAATAGTCATTTTAATCTCATCAAATCTGGTGGACAACGGCTGTGCACGATTATGATCTATTTTAATGTCATGAAGATGATTTGTGTTATAAAACACTAGTTTGGTCATGAAACAATGTAAATCTGGTGAGCATCAGCATGTTCTTCATCATGAAGAATGAATGAGGAATCAAGAATAAACACCAACCTCTTTGTTCTTCAGTATCATGATGTTTCATTCTGCAGGTTCTGGATCACTGGATCTCTCCGTCCTCTCCTTCCAGATGCTTTCTGGCAGTTCTGCTAAAAACAAACAAAGTTTCATTTCTAACAATCATGATGAGAGAGGAATAATCAATATTTCAAGTACTAAGGCTAATCACATGTTAAAAAAAATAGTGATCTTGATCAAGTAACCTAACAGTGTTGTTCAATAAAACCCAAATGATTACTTACTTTGATACTTTATTTGAACCAATTATTGCTTGTTATTATATATTTGTATTTTAATGGATGTTGTTTCACTTGGATCTATCTTTATCACCACATTTTTGTTCGATTACTCGATTTATCGGTGGAATAATTGGCAAACTACTTCATTACTAAAATAATCGATAGCTGCAGCCCTACTTTACTTTTGCTTTAAAAAAGGATTTCATAGAAATTTGGATTTCATTTGGAGTTTCACTACTGAAGTCCTGTTTATTTATTTCATCTAGCTGTGCTGAACAGAAGCCCAGAACATGTGGATATATTGACATTCAGAACATGACTTTCTCAGACTTATTATTGTTATTACTAATATTTATTGTTATTTTATTTTTATTTTATGTTTGAATACAAATTTTTACTAAATTAGTTGATAGATTAATTGATACAAAAATAGTCGTTAGTGGCAGCCCTAGAAAAAACTATTATGGAGTGGAAATGGCTTATAAGTTAATAAGCTGTCCTCTGCCGCCATCTACTGTTTATAGTACATTTTTAAAGCTACACTGTGTAATTTTTTTAGTTGATTCTTAGCAAAAAACACTTAGTTCTTTCAAAAATAGATGTGCTCATTAATGTATATTTACTTCTTTCAAGTAATAAAGTATTCTCGTTAGTTTATAATCTACCATTGAAAGTACATATGGGTGAGGGGTTCGAATGTCGGTCGCCATGTTGCCCCTCCATCTTGAAACTACATTAGCCAAAGAGGGACATACCTGTAAATTCAAGCTTCGCCTTTCACGCTTTACACTCAGTGACACAGAGACGAATGCAAGGGGGAGATTACTCGCGAGCTCGCGACTGCCGGCAGATTTGATAGGTTGCTGATGGAGGATCACGCCTATTTGAGGACATGTAACGTTAGCAGAGTCGCCAAGGAAGCGAAAGAGAGAATTAAAACGTCAACGCGACAGACAAATCAGCAAGACCAAAGTCAATACTGGAGTAACTTTTCCCAGATGGAAAGAGCTCATGAGGAGCAAAGATTTTAAAACAGACGCCGAAGTTGCCTGCTTTCTTCTCGGCAGGTAATTCAGCCTATTTGTGTAAATTCGAAGTTTTATAGTTGCTTGGCTAACCATAGCATGGTTGTGCATAATGCCAGAACGACCTCTAGTATAACTTGCGTTACTTTTCCTCACGTCAATGGTGAAAAAGTATTGTTTACCTTGTAACATAAATCTGTGCTGTGACGGATCACAGGTGATGAATAGTTTTAAAGGCGCAATTGGTGGACATGGCTTATAAGTCAGTAAGCGGTCCTCTGCCGCCATCTACTGTTTATTAGGGATGCAACGGTACACGGTAAAATCCCGGACCGTTCGGTCAGCCCTGCACGGGACAATCTACCCTCGTGTCCCGCGGGACTTCGGTTTTGCCATTGAGTTCGCGCTGATCCTTTTAGTTTTTGCTTTAGGCGCCGTTCACATATCGCGCCTAATAACGCGTAGAAAACGCTAGGCGCGCCGCGTTCTCCTTTTTCCAAAGCGCTAGGGCGGTTGCGCTCCGGACCGGAGGCGTCTGTCATTGCTAAAGCAACCATCAGCTGCGCTCTGGTTGGTTCTTGTCACGTGACCTACGGTGCGCTTGCGGCATTCTGAAAAGTTGAGAATTTTCTGCTGGGGACATCGTTAGTGCCAACCGGTCTCGCCTTGCACCAGACAGTGTTGATAGACTCATCTTTTTGCACAAGAATCTCTCAATAGTGGATGAGTAAATAACATTGCACTTTGTATCCTGAATGCAGTATTTTTTTATTATATTATTTTGCTCTGCTTTTTTTTATTCAAAGCACAAGCTAATTTATGTTTGTTAAAGGTAAAAGTGCACTTTTTCTTTCACATTGATCACTTCATATACCAGTTATCAAGGTTTGGAATTGGGATCCACTTGAATATTTTGAAGTGTGTTTGTTTACATTTTGTATTTCATATAAGTGATAGTTGAAGAGGTTGTATTACTTAGTGTTGTTCAGTACAGACTAGAGTGTTAATTTATTCCATACATTGATGTTCTTCCTACTGTGACATTCTGTTTATGCTCATAAGAAAAATAAAACATATTTTTGGGATGAAATAGCAGTCTCTTTCTGCACAAAACATGTACCGAAACCGAACCGAGATCGTGGCCCAAAAACCGAGGTACGGACCGTACCGTGGGCTATCTGTACCGTTGCACCCCTACTGTTTATAGTACATTTTTAATTATGTTGTATTACAAGTATGTTGGTTTGCCAAGGAGAAGTGTTGGGTGAGTAAATCATGGGCTAATTTTCCTTTTTGGGTGAAATATCCCTTTAATTGCCGTCTAAAGGTTACACGGTTGTTGATGGACCCTGTTTATCATGACATTTTCTTTTCACTTGTTTTTTTTAGATTTATTTTTATTGTTTCTAACATGTCCTGTTCTGTAGACTTGCTCTTTATTTATAGTTTTTATACTGTAGTGTACATACAACCAGTAAAACATGTCCTGTTCTGTAGACATGGTTATTATGTATTTATTCATGTTGTACTAGTGATGTTATGTATGACACTGAAGCTTCGATGCGCGTATCACATAAGCGACACAATTTGTAGTGAAGCCCCGTATCGAGGCGTGTATTGGTTTACTAGAGTCACGTGATAGATGACAAACGAAGCCTCACTTTCTGTCCAATCACGTGCGCGTTTCCTCTTTGGGTGTCAGAAGGCTCGAACTCCAGATCGTATTTAACGAGTCATTGTTGCCTCAGTCTGGTTGATATTTACAATTATTGCTATTGACATTTAATAACAGATGATCCTATCAGACAATGTCCTTATTCATTGTGTGTGTGTGTGTGTGTGTGTAGAGAGAGAGAGAGAGAGAGAGAGAGAGAGAGAGAGAGAGAGAGAGAGAGAGAGAGAGAGAGAGAGAGAGAGAAGGCCTACATTAAATTTTATTGAATCATATAAGCTTATAAGCTATTATATTTTATTATCACACTTTAATGGGAAAATGAATTTATTTAATGAACAAATCAAACACAAACATGTAAGGCTTTTATTTGTGCACATAACATTGAAACTATGGAGTGTGTTGTGGTTGCTTCATCTGCCAGAGCTTCTAACACAGGCTTCTGGCTGCTTTATTTTAAATAAGCACCAGATGGCGCTGTTCTCAGCGCTGTTCTCGATACTCTCGAAGCTTTGAATCTTTTCCCGGAACAGTCAGGGGAAAGCCTCAGTGATTCATGAGGCTTCATTTCCCCATCCCTATGTTGTACCAGTCCAATATGACTGTCAGTTTAAATAAACCTTGTGTTTATTTGTTATGAATCTATTTTGATGCGTTTTCCCATAACTTTTGTAATTTTACGTGTTTAAAATATCAAAATTAATATCGATATCACAATATCACATTTGGTCAATATCGTTCACCCCTACCTTGATCTCTGACTGCGGTGATGTGGTTTCTCCACTGCATGGATCTTCATGTGTTGCTTCAGATCACTTTTAACAGAGAAACTCTTTCCACACTGATCACACGTGTGCGGCTTCTCTCCAGTGTGGATCCTCTCATGTTTTATCAGATGATCTGACCGACTGAATCTCTTGTCACAGTGTGAACACTTGTAAGGTTTTTCTCCAGTGTGGATCCTCTCATGTGTTTTCAGATTTATTAAATGACTGAATCTCTTGTCACAGTGTGAACACTTGTAAGGTTTTTCTCCAGTGTGAATTCTCTGGTGCTGTTTTAAACTGTCCGCTCTAGTAAAAGTCTTCTCACACTCAAAGCACATGTACTCTCTCACACCAGTGTGGATTTTCTGATGTGCATGCAAATGACCCAGTTGTGAAAAACTCTTTCCACACACAGAACATGAATGCGGCTTCTCCTTCATATGAACTGTCAGGTGTGTCTTCAGGTTTGATGCACAGACAAATGTTTTGCCGCATTGATCACATGTGTACGGCTTCTCTCCGGTGTGAACTCTCATGTGGCGCTCAAGATGTTGTTTGTTTGAGAATCTCTTTTCACACTGATCACACATGAATGGCTTCTCTCCGGTGTGAAACCTCATGTGACCATTAAGATTTTGTTTGTTTGAGAAACTCTTCCCACACTGATCACAAGGGAATGGTTTCTCTCCAGTGTGGATCCTCTCATGTGTTGTTTTATCTGCCGACTGAATGAATCTCTTGTCACAGTGTGAACACTTGTAAGGCTTTTCTCCAGTGTGGATCCTCTCATGTTTTTTCAGATCTGATGACTGACTGAATCTCTTGTCACAGTGTGAACACTTGTAAGGTTTTTCTCCAGTGTGAATTCTCTGGTGCTGTTTTAAACTGTCCGCTCTAGTAAAAGTCTTCTCACACTCAAAGCACATGTACTCTCTCACACCAGTGTGGATTTTCTCATGATTCTGTAAAGTTTGCAGCAGTGAAAAACTCTTTCCACACACAGAACATGAATGCGGCTTCTCCTTTGTATGAACTATCAGGTGTGTCTTCAGGGCTGATGCACAGCTAAATGTTTTGCTGCATTGATCACATGAGTACGGCTTCTCTCCGGTGTGAATCCTCATGTGAATCGTAAGACTTTGTTTGTTTGAGAATCTCTTTTCACACTGATCACACATGAATGGCTTCTCTCCGGTGTGGATCCTCATGTGTAATTTATGGTGTGAAGATTGACTGAAATCTTTCCCACATTGATCACACTTAAATGGCTTCTCTTCAGTGTGAACTCTCGTGTGAACATCAAGATTCTGTTTGGTTGTGAAACTCTTCCCACACTGATGGCATACATACGGCTTCTCTCCAGTGTGAACTCTCATGTGTCGCTCAAAACTTTGTTTGCTTAATAAACTCTTTCCACACTGAGTGCAGGTGAAAGATTTCTTGGCTCTTCTTTTCTTTAAAAATGTCTTTTTATTCTTTGAGCGACTCAAAGGTTTTTCTCCAGGTTTGACATGATGTTCCTCCTCCACTTCACTCAGTTCTTCACTCTCCTCCTCCACTTCACTCAGTTCTTCACTCTCCTCATCCACTTCACTCAGTTCTTCACTCTCCTCCTTCACTTCACTCAGTTCTTCACTCTCCTCCTCCACTTCACTCAGTTCTTCTCTCTCCTCCTCCACTTCCATCAGGTCTTGACATGAATGAAAAAAATATTAAATTTCATTTTCAGTACATTAACATAATTAAAAGAGAAATATAAAGTGAAAGGACATGAAATTGAACCCTGATGTAATAGTAGAAAGTAGACGGTTATAAAATATGATAATTTGATGCCTTTTTATAAATTGATTATATGTCCTTGAAACTTTCCATGAATGAGGTAAATTTATCTTCCAATTATTAGTTTTAAAACATAGGCACGAATCCCATGTTTCTTTAACAAAATATATTGAATATATATGATAAATTACTAGGGCTGCCCCCAAATAGTCGACTAAACGTTAGTCGATATGAAGAGGGCTTGGTCGAATACATTTTCATTAGTCGGTTAGTCGCAAAAAAAAATCACGTGAAAAAATTACGCAATCAGGGGCTGCGCAATCAGTGTATGACATGACATCAAAGCAACGAGAGATCAACGAGATCCCGTGCCTCGCTGTATACCAAAGCGCACTTTATATACGGTATGTACAGACCCCTCGTTTTTTCCGAGCGCGTCCGCTTCGCATCGAGATAAAAACATCTCAACTTTTCAGAATGCCGCAAGCGCACCGTAGGTCACGTGACAACTGTAACGGAGAGTGCGGCTGATGGTTGCTTAGCAGAGCGCAACCGCCCTAGCGCTTTCGAAAAAGGAGAACGCGGCGCGCCTAGCGTTTTCTACGCGTTTTTAGGCGCGATATGTGAACGGCGCCTAAAGCAGCTAAACTGTATCCCTTCCACATCCACTCCATCAGAGCGGCCGGCTTCATTGTGATCAAGTCGAGAAGCTCCCTTCTTCCCAACAATGTGGACAAGCTGGTGTTCCTCTCACATAATATGAAAAAAATAAAATCGAATTGAAAGCTTAGGTAAGAATGCTTAATTTCCTTTTTGTAGTGTTTCTGTTTGCTATCCGTTAGGCTATATAAAAAATAAAAAAATAAAAAAAACGGGTATTTTTATGAGGGGTAGGCTATACAAATAAATAAATACATATTATTTTTATTTATTCGTTTTTATATAATGCAGAAGTTGTTTTTTATTCTGTAAGAAAAATTAGTCTGATGTTTGCAATTTGTTGTTTAAGGTCAAGACTCATCCGTCGTCTTAATGGCAGTTTGCGGCTTTGCTCTGATATTTTTTATTTGTATTTGTGTTCTTTAAATTATTTGTTCCACATTTTGTCTTAAATATAGTTGTTCTAAACAATTTAATCAAATACTTAGGCTGTTGATTTGTTTGCCGCCTTCTTTTTTATTCTAAGTTTTGGCGTTGTGCGATGTGCCATGTGCATTTATTAAATTGTTCGTTTTTGTTAATTTTCCTTTTGAACAATATAAAAATTATATTAATTTTCCACTGTATTTTTATACCAAACAGCGTTTTTGCTACAGTATTTTTTTATTTTATTTTATTTTTTGCCTTGTTTTGTACTAGGCCTTTACTAATGAGTTTATTTAATTTATTTTAAAGAACGAATTTTTGTTTATTTTATTCAAAACTGTTTTTTTTTTTTTTTTTTTTTTTTGAGACATGTAACTGTTACAGTTTGTATTTTTGATAATAAATTATTAAAATGCACAGACAGTCTGATTGCTGTTTTTATGTTATAATTAGCCTAACGTTCCGGCCACTGGTTTTTGTGTCCGTAAGCGCTGTATACTTTAAACGCTTTACTATTCTGTTTTAAGCGCTTAATTTTCATTTTGAACGCGCTAATATCATGCTTTAGCATTTTCTGTCATATGGAAGTGTTAAACTTCAACTTGGACTATACCTTTCCTTGTATATACGCAAGTTTTTATATTAATATAATAAATGAACGATTATTCGACTAATCGCTAAAATGCAGGAGTGTTAGTCGACTAGGAATATCTTTAGTCGGGGGCAGCCCTATAAATTACACAATTATCTAACATGATATTAACATTAAAGGGGGGGTGAAATGCTCATTTTCACTCAATCTCCTGTTAATCTTGAGTACCTATAGAGTAGTATTGCATCCTTCATATCTCCAAAAAGTCTTTAGTTTTATTATATTTAAAAAAAGAAAGATAGGCTGTACCAAGTCTTTGCGGAAAAAAAAGAGTGGCTGGAGGCGGGCCGTGTGGGCGGAGCTAAAGCTGTGTGCTAACGCGCCGAGCTAACAACAACACACAGAGACATTTGAAGCAGTTTTACTCACCGCCCGGTTCCAACGCACGACCGCGAACCTTTATCATTGTGACTGCTCGATCCTTAAGCATTAGACGATCTGCAAATCCGTCGATCTGGGCTTTGTTTATAAAACAAGCATCGTCGAAATGCAGGGAACAAACAGTCTTACACAACTCCGTTGATGCTCTGAAAAAACAAACTCCATCCACTGGTCCCTTAACGCTGGGTTCTTTGGGAATCTGTGCAGGGTTGTCTTGCCCTGGCAACCAAAAACCCACTTCTTTGGTGACATTGACTTCCAAAAGCCGAGCATAGCGCTTTGATGGGCGTACTGCTTTCGCTCTCTTGCTCTGGTCTACGGTTGCGCGCGCCCGCGGAGAAGTGCCCTTAGGACCCGTATAAGGAAATTCCGCTACATCTGACGTCACACATGCCCATACTCGAAAAAAACTTTCCGAAACTTGTGACAAACCGGAAGGAGCATTTTTGGCACAGAAATACTCCTTCAAACGTACAATTTAATTTTTGAAACTTTGTCCATGTTTAGCATGGGAATCCAACTCTTTAACAGTGTAAAAAACTCAGTATGCATGAAATAGCATTTCACCCCCCCTTTAAAATATACAATACTGCCATATTTTGTCACCAACTTTGAAATTGATATTTACTTTACTAAAAAGGTTTTGAATTATTAGTGGCCGTTCACACTAGACTTTTCCTTCATAGACTTCCATTCATGCGCATGTGAAAGTGGGACACCAGATACACAAGCTCAAGTGAATAACCATGTGAGAAATAACACAAGCGTTCAGCATTCAAGTGGAGTGGGTTGTTTATTTTTTTAATTATTATTATTATTAGTTATATGTTGAACGTGTGTTTGTAAAAAAGCTGCCGCAGAATGTGACGTAATTTCACGACCGTTGCAGTGTTTGAAGAAACTTCACAAGCTCAAAGTGTAGAGCGGCCTCGGCTTTAAATAGATTTAAATTAACTATTTTATTAGTATTATCTGTGGCCTACATGTTTCACTCAACTCCTGACATGATTTTCCTCCTTTCAAAAACATTTCCTAAAACTAGGGCTGCACGATATTGAAGAAAAATGTGATGTGATATGATAATGCTTGAAGTGAGTAAAATAAACTTAAATTATTTAAAAAATGTAAGATGATATAACCAACATACATGTTTCACATTATTTTTGTGACAAGAAAACATTCCTACAGCTTCAGAAAGTGAACATCAGTGTTTTACTGTAACATTAGAAGTGTTATTGTAACATCAGTGTAAACCACAGGGGTTTATGGTAGTGTTGTTCCGATTCCGATACTAGTATCGGAAATGCTGCCGATACCAATAAAAATTCTGGCATCGGTATCGGCGAGTACATCTACCCATGTACCGATCCGATACCATTTTATTAAACAATACCTAGTTATGCACGCTAGCTTTGCTTAACGCTGCAGTGCAAATTGGAGATCAAATCTTCTTCGCTGCTCTAAACAGTGGTTGCTTGTGGCAACACAGGAAGTTGTGCTGTTGCCACAAGCAACCACTGTTTAGAGCAGCGAAGAAGAAATGAAAACACACATTTTCAAATGTAGGCGCGCAGCAAGCGCATAATGTAAGAGAGACGCTGGCGCCCAACATCAAATGGCAAACGTAATGAAAACGGAACAAAACTGTGCTACTCGTTATTTTGTGCTTCACGGACCATTAAACAGTTTGGACCAGTGCAGCGTGAGCCGATCTTGATCAAGCGACACTGTTACACAGTACTAAGAGATCCAGTAAAGAAAGCATTTGAATTCGCCACTGAAATCATTTAACATCGCTGCGAGATCTAGTGAGAAGCATTCACATTTCTCCGTTATTAACGGATCAAACAGCGCGTGAAAACCTGGAAGAAACATTGTGCTTTCAAGTAACGTTTGGTTTTATTTTGACATTATGAATAAAATTGCTGCCCTCAAATGTTAATCTGAAATAAAATAAACCTTTGTTTATCACTACTACAATATTACATTAATTGTTTTTTATAAGGAGCTGTTTTTGTTTTATATGTCAAGTATAGCTCCATCATTGCTCAAAGTAAAAAAAATTATCATACTTTATGATGTTAGTTTTAATAAAAAATAAATTAATAAAAAATGTAAATCAAGGAAATTTCTCTGGCATTTCTTTCCTTTTGCTGTATTGAAAACGTACCGAACCGTGACACCAGTGTATGGTATCGAACCAAACCGTGAATTTTGTGGACCCCTATTATTCATATATCATTTTTTAGATTCATAGATTTATTTGTTGCACTTTTTTATACAGTTATATTGTAAAACTAAAATACCTTTTATAAAATAATTATATCAATTCATACAGGGCTAGTATGAATTGCAGCTGTATAGATATACACCCAGGTATCGGATTAGTACTCGGTATCGGCCGATACCCTGAGTCCAGGTATCGGAATCGGTATCGGGAAGGAAAAAAGGGTATCGGAACATCTCTAGTTTATGGTGAATCCACTGCTGCTTCAGTGTATATGTAATGAGTGATTATAATCAAGGTATTAATCAATATTTTTCCTTCTAAATATCAAATGAGTTGAATGACTTCAGTGAGGATTTTACTTTGTTATAGAAGTTACCAGTGATAATATCGCAATATGATGAAACACGATTTTTTACTGCGTTGTAAAAAACGTTGATTTTTTACTGCGTTGTTTTACTGCGTTTTTTACTGCATTGTCACGTGACACGCGAGAGAAAAGCAGTCTGCAGATGTAGCATCAACTTGGCACACTACACATATAGGCCTGGTATACAGGAAAGAACACTTTGTTTTAATATATATAATATATACTAACAAACTACATCTTATATTTCAAAAGAGGTTTGCACTGGCTACCTCTCGCTGCTCGCATCAAGTTCAAGGCATTGACGCTTGCTTACAGATCTATCACAGGCTCAGCTCCCTCCTACTTTCTCTCACTCTTACGAGTCTACATCCCTACCAGAAGCCTACGATCGGTCAACAAGCGACGGCTCGTGGTTCCATCACAGAGAGCCACAAGATCACTTTCCAGAACCTTCTCATTCACAGTTCCGTGCTGGTGGAATGATCTCCTCATCTCCTCACCCTCATCCGGAATGCAGAATCCCTGGCAACATTCAAAAGACAGCTGAAAACCCTTCTCTTCCGTGAACACTTAACCTAAAATAACTAAAAAAAAACTAAAAAAAACACAACTTTCATTTTTCCTTTAATCCTCGCTTATCGGGCTTATGCTACTCTGAACTCCGTATTTTGAGCACTTCTTGTGTTGCTTTTGCCTCGTCATGACTCGCTTAATTTTGTCCTAATTTGTAAGTCGCTTGGGACAAAAGTGTCTGCTAAATGACTAAATGTAAATGTAAAAGAGATCTGTGCATTAGTGTGAATGCAGCTTATCATATCTAAACTGAGAAAAAAATAAAATCACTCACAGCTCCTGAACAGAAAGAGTTCACTTTTAAATACTGAAATTAGTGCATGTTTTTTTTGTTCCTCTTTGTTATTTACTAGCTTTTGTATTTTGAAGCTATATTAGTTTATATAGCCTATTTAAAATTCTTAACATATTAATTTAATAATTGTTTTTGATAATGCATATAATGACACATGCAATTAAATAATGATTTTAAGTGTTATTAATAAGATTAATTAAGAAAAATAGTAGATCATGAGGTGCCTAAAGATTCCCATCCCTACTATACAATGATTTATTGCTTATCTTTGTCGAATAATACAGAAGACAAAGAACTTAAAAAGTAAATCACATGATAAATCGCAATATTGGTAAAAAAAAAAAAAAAAAAAGAAAGAAAAATTCGCAATTACAATTAAATTATTTTCCAAAATCGTTCAGCCCTACTTTGCGATATTTCGATATATTTGATATATTGTGCAGCCCAACTTAAAACTGTGACACACAGGAAGTGACATCATCTGGGGTCTTTCTGCTGCATGATGGGAGGACAAGAAAATAATCTCAATCCATTGTCTCACTTGTAGAGTTTTACACACACTCTACAGTGTAGATCACATTCATCAACTCTGTTACCAAAGTTAATGTAAGAAGAATCTCTATAACTATGAATAACTTGTATGATATTTGACAAATACAACTTTATCAGTAACTTGATGTTTACTGATGACTCCTAAAAAAAAAAAAAGTGTACACTATGTTGAAAAAGACAAAAATTCTGGTAATGTTGTTGCAAATTGGTAGCCTAGAAATCTAGACGCACCCTAGCGGCAGCAAAAATGATTTGGCAGCCAGTGTGGTCTAGCAACTCTCCATTGACTTTTGGAGCTGTAAAAACCTAAATTGGGTCACACAAAAATCACTGCAAAAGATGCTTTCCAACAGGTGTTTTACCATTCGTTGTAAAACTGTGGATCTATTTTTCCAAACGTCTCACACCCGTAGATTCTTCCGTTGAGAGCTTGAATAATAGACTCTCCAGCCCAGTTGGTGGCGATAATTGCAAACAAACCACTGGCATTTAATTGAATACAGAGAAGAAGCAGAGGCGGAGTAATACCGTACCTCACACAGCTCATCCAATACAAAGCGTTTTATGAAGGATTGTTCCAGTGCACATAGGCTGCCATTGTGTAGGTGGGGGGTGGGGGGTGGGGGGGGGGGGCATGTGTCCAAATTTTAATCTTAACCGTTCTATTTCATCAGAAACGATCTGTAAACAGGGCTTTAAGTGTAAAATACCGAACTTGTCCTTTAAGCTTTTCTTTGAGAAAAGAGCAAATAACAGCACTTAAGTCATTCCTAAAAAAGGAAGATGTGTTCGTCGTTTTGCCGGCCAGATTCAAAAGTTGAATCTATCAGCTAACGTTAGCTCCGCTGTTGGGAAAACGCTCTGGTTGGTTGAAGCGCTGTCCTATTGTGTGCAGAGGGAATCTGAAAGACAGCCGTTTATCCCGCCCCTCGGATTGAGCCGTGTCTATGGTGAGTGTAATGGAAATTTTACATTTAGATGTGTTCTTTTACTTTTAGATGTGTTTTTACTTCTGGGTGTGTACAACTTGTATTAACGTTGAACATTTATTGTTACTCATAAGCATTTAAAGAAATATAATCATATAAGCTAAAGCACATTATTAAAGATATGTAACCAAGCTTTTAGAAATGCATAAGTTAAGACAAGCTTGCAGGAACAAAATGTTATGGGTTATAGAAGACCAAGTAGCAAAGGGACTACGTGTACTCCAAGTGTGAAAAATATGTGCGCAGCTTTGATCGAACGAGAGATAGGCAAAATGTGTGAATTCGAGCAGCTTCTAAGAACAGGAAGCTTTTGCAGACATGGTATTGTTCTGTCTAGATAGAATTTATGTTAGACAAGAGATCTTGAACAAAGACGCTTCCTTTTAAGGTAAACAAGGCGATCTTTTGAGACAGATGCAGCCTACCCAGGATGTGTTAGGGGTATATAACCTTGGCAAAGGGAACTAACCCCTTGCCTTCTCATATCAGATGCTCTCTGTATGTGAATGCCACTTTCTTGCAAGAAATACACTTTTTGATACTTTGACTTTTCAAAGGTTCCACTTGTCTCCTTCCTCCTCACTTTTCGAATAGAATTATTTCCACAACACTTGCCAGGCTAGCAAATTGGGAACCAGAAATAAAATAAATGTCAAATAAAACAGATAAAATAGTATTTAGCTTGATCTGATGTTGACAATCAATATACAAATTTCTCAAACCTCCCTTTACTGACCATTTGTTGAAAACAAACAAAAAACATTCTGTACCATCTCAGAGTAAACTTTTGTACCCATTTCACAGTTTAACTGTTTATCTGAATGTGATGAAGTGCTTGAATGTTTCTAACATGAATGTTCTTCAGCATCATGAATGAATGAAGAATAAACACCAACCTCTCTGTTCTTCAGGATCTTCAGTGTGTTTCATTCTGCAGGGTTCTGGATCACTCATGTTCTCACTGTCCTCTTTAATAAACTCAGTCTTTGCAGATTTCAGCTCTTCCTGATGCTCTGATGCTCCTCTTTACTTGTAGCTGATGGGAATTTACAGGGAGAAATGCTGTGGGAGGAGCTTCACTGATGATGTAACTGCAGTGGGAGGAGCTTCACTGATGATGTGCTTGCTGTGGGAGGAGCTGATCTGACAAAATAAAAAATAATATCAGTTCCTGAATTTGTTTTTATAATAAATATCACATCTAAGTATTTATGTCTGTCTGAAGTAAAGTAACTGATGCAAATTTATATCTTATGTTATGGCTAACCAGAACACTGTCCTACATTTTGCATTACAATATAGACAGAAAATAGAAATGATAAATAATATAAACATCATAATGTCTCCCAAATATTAACAATGGACAGAAAAAGAAAAAAAAAACAGTTGAAAGTATGGACACAGAAATAAATGTATATTTTTGAGCAACAAATAGTCTGCTGACACCAATGAAATGAGCTTTAGAGTCAATGTACAGGAGATCTGAAGACATCAGCATAATAAATGAGGTGAAAACAGGAACTATTGTCATGAAATAAAGAGTTTTCAGCAGATCTGTTAATATTGATGAGCCTCAGACTATCAACACTCATTCAACAAGCCATTCAGGATCATCAGCAGATCATCTCACTTTATTCTGAGTGTTTAACCGTTAAAAACAAATTATGTGAGTCAGGATAGATGATAAAAGCCTGTGAAACTGCTCTATTGAAAGAAAATACTGTTATTTCTCACCATCTGACACAAATAAAACAAAACAAAACCAAACTTAATTAACCACCTCATTTAAGTATCATTGCACTAATGTTATTCAAAACTGACAAATCCTAAAAAAAACTCATTATAAGCTCATCAGTTCCTCTCACGGATCTCACCAGCATCCGGAACCAGCACCCGGTTCTTGTTGGTGGAAAAGGGGTAGAACTGACTTGACATTCAGTAACAGTTCTCACACAAACATCGAGACAATCAGACAAACAACGAACACAAACTCGCTCAGGTCTGAATGAACTCAACATATTCTCCTCATGCTCGCTGCTGCTGCACTAAATGTTTATTTCAGAAGGAAGACGCCAGAAAAGACGCACAAGTATCGCTGTGATCGATGAAAACAATACAGAAATGAGTCTGTCGCTTAATCAAACTCTATAAAGTGTGTGTGATGGTTGTGTAAATATGAGAAATACCGTGAACTTCTTCTTCTTCTTCTTCTTCTTTTTGGGTTTTTAAGGCAGCTGGCATCCTTTAAGTTGCATTACTGCCACCTATCGATTTTATTTACCCTTAGTTCTCATTCATACTAAATCCTCCTATCTAATCCAGTCATCCTCAGAAAACCAAATATCACTTTCCTACCCTCCCCACTCTCTCCATACTCCAATAAACTTTTTACTGTATTATCTATGAACTTCTTCTTCTTCTTTCTTTTTATGGCGGTTGGCAAACAACTTTTAAGTGTGCATTACCGCCACCTTCTGATATGGAGTGTACATACATACATAAATAAACCAATAAATAACTTCATAAATATCTAATAACATTATTAATATTCATACATTATCATTATTTTTAAATATAACTTTCTAATACAACTAAACTCATATCCTTCTACTAAGCCCTGTTTTATTCAAAAACACAAATATCGCTCTATACCCTACATGCCCTGAATTCATTTGTAATATTTCCTTCATTTCAAATCTAATTTTTTCTTTTCTAAACCAGTCTTTCAGCCTCATCCTTTCTTCCTTATACCTATGACAATTAATAATTACATGTTCTACTGTTTCGTTAATATTACAGACCTCACACATCCCAGTCTCATGTTTCCCTATTATTTTAAGCGTACTATTTAATCCAGTATGCCCAAATCTCATTCTTGAAATTATGTCCTCTTCCTTTTTATTCCTATTATTTTCTCTCATACCTCCTACCCTCTTCTGGATACTGTAGTACATTCTCGCTTTTGTTTCTATATTCCACTCCTCTTGCCACTTCTTCCTCATTTCTGCTTTGATTATGCTTTTAACTTCCGCCTTACTATACCTTATTACCATATCTATCTCTGTTTTTTTTTTTTTTGTAGCATTTTTGGCATATTTATCAGCCAATTCATTTCCTTCCACTCCTATATGGGCTGGAATCCAGATGAATTTTACTACTACTCCTACTCTATTACTTCTATAAACAGCTTGGGCTATTTCCAACAAAATATCCTGTCTTGCTTCTGATTGCATGTTCTTAATACTGGTTAACGCACTGCTTGAATCTGACCCTATTAACACTTCCCTTGACCTACTATTTTCAACCCACTCAAGGGCTAAGAGAATGGCCAGCCTTTCTCCTGTAAACACTGATAAATTATCATTTACTCTCTTATTAACCATAACATTCATTTCTGGTATAATGAACGCAGCTCCTACTCTATTATCTTTTGTTTTTGATGCATCTGTATATATCTTAGTAAACATAGAATAATTCTCCTCTAGGTATTTACTAACCTGACTCCTATCAATATTATTCTCTTTTTTCCACTCTAAAAAATGCAAATCTACCTCTACCTCCCCTAATAACCAAGGTGGAACATTAGATAATGGCACAGTTGGACTTACCATAATATCTCCTATCCTTATCTCATTGACTGCATCGCTTATTATCCAACCAAAGCTCTTAATCTGTCGTCTTTCCCTTTCTTGACAAGGTTGTAACACCTTCTGAGTCGGATGTCTTTCCTTATGCCCTTTTAAATTTGCCCAGTACGTTAATGTTAACTGATTTCTTCTAATCTCCAATGGCATTTCATTCATTTCTACTTGTAATGCTGCTACTGGGGTTGTTTTAAAAGCACCACAACATAGTCTCAGCGCCTGACTTTGAATAACATCCAACTTTTTTAATAATGTTCTTGAAGCAGACTGGTAAACTGTACATCCATAATCAATAACTGCCCTAATTAAACCTATATATACTACTTTCAACAAGGTCCTACTTGCTCCCCACTCTCTACCTCTCAGACACCTTACTACATTCAATATTCTTTTACATTTTTCAACAACATTCTCAATATGTATTTTCCAGTTAAGTTTTTTGTCAAACCATATCCCGAGATATTTAAAACATTCCACTCTCTCTAGATTTTTGTCATAAAGTTTAAGTTGAATCTGTTCTTGATTTTTCCTGTGAGAAAAACAGACTACTTTGGTCTTTGCCACTGAAAACCTAAAACCCCATTCCATTCCCCATTTCTCTACCTTCCCAATTGCCTCTTGCATCTTCCTCACTAAATATTCTATATTTCTTCCCTTTTTCCACATAACACCGTCATCTGCAAATAAAGCAACACTTATAGATCTATCAACTCTACTAAACACTTCATTTATCATAATTGAAAACAAAACTGGACTAACTATACTCCCTTGCGGAGTTCCATTTTCCACTAAATACTTTGTACTCAATTCTTTCCCTACTCTTATTGCGATCCACCTATTAGTTAAAAAGTTTTTGATCCAACTATACATTCTCCCTCTTATTCCCATTTGATAAATCTGAATCATTAGTCCTTGTTTCCACAACATATCGTACGCCTTCTCAACATCAAAAAATACAGATACTATACTTTCTTTATTAATTTGAGCTTTTCTAATTTCACTCTCTAAACATATAGCCGGATCTATTGTGCTTCGTCCCTTTCTAAACCCACTCTGGTAATCCTTTATCAATTATTTTGTCTCCAAATAATACTTTAATCTTTCATTTATCATTTTTTCCATAATTTTTCCCATATGTGAAGTTAAAGCAATCGGTCTATAACTTTCTGCCAAAGTCGGATCCTTACCTGTCTTACATATGGGGACAATTATTGATTCTTTCCACTGTTTTGGCAAACATCCCACTTCCCATACCTTATTATATAACTTTAATAACGTTTCTTTACTCTCATCATTTAAATTTTTTATCATACAATAACTTATTTGATCATTCCCTGGCGTTGTTTTTCCTGACTTTCTTAACACATTATTCAACTCACCCATTGTAAACATCACATTTATGGTACTTTCATTATCCCCATCAACTTGTATTACTTCGACACTATCTCTTACTGTTTTTTCCCTCTGTTTCTTTTCCTCATTACTCAAATTACCATTGCTATGTATTTTAAAGGAGTCATAACCTGCAAATTTCCCTTTTCCACGAGAATCAATGTATGTTATGATTGCATAATGATTATACACTGGCCGGGAAGCCGATATTTAAAAGTGAAGCGTTTGTTTACCTCAGGGTTTGTAAAATAGCCCACGTGCACGCGCACTAAAAAACGAGATTTTGATTTCAGCCCCGTCTTGACGTCAAGGATATACCATTTTATGTTCAGCCCCGTCTTGACGCAGGATATACCATATATGGACACCGCAGCAGGAAGCCCGCCCTTCCCCTCTCCCCCTCATATTCAGTTCAGTCGCGAAAGATGGAGAAACCGAGTGCACACGTGAGTTGCTCTGTGGTTGACTGCCAGAAACAACATGTGAATGTGTTTTCTATACCAAAAACGGACCAAACTATCAGGGACCAGTGGATAAAATTCATTTTTAATGACGCTGTCCCAGCAACACTTTCAACTGGCTTATTGTTCGGTGTCTGCGCTAAACATTTTACGCCGGAATCATTCACAAATTTGGGCCAATATCAGGCGAAGTTGGCCACGAAGCTCCGTTTGAAAAAAGGTGCCATTCCAACCATCCGGGACTTGCCTGAAATTGAAACGGTAAGACTGTTTTTATTGCTCTACTGTGTGTAACAAACAGCAGCTAACTACTAATGCGGCTATTGTATGTAACGTTAGCTTCAAGGTAAACACGGGGAATGGACTCTACGTCCACGACAGCCAAAACATCGCATCAGATCTCGCGAGACAATAATGCCTTCAGAAATAAAGGTTTTAGGAGCTCTGTTTTTATTTATTTTTTCCACTTTTATTTTTTAGAAGGGCATGAAAGACTATAATACAGCAGTAGGTATCCAAATTAAGACTAGGTTATGACTCCTTTAACAAATGTCCTTGCCAGCAACTCTGCTTTACCTTTGCTCTCTACTATTACTTTCTCTCCTTCTTTCATTATAGGATATCCATACTCTCTTTTATTTCCTGACATTCCAACGCTATCTCACGACCAATTCGTACGAATTCGTACGAATGATAAAAAGTTGGCTAATTCGTACTAATTCGTACGACCTCACTCGTACGAATTTGTACGATTTGTCTAAACCCACGTGATGGGTAGGTTTAGGGGCGGGGTCAGGGGTAGGTCATTCGTATGAATTCATACGAATTGGCCAATTCGTAAAATATGTACGATTTTGCAAAAAACGTACTAATTCGTACGAGTCAGGTCGTATGAATTCGTACGAATAAGCCACCTCGTAGAATTTGTACGTTTTCCCGTGAGATCGGGCTCGACATTCTCTTAATCATACCCCATACTCTATCTAATGGTGTACTTCTTCCTAGAGATTCACAATACTTCCCCCAAAAGTTTTTCTTAACTCTCTTTATTGTCTTCCTTACCACAGCCTGCTTCCTTTTATATTCAATTAAATTCTGAAAGTTATGTGTTCTTTTCAAAACTTTAAATGCTTTATTTCTCTCTTTAATTACCTTTGTGCACTCTTGCGTCCACCACGGAACTATTTTCTTTCTACTACTGCCTCCCCTTTTTGGTATTGATTATTTTGCTGCATCTAAAATAATACTACTTATTTCTTCATTCAGATCTTCAACTCCCTGATTTATACAAACCTCCTTCAATTTTCCTTTGGACAATATTCTAAACTTGTTCCAATCTGCTTCCTCAAATTTCCACCTACTTACTCTCTCTTTCTTTTGCATATTCCTTACTATTCCAATTTCTGTATATACAGGATAATGATCACTCCCTATAGTACTTTCCTTATTTACTTCCCAACTACTTATCCCTACCAAAGACTGGGACACCAACGTCAGATCTATTGCGGTTTCTATACCCTTACTTAAATTTATCCTTGTACCAGACCCATCATTTAGACATACTAATTCCTTTTCATCCATTATTTCTTCTAAAATTTCTCCATTTAAATCTTCTTTTCCACCCCACACCTTACTATGTGCATTAAAATCCCCGCACCAAATAATTTTCCCTCTCCACTCCTCCAGTATTAATTCTAGTTTTACTCTCTCTAGCTTTTTACATGGGTTATAGAAGTTAATCACTTTAATCTTTTCTTTCTTGTTCCATATTTCAATAACTATTACCTCTAATTCTTGTATTGTTTTTAACCTCCTATATACTATACCCTCTTTAATAAATATTGCACACCCCCCTCCAATTCCATTTCTTCTATCTTCACGTATGGTATTATATCCTTTAAAAATGAATTCCAGATTAGGTTTGAGCCATGTTTCCTGAATGCAAATGATATCTGGTTTCTTTCCTAGTTTATCAATATATCCCTTAAACTCATATCCATTTGCTAACAAACTTCTAGCATTCCATTGAATTACCAACATTAAGTTATGCTTTGAGAAGCCGTATCTGCATTCCCTTCTCCATGATTAAGGTCAGCATGTATCTTTTCCCATGACAAATCTTTCATGTTTAGGAACTTAGCTGCTGCCTTAACTATGATTTTAATCTTCTCTGTTTTTGTTTTTGCTTGTTCTGAACAATTTATGACATATGCTACAAAAAGTACTATCCTATCCATTGACATTCCTGTATTTTCCTGTTCTGACCCCATTCCTTTCTTATTCGTACCAATGTCTTCTTTTCCTCTTTCATTATTACATATTTTCACAGCCTCTACATATGTTACTTTCTGATTTGATTTCACTTTTTGAACCTCTACTGCCTTTTTCTGGACTTCACAGCCCCCGTATGCTGCTGTATGGTTCCCTCCACAGTTACAACACTTTATTGTAACATTACTCCCACATTCTCCATATGCATGTTCTCCTCCACATCTTCCACATCTCTGTTTCCCTTTACATACATTTGCAGTATGTCCATACCGCTGACATTTGTAACATCTTAATGGAGGAGGAACATATTCTCTGACGTTAAAGCTCATGTATCCTACCATCACTTTCATAGGAAGCACCTCATCTTTAAACTGTAACAGTACGGACTCGCTATCAGTTTTTTCTCCATTCCTGAAAGCCTGCATTCGAGTGATTTCTGTGATCACTCCTCCTTTAATCACTTTCCTTAGTTCTTCCAGATTCTCTTCAATGGGAATTCCTGTTATCACTCCCTTAGTTCCTTTCTTTTCACCAATTATTTTTTCTCCACTATTTCTTTTTTACATACTGATTGCAGTTTCATAGTTTTATTTTTCTGCTCAGCATTTTTGCATTTCACCAATAGACTTCCATCCCGCAACACTTTCGCCATTTCTATTTCCCCAATCGCTTTCTTCAATCCATTTGTAAGAGTGATCAGGCCAACCGATGTAATTTCATTCCCCACTTTAAATTTAAGAATGATCTTAAACTCTTCCATCATTATCTTTTTCCTTACTTCTTGACTTTCTTCATCCTCTTCTAATGTTCTCTTATTTGTCATCTGACTATTTCTATACTCTTTTTTTCCTCCTCCTTTCCTACTCGTACTCTTTTCCCAACCCATCTGCATATCTTCATCCTCTGAAAATCCACTATAATTTGCCATTCTGATCCAGTCACAAATCAGATTATGCCTTGAACCCGCAAACAAAAACAAACAAAACAAATTTAGGGCAACTAAGAAAAAACAAAACAAAAACCTTCCTCTTCAGCAATGTCTCTACTCGTGTTGAATTGCCGCCATCGTGTCCACTCGCGACGCAGCCTGATGACGCAAGAGCCGACAGCCAATATACCGTGAACTGCTCTCCTCACCTCAGAAGACTCGACGCTGAAACTCTTCTTCTTCTTCTTCTTCTTACTTGGCGGCTTGAATTAGCGCCATCTGTTGTGGGTTTTGGATCAGAGACTCATTTTACTCCTTTTCAATGCATGATAATGAGGAAGGAAGCAGTTTTTATTTCAAAAAGTACAGCAATTAAATTTATTATATACATTTTTGTGTACAAAAAAGTCAAATATTTCTGAGCTGAAGTCACAAAAGATCATCCGAAACAACAAATATGAAATGTAAATATTAAACCTCTGATGTGTCTGAAATAAAAGGCAAAGCAAAAGATGAGGGAGGGAATTCAGGCATTTGAAAATACTACAGAATTTCTAATGATACAAAACTTAATGCTAATTGGTGAAGTATCCCTTTTTCACAAGAATTTATAACTACAGATTTTATGATATAGTGTTTCTAATTTTTCCAAAAGAAATTAAATAAACATTGGTGAACTATCCTGGAAGTCTGATCATCAACATAAAGAGATGTAGCAGAGTTAGCTAGACGTGAAAGACCATCTGCTTTGGAAAGTAAATCTGCAAGTTGACTCAGTATGATCTCTCTATCCGCAATATTAATGCCACAGAGGCAATCATTACACTTACAACAACTGACAAAGTAACAAGTGAAACACAAGGGCTTTAAATACACACGGACAAACAGGCTTAACTAAGTAATGAAGAAACAAGATACACCTGGGAACAATCATTAACTAATCAACAGGAAAAACTACAAAGGACTACAAAAACGTGGCACAAAACAGGAAATAATAAAAGTCCACACAAGACAAGGGGAACACAAGGCAGGAATCATAACAGAGCCCCCCACTTAAGGAGCGGATTCCAGGTCCATGGAGAGGAAAGGCCTGGAGATTGCAGCAGGACGGGAGGCCAGGGCGGAGCAGGCGACATTTTATTTGTTGTTTTGACGGTCTAACATAAAAAAACAAACAAAAAAAAAACATGAAAAGTGCTTCTCCCCATTTTTTGGAGACAACTATCTCCATTTGTTTATTATGCACAACAGATTTTACTAACAGACCAACCAATCTCTGTGTAAAAATAAATAATGACGCTGCCATCTTTCTAAAATCATTTTGTCCCCCTAGTAATTTGGTTCCCCAGACAGCAACATAGTGTCGGCCCAGATCCGGCCCACATCTGGTAGCACTAGGTTGCTGTCTGGGTCTGAATCTCAGGTGAAAATTGTCTTTTAGACTAGAGTTGTGACGTTCGCGAACGAACCGATTCTTTTGAACGGCTCATAAACATGAACGATGGGAGCCGAGTCACGGCTGGAGGGGAGCCGTTCTTTCTGTCATTCTTTTTTTCCTATGCGTGTTTCACACAGATGCACACAAATTAGCTCCTCCGCGAGACAGAACAATTATAGGGGGAGGGGCGCACCCAGCGCAGGGGTGCTACTGCCTAACAGCATGATGATAGTTGTGCACGCATCCTTCACGTGAGTACTCCAGTGGAAAAAAACCCTGCCGGCTTTGTTTTTGATGTTTATTTGTGAGTAGGTATTGTATGAATAACATAAGTCAACGTAGCTTTACACATACACACACTTTGTACTAAAGGTAAATCCAAAATAGTGATGTCACTGTCTAAGCAGAGGGATGTTGTGCAACCCTATGGAATATAGTCCACACATGACAAATGAGGTAATAATCAATATTTCAGAATTCAAACTCAGATATTGGTGTGTGATATCTGAGTTTTAATTATTTGACTACAAATCTCACCTCATCATTCCTCCCAGTGATTATTTCCAGGATAAACTGAGATGCCCCCAAACTGGCTTCCTAAAACTGACTAAATATTTAAAAAGAGCCAAAACAGCCGTTCTTTTGAACAGCTCTTTGAAAGGAACGGATCGCCAAGATCCGGATCCCTTCAAAGAGCCATAAATCCCATCACTATTTTAGACCCACCTATAAAACATTTTCATCTCCTTACCATAGCCTGATTCACAGCGGTAAGCTTTTAATGGGTTCTAATTTGAGTAGTACTGGTAGGTTTCCACGGGAAATACGAGATTGCCACGGTTTGTCTCTGCGTCAGTACGTCACGTCTGTATAATTGTATTTTAAAAGATATTTATTCTCTTCCATTAGGCTTAGTCACAAAATCACAGCAGCTACCCCGTGACGTGAGCAATACCTGACACCCAGCCCAGGAAATTCCCTTCTTATACTCCTTCTTCAAGGTCTTTCCTCTGTAGTTTTCCACTCACCCAGCCACATCTAGCTGAGTTAGAATAGAATGACCCCTCTAACCCCCCTTGGCTTAATTATCTTCCATACCTAAAGAGTTAAAGGTTCTTAACCATTTGTCTTACTGTGTGTGTCTTGCTTACGCCAGGTGCACAAACATACATGTATCCGTTCACATTCCACAATATAGACATGTGACACATTATGTTGCAATATATGTTGAAGATCAATGGAAATCCAATTTTTCCATTACAAGACTCACCTCTACAACACTTTCATCTCCTTACCGTAGCCTGATTCACAGCGGTAAGCTTTTAATGGGTTCTAATTTGAGTGGTACTGGTAGGTTTCCACGGGAAATACGAGCTTGCCGCAGTTCGTCTCTGCGTCATTACGTCACGTCTGTATACATAAAGAAGGAGTCTCGGCTAGTAGGCTATTCTGCGTGTGAGGATGCTGCAGGTGGCCATTCATATATAGCCTTAAATACATATAGTCACGTAGTGTTGATAACATTAACAATTTGAGAACAAAGTATGACAATAATAATTTGCATGGTTTGACGTGATCTGAGCTTACCTTGCGATTGTTAGATTTAATCAAGTCAAGTCACCTTTATTATATAGTGCTTTTTACAATACAGATTGTATCAAAGCAGCTTCACAGTGATAACATGAAAATAATACAACAAAGTTTGTTTCTAGAAGAAACTTGCATCATCGTCCACCCATAATAAGGCAGATCAATAATATTGTTGAATATTAAATGTCCCCAACTAAGAAAGCCAAAAGCCAAGACAACAGTGGCAAGGAACCAAAACTCCATCAGGTGACGGAATGGAGAAAAAAACCTTGGGAGAACCCAGGCTCAGTCGCTCAGTTCTCCTCTGGCCAACGAGCGAACAGTGTATGATTATGATCCAGGCAGCGTTACAGGTCAGAAGTCAGATTGGTCGTGTCGATGAGGCCTTCACAGGGCTGATGAGGCTGGCACTTCAGGGATGCGTCATGGTTGGGTCCAGGTGCAGATCCACCATCTGATCTGGATACGGCCGGGGTCCACCTCACTTCAGTAAACGGAGAGACTGGTTGACACTTCAGGACTGCGTTGTCGTCGTGTCCAGGCGCTGGTCCTTCATCAGATCTGGATACGGCCTGGATCCAACGGACTGCGGTAAACCTCGGTATAAACAGAGAGACTAATATTAACGTAGACGCCATCCTTTTTATGATGTACCAAGTACATCAGGATTTATGGGAGGTGTTCCTGGTTCCGGCTGGCCTAATCTATGCAGCCTAACATGGAATTATAGAAGTCTATAATGTGTTATGTGAATGCTAGGTCAAAGAGATGTGTTTTTGGTCTAGCTTTGAACTGACAGAGTGTGTCTGCTTCCCGGACAATTGGTAGGAAGACTGTTCCAGAGTTTTGGTGCTAAATAGGAGAAGGATCTACCGCCAGCAGTCGATTTTGATATTCTAGGTATTATTAACTGGCTGGAATATTGAGATCGCAATAGATGTGAAGGACTATAATGCGTTAAGAGCTCGCTCAAGTACTGCAGAGCTAAACCATTTAGTGCTTTGTAAGTAATCAGCAATATTTTAAAAGGTACGCCATCTTTAATAGGGAGCCAGTGCAGTTTTGACAGAACTGGGCTAATATGGTCATACTTCCTGGTTCTGGTAAGAACTCGATTTTAGATATATTTTTAAGATGGAAAAATGCAGTTTTACAGATACTAGACACGTGACTTTAAAACGAAAGATTGGTATCAAAGAGCACACCCAGGTTCCTAACCGAAGATGAAGACTTAACAGAGCAGCCATCAAGTGTTAGACAGTATTCTAGGTTATTACGTGAGGACGTTTTTTGTCCAATAATTAGAATCTCTGGGGTTTTTTTAGTTTTTTTTTTAGAAGTAGTAGGAAATTACTAGACATCCATTTTTTTTATATCAGCTATGCATTCCGTTAATTTTGTGAATTGGTAAGTTTCATCAAGGCGTGAAGAAATATAGAGCAGAGTATCATCAGCATAACAGTGAAAACTAATGCCATGCTTCCTAATGATATCTCCCAAGGGTAACATGTACAGAGTGAACAGCAGCGGTCCTAGTACTGAGCCTTGTGAGACAAAGCCAACACATATGTTGTCACCCACGACTAGTTTAAAATGTTTCCATACCTCCGATTTTCCTCCAAACATGCTCAAAGTTAATTCTCCAGCTCGGGGCCCCAAGCAATTGCTTGGTTTGCTTGCCTTGTTGCGACGGGCCTGCTCCCATCCAATCAGAATCACCCTCTGCTTAAGAAGGCGGGATAAACATCCAATGAGAATAAAGCAACAGCCAATGAGAATAAAACAATGCAAGATTGCTAGGCAAAAGCACATTTTGGCCAAGTGCATTACAGACTAACTTTAATCTCCCTTATTATTCTTAAAGCAACACATCCCAGTTTTATTCTTCTTCATGAGAAACCCTTTACATCACTTATAAATCCTATAAAGTATCTGAATGACTACTATTATTATTTAATCAATAATAATTCCCTTCTTACTCAGAATGAACTATTTCTGTAATATTCTCAGAAATAAGATAGTAATAACCCTATTCACTCTTCAATTTCCGGCTGAGAGGACATACCGGTACGCTAGTTTCTAGACGTAAACAATATGTCGAGTATTATATGTTCAGTTAAGGGCTGCCATAATAATTGGATCAAGAGGCGAGAACAATTGAACAAACTGTGTTACGAACACAATGTGATGCGATCTGAGTGTTGTGGTGCAGTTTACGATTTACAACCACCACCTAAAGACGAGGAGCACCTGAGGCAATGGCGGAAGGCACTAAACTTAAAGTGCCCACCCAAGCGCCCTTATGTGTGTTCATACCATTTTATGGACGGGAAGCCAACTGACGAACACCCTTACCCCGAGAAATGGCTCGGCTACGATGTTCCGGCAAAGAAGTCACGCCGGGTGCTGAACAGGTTGTCAGATTCAGGTAAAGTAACTTACCTAACTGTTAACTTAGCTAACTTATGTGCTTGTTAGCCTAACGTTAGATTCGTGATTCAATGATTACATTTAAGATCAGTAATGAGCCGTTAACAAAATACAACGAACCTTGCATTATTACCATTGCCCAACTATAACGTTAAATATCATATTTCTTATATTTCGTTTACTTTGTGATATGGACCTACGGGTCTGAAATAATGAATCAATTAATATTCACGATATTATTACATAATATGTTACATTACAGTCTTATAATAGCTCACATTATTCCTGTAAGCAGGCCAGCTAGCTACATCTCTCTTTCAGATATTGATAATGACTTAAATAGAGGAGATTGTGTGTGTATACTGTCTTGTGTTTTTAATGGATCTCTCTTTTACACACTGTTCTCTGTAACTATGGGTCCATCATCCATCATACATTAAAGGTCCCATGACATGAAATTTCCACTTTCTGAGGTTTTTTAACATTAATATGAGTTCCCCTAGCCTGTATATGGTCACCAAGTTTCTAGAAATTTTAATCGGTGTAAATCGAGCTTTTGCTATTTTTCTCTGCCTTTGAGAAAATGGAAGCTCAACCGGGCTGATCTTGAATCTCCTCCTTATGACGTTATAAGGAGAAATGTTACCTCCCCTGTCTCTGCTTTGCCTGCCCAGAGAATATTTCTTGCCCATGAGAAAATGAGCTAGGAAGTAGAACGCGCGCGCGATTTTAGTTTGTCCACGAGAGATATCATGGCTTTTGAGCGCGCAAAGCATAATAATTGCTCAATAATTGGATGTACAAATGAACTTTGAATGGTCAATACAGAGCTGGGCTTGCTGAACGTCGGACAAGTAAGTCAACAAATTATAAGTGTGTTGCTTTACTGTTTATGGTTACCTAGCTTCTTACACGTAGAATGTGGCTGTCACATTAGCTATGCAGTTACCTGCGCTAATGTAAAGGTAGACAGCATCAAGTTACACACACTGTAACGCGAGTGTTATACACTTCGTTATTTGGATAACCGTTTTCCTGTTGGTTATATGGCGCACGCGATATCCGCATTTCAAGATCGCAGAGCTTGATAATTGTAATGAGATAAATTACAGACGTTACAGATCTCTCATGAAAAGGCAACAGTAGGTTCGCATTAGCTACATGATAATAACTGTAAACCATCCGAATAAAGTACCGTATCCAGACATAATATTTTAAACTAACCATTCGGAAACGTCCTGCTGGAGCCGCTGAGTTTCAACTTCTTCATCCGTTGCTTCTCCATCTGGATCAGATTCTGTCAAACTGAAATGCTTGAACGACTGCATGTCTTCGTGCTATTGCAATATATCCAACATAAACAAACATGCATGGTACCTACAAAAAGTAGCATGTCATGGGACCTTTAAATCTCATGATCTATTTTAAGTACTAATGTAAAAAAAATGTTATAGTTATATTTTTTCCATAGATGCATCAATGAGCGTCAGTGATGCAGTGGACAACTGTGAGGATGATCACAGCCATATGCCCCACACCTGTGATGCAGAAACACAATGGGAGGATCCATCTGTCTCTGACCACAACTACAGTCCAAAATCTAAACTCAACGTGAAGCCACCTACATCTGAAATGGGAACACAATGCATTGAGCCAGTTCCATTGTACATAACTCTGCTGAGGAACGACCACCTTTGTCAGCTCTACACAGGGTTGACACTGGATGCATTCCATTCAGTTGCGGAGCACCTCACCCATTCATACACCAACAGCTTTCAGCTACACACTTGGGATCAGCTCCTGATCACTCTGATGAAGCTGTGTCTTAATTTATTGCAGGGTGATCTTGCTGAAAGGTTTGGTGTTTCTCAGTCTATTGTTAGCAAGGTGATTTTGTGTTGGCTTGACATCATGGAGGAGAAGATGAGGTGCCACATACCATTGCTTCCCAGGGAGACAATCCAGGCAACAATGCTTCAGTGTTTCAGAGAGCAATTTCCAAACACAATATGTGTGATCGACTGTTCAGAGACACCCCTTCAAAAGCCACGCAACCTTGACTCGAGAGGTGAATCCTACAGCCATTACTACGACCAGAACACCATTAAATACCTGGTCTCCATTGCACCATGTGGACTGATCATGTTCATTTCACCAGCATATGGAGGAAGGTGCAGTGATAAATTCATAACCACAAATTCAGGGTTCCTGGAATACCTTCGTCCAGGCGATGAAGTAATGGCAGACAGAGGCTTCACCATTACCGATCTCCTCTATGAAAGGAAGGTGAAACTTGTCCTTCCAGCATTCACCAAGAGAGGCATGCAACTCTCTGAAGAAGACACCACTAACACTAGGCGCATCGCCAATGTACGTGTCCACGTTGAGCGGGTCATATGCTGACTTAAAAACTTCAAAGTCCTGTCTCAAACCATTCCAATTAACCTCACCCCTAAAATTGATAGAATTTGTGACTTAAAAACATTTTGATAGAATTTGATAGACTTAAAAACTTCAAAGTCCTGTCTCAAACCATTCCAATTAACCTCACCCCTAAAATTGATAGAATTTGTGCAGCCCTGTGCAACCTTCGAAGCGACATCATTTCTGAGATTGAGGATGAATAAATGTTTATTTGTAGGTGTGTTCCATGTCTGTCGATACTTTTTGCTTTCATTCTGCTTTAAATAATCAGTGTAAATAGTCTAAGTAGTTATTTTTATAAACCTTTACAATGTGACCAGATGTTACCTTTGTGAATAGTTATTTTTATAAACCTTTACAGTGTCAAGTCAAGTCAAGTCAAGTTTATTTATAGAGCGCTTTTCACAACATAGATTGTATCAAAGCAGCTTCACAGTATTAAATTAAAATAATACATAAATGTTTGTTTCTAGTGGAACGTCCACGTTTGGTCTTTACGTTTCCTTTTCCATTTTCAGTGCAGGCATATTTTTTTTCCTAGCACATTTTACCAATTCCAAACCACATTAATCTTAATAATTAGCATTAATTTTGTATTTAATTATTTATAAGTCATGTAAAAAACACATTTAATTCATATGTGCAAAAAGAAAACCTGCTTAATATTTATGCACATCTAAAATACACAATTAATAGTAGTTGTTAAGATTGATGTGGTTTGGAATTGGTCAAATGTGCCATCATAAAATCAAATTGCAAAATAATGATGCATGCACTGTACTTACCTGGCCTCCATTCACTTACCTTACTCCAATGTACAATTAAGAGATTTAACAAGATACTTAGCCTGCCGGTGGTCATCAGGTCATCATCAGCTGTGTATGTCACAAACATTTTGTTACTATACCTAAATATAAACATTTATAACATACTTATGTTAACAACTCGAACGTTGCAAGATATTATCATGAATAATAAATACTAATAATGAGTGTGATATAGTCATACCTTCCATAATATAGAGGCTGCGTGGCTACAGGACCTTCCCAAACCAGCGATGCACAAACATCCAGTAGTCTCCACTGATCCCAGGCTGCTAACTAGCACCCACGCAGAGTGGTGTGGACTGCTCGACTGGCTGGGGTGCACGTTTGCTTTTATAAATACAAAGTCACCCTCACAGTGTCAGGTTTGGCATAGATGAAGCAGACAGAAGGTAAGTTAAATGCTTTAATTTGCAGAATGGATAGGTACAGCGTAACAGGTGAGTAAACCATAAGTTGAATATCAGATGATAGCTTAACTGAAGTGTAAGCCTGTGAACAATGAGCGTGTGAATGACTGAGTGGGTGGAGTGAGGGAATGAGTGGAAGGAGATGATGATGGAAGAGTACACGACCCACTGAAATATTATTAACATCACCTGGGTTACATCTGCGTGTTTTAATTGGAAAGTTAGTTTACATATTTATATAAACAATAACCATTGGGTAACGTTCTATATTTGGTAACTATTTCTATGTTAATATAAAAAATGTCTATGTTGTTAAAAATAACTATCCTGCAATGTTTTGGGAACATTATATTATTGTTGCAAAAAAAAAAAAAGTATTCCTAGAACATTATTATTTAGTTCCCAAAACAATAACCAAACAGGAACCAAATACCAATGTTAGGGGGACGTTCTGTGTTTGCTGAGAAGCCTCAGAAGCAAACGTAATACTTGGCTTTCAGAATGGAAAATTATGGAATTATTCCTGAAGCAAGAAGAATCTGCAGATAATAAAATTGGACAATAACAACAAGCTGTTGATAAAATTATAATGAATTTAATCAATCATTACTTAAAGTACAAAAATGTATACAAATTAAAACTAATGAGACAGATCTCAAACAATGAACGAGTTACAATTAATTTCAGATTCATGTCTCTGTTGAAAGTGTTACGGCCTCTTCTTCAGCTCCTGAACATGAAAATGTTTTTCCAGTGTAATTTTTCTGGTGCTCTTCTTCTGAATGAGAAGGCAAAAGTGATTTCAGAACGAAGGCCCGAGTGAAACTCTTCCCGCATTGATCACATGTGTAAAGTTTCTCTCCACTGTGGATCCTCATGTGAATCTTCAGACTTCATTTACATGTGAAGAGTTTTTTAGACTTCTGTTTTTCCTTTCTCGTTCGCGTCCATCAGGTCTAAAAGAAACATTAAATCAAGTGAGATTTCAAATGAGAGACAAACGTGAAATGAAAAGTGAAGCTCAAAGTCAAGATCACCGAGTTCAATAGTCATTTTAATCTCATCAAATCTGGTCGACAACTGATGTGCACGATTATGATCTATTTTAATGTCATGAAGATGATTTGTGATATAAAACACTAGTTTGATCATGAAACAATGTAAATCTGGTGAGCATCAGCATGTTCTTCATCATGAAGAATGAATGAGGAATCAAGAATAAACACCAACCTCTTTGTTCTTCAGTATCATGATGTTTCATTCTGCAGGTTCTGGATCACTGGCGTTCTCTCCGTCCTCTCCTTCCAGATGCTTTCTGGCAGTTCTGCTAAAAACACACACGTTTCATTTCTTACAGACATGATACGAGAGGAATAATCAATATTTCAAGTACTAAGGCTAATCACATGTTAAAAAAAAATAGTGACCTTGATCATGTAACCTAACAGTGTTGTTCAATAAAACCCAAATTATTGCTTGTTATTATATATTTGTATTTTAATGGCTGTTGTTTCACTTGGATCTATCTTTATTACCACATTTTTGTTTGATTACTCGATTTATCTGTGGAATAATTGGCAAAATACTTCATTACTAAAATAATCGATAGCTGCAGCCCTACTTTTGCTTTAAAGGGGACATATCATGCTAAATCCACTTTTTTAGCCCTTAAATGCATTTTGTTGTATATTTGGAGTGTTTAGAAGTACAGAAAAGTTGACATTATTATTTTCAGGTGTTTCGTTGATATCTTTATATTCTGTTTTGGTCATATTTTTCAACCTGTCACGATTTTTCTGTTATCTATGACGTTTTTTGAACTATTACGTCACAGTATTTGAAGCGGAACTGCCAAATAAGGACATTGACTTCCGGCCCAACACTTCGAGCAATCTGGCATTTTTATTTCTCGCTGCAATTTTGTAGTCCAAGCTAAAAGATGCAGAAGTTACGAGGGGGTAAGTTAAAATGTTCGGTTGTTGGATGTAGTAACCCACACGCTTCATTACACCGTCTAATATAGATGATCTGCCGCGCTTGTGACAGGACGCATGTTTAACTGAAAGAACGAGCAGAGAGAGAGAGACCTGGTCGCGCGCACTCTCTCTCTCTCTCTCTCTCTCTTCAGAGCCAGGCGAAAGTGTAAACAAGACTTCACCATCTCCAAACTAGACGCTGTCTTGCTCTCTCTCCCTCGCACATATTAATCAAAATAAATCGACACGGTGGTAAAAGGTCGGAAGACCAAAGTTTCATGTGTAAATACAGTAACACACCATTGTGATACATCCATATGAAGACGTTGTTCTGCAGGTTCGTCGTCTTCATTTTCATCTCGCACCGGCTCCGACTCTGGCTCGAACATGTAAGGCCGGCTGGACAAGTCTTCCGTTGTGGACAAGTCTTCCGTTGTTGACATTTTGTTAATAACGTGTGAATAAAAAGTTTCTGTGCCGCTAGATAATCGTATCTCTGCTATCAAACTACAAAAATGGCGGAACGGGGTGGAGTTGAACCGAGTGTGACCGCTACAACCTGGAGAGGGGGCGGGGTATGAAGTGTCTCAATTGTATTTAAAGAGACCGCACCAAAACGAGTTGCTCTCAGACGCACATCAGAAAAGGGGTAGAAAAGGGGCCTGTGGAGCTATAATAATGAGGAATTCAGACCCAAGCATTGCAGTTCTGCTTTATATAGACCACAAATGTATGATTTATATGTAAAAAGGAACAATTTAAAAGCATGACATGTCTCCTTTAAAAAAGGATTTCATAGAAATTTGGGTTTCATTTGGCGTTTTACTACTGAAGTCCTGTTTATTTTTTCCATCTAACTGTGCTGAACAGAAGCCCAGAACATGTGGACATATTGACATTAAGAACATGCTGACTTTCTCAGACTTATTATTTTTCATTTTATGTTTGTATACAAATTTTTACTAAATTAGTCAATAGATTAATTGATACAAAAATAGTCGTTAGTGGCAGCCCTAGAAAAAACTATTATCGAGTGGAAATGGCTTATAAGTTAATAAGCCATTTCCAAGGACTTCTCCTTTCCAAGGACTTCTCCATTCTCCTTGCCAAGGAGAAGTGTTGGGTGAGTAAATCATGGGCTAATTTTCTTTTTGGGTGAAATATCCCTTTAATTGCCTTCTAAAGGATTTTCTTGTTACTTGTTTTTTTTTTTTTTTCTAACATGTCCTGTTCTGTAGACTTGCTCTTTATTTATAGTTTTTTATACTGTAGTGTACACAACCAGCAAAACATGTCCTGTAGACATGGTTATTATGTACCTGTCCAATATGACTGTCAGTTTAAATAAACCTTGTGTTTAATTGTTATAAATCTATTTTGATGCGTTTTCCCATAACTTTTGTAATTTTACATGTTTAAAATATCAAAATTAATATCGATATCACAATATCACATTTGGTCAATATTGTTCACCCCTACCGTGATCTCAGACTGCGGTGATGTGGTTTCTCCACTGCATGGATCTTCATGTGTCGCTTCAGGCTACTTTTAACAGAGAAACTCTTTCCACACTGATCACACGTGTGCGGCTTCTCTCCAGTGTGGATCCTCTCATGTGATCTCAGATTTGCTGACTGACTGAATCTCTTGTCACAGTGTGAACACTTGTAAGGTTTTTCTCCAGTGTGGATCCTCTTATGTGATTGCAGATTTATTAAATGACTGAATCTCTTGTCACAGTGTGAACACTTGTAAGGTTTTTCTCCAGTGTGAATTCTCTGGTGCTGTTTTAAACTGTCCGCTCTAGTAAAAGTCTTCTCACACTCAAAGCACATGTACTCTCTCACACCAGTGTGGATTTTCTCATGTGTGTATAAATGTTGCAGCTGTGAAAAACTCTTTCCACACACAGAACATGAATGCGGCTTCTCCTTCATATGAACTGTCAGGTGTGTCTTCAGGTTTGATGCACAGACAAATGTTTTGCCGCATTGATCACATGTGAAAGGCTTCTCTCCAGTGTGAACTCTCATGTGGCGCTCAAGATGTTGTTTGTTTGAGAATCTCTTTTCACACTGATCACACATGAATGGCTTCTCTCCGGTGTGAACTCTCATGTGAAGATTAAGACTGTTTTTGTTTGAGAAACTCTTCCCACACTGATCACAAGGGAATGGTTTCTCTCCAGTGTGGATCCTCTCGTGTTGTTTTTTATCTGCCAACTGAATGAATCTCTTGTCACAGTGTGAACACTTGTAAGGCTTTTCTCCAGTGTGGATCCTCTCATGTTTTTTCAGATTTGCTGATTGACTGAATCTCTTGTCACAATGTGAACACTTGTAAGGTTTTTCTCCAGTGTGAATTCTCTGGTGCAGTTTTAGATTGTCTGCTCTAGTAAAAGTCTTCTCACACTCAAAGCACATGTACTCTCTCACACCAGTGTGGATTTTCTCATGATTCTGTAAAGTATGCAGCATTGAAAAACTCTTTCCACACACAGAACATGAATGCGGCTTCTCCTTTGTATGAACTATCAGGTGTGTCTTCAGGTGTGATGAACAGCTAAATGTTTTGCTGCATTGATCACATGTGTACGGCTTCTCTCCGGTGTGGATCCTCATGTGCATCTTAAGACTTTGTTTGTTTGAGAATCTCTTTTCACACTGATCACACATGAATGGCTTCTCTCCGGTGTGGATCCTCATGTGTAATTTATGGTGTGAAGATTGACTGAAATCTTTCCCACATTGATCACACTTAAATGGCCTCTCTCCTGTATGAACTCTCATGTGAACATCAAGAATCAGTTTGTATGTGAAACTCTTTCCACACTGATCACATGTGAACGGCTTCTCTCCGGTGTGGATCCTCATGTGTTGCTCAAGACTTTGTTTGCTTGATAAACTCTTTCCACACTGAGAGCAGGTGAAATATTTCTTGGCTCTTCTTTTCTTTAAAAATGTCTGTTTAGTCTTTGAGCGACTCAAAGGTTTTTCTCCAGGTTTGACATGATGTTCCTCCTCCACTTCACTCAGTTCTTCACTCTCCTCGCTCTCTTCCATCAGGTCTGACATCAAAGAAAAAATATTAAATTTCATTTTCAATACATCAACATAATTAAAAGAGAAATATAAAGTGAAAGGACATGAAATTGAACCCTGATGTAATAGTAGAAAGTAGACGACTGTTATAAAATATGATAATTTGATGCCTTTTTATAAATTGATTATATGCCCTTGAAACTTTCCATGAATGAGGTAAATTTATCTTCCAATTATTATCTTTAAAACATTATAGGCACAAATCCCATGTTTCTTTAACAAAATATATTAAATATATTTGATAAATGACAATTATCTAACATGATATTAACATTAAAATATACAATAACGCCATATTTTCTCACCAACTTTGAAAATGACATTTATTTTACTAAAAAGGTTTTGAATTATTAATGGCCGTTCACACTAGACTTTCTTCATAGACTTCCATTCATGCACATGTGAAAGTGGGACACCAGAAACACAAGCTCAAGTGAATTACCCTGTGAGAAATAACACAAGCGTTCAGCATTCAAGTGGAGTGGATTGTTTATTTTTTTTATTATTATTATTTTTTATTATTATTTTTTGTTATATGTTGAACTTTTGTCTGTAAAAAAGCTGCCGCAGAATGTGACGTCATTTGACGACCGTTGCAGTGTGTGTAGAAATTTCACTAGCTCAAAGTGTAGAGTGACCGCAGCTTTAACTAGATTTAAATTAACTATTTTATTAGCATTATCTGTGTCTTACATGTTTCACTCAACCCTGTTAATCCTGACATGATTTTCCTCCTTTTAAAAAACTGAGCATTTCCTAAAACTAGGGCTGCACGATATTGAAGAAAAATGCGATATGTGATATCCTATATGCGATACGATAATGCTTAAAGTGAGTAAAATAAACTTAAATTATTTTAAAAAATTATTTTATTTTAAATGAAAGAACCAACATACGTGTTTCACCTTATTTTTGTGACAAGAAGCTTACAGCTACAGCTTCAGAAAGTGAACATCAGTGTTTTACTGTAACATTAGAAGTGTTATTGTAACAACAGGGTAAACCACGGGGTTCAGGGGTTCAGCTTATCCTACATTAGGGTTATTAAACAACAGAAGCTGAATAATCAAATATGAAAATAAAAAACAGATTATTAATTCTGATTCTTAAAGGTAGGGTAGGTAGGATTTTTATAAAAAACTTTTTTTCAAATTTGTTAAACTGTCTTTATATACCAATACATAATTAAATTGTAAGTGCTCTGAAAAAGAGAGTATAAAAAAAATCGAGTGACTGCAGACCTTTTAATCTGCAATAAACACAGCTCATTATTTCCATTTGGGACAAAACAATTGATTGGTTTGTAACAACATTGGCTATTTGAATCATTCGCTCGTTTGATTCTGAATTAACAAATTCGGACTCTCTGTGTTTTCTAAGCACATTCCTGCCCAAAACGTTCTTTGCTAAGCTTATCAGAGCTTGTAACCTCCTGACTTCGAAATTACAAATCATACGCCAGGCTCCATAAAGACTGGAACAAATTGACTTTTACGACCTAAATTGCACCTTGGAGGATAAGTTCTGGACTCCAAACCCCCCCCTTTCCCTCTCTGGACCACAGAGAGATAACGAAACTTGAAACTTTCTACACACACACACACACAAACATCCCTTTGTGTTTAAATTAGGATAGAATATACTTTAATTTATGTACAATTACATTAGGCATGTGTGATTTAGTTTGGCTTTATAATAGAGGTGTGGTTTTGAAATGTATTCTTTAATCAATAGTGTTTTAGTTAGAGAATGTTCAACAATATTCTCTGGCAATTGCCTTCCCCCCACTTTGCTGTTTTATTGCCTAATGGAATGTCAACTGGGTTTTTAGGAGTGGAGCAGAATTAACGTGGTAATCTTTACTCCTACTTAAATCCTACATTTTCTACTTAAATCCTAAATTTTCTATATGCATAACCACCGAAGAAATGTAAACATGGATGTAATTTCCCATCTCATAATTTTTCTTTTACGTGGTGTAGTTTGTGTATTCTGGTAAACTTTGGTAATAAGGTTAGACAAATCAGGTGTGTACCGTGTTTAGTTCCTCAAGCTTCATATCCATTTGTACCCTATAGGGTACAACACATTTTTGGGTAAATCTTATTTCTAGACATGTAACGAACTTTAAAATGCTTGTAAATATGCATATCTTATGTAACTTGATTTTCTTAATCTTCATATGACGTGTGTGATATCGTTGAAATTCTCTCAATCTAACAGAGTCGAATTTCGATAGCAGAATGAAGTAATGTGCATTATTTTACACTTTTTCATATTTCGGGAGCCGAACAGCTCAAAGCTCATCTCCTCATGACTCATCCGAGTGGGCGTGGCCCCAGAGACAAAGACATTTTTCCCGCTTCAGACCTTTGGACGTTCATTGGTTGTTCGCGCGAACAGAGGCGTCAACCCATATTGTCCATAAAAGACCGACTCAGAAAATCCTCTCTCTCTCTCTCCTGTTTTTACGAACCCTCTTCTTCAGAAGACCCATGGCTCCCTTTTAGGGAGCATTCTTTCGTATTCGGACTCAGCGAAGCAAACGCAGCAAGCAACTTCAACTCAAAGAAAAGACTCTTTTGAAAATCCCGCGGCCGCGCTCACCTGAAGACGCATGAGAGAACAAAGGCCCATGCGCGCGCGCCTGCCTCATCCACAGACCACATGCAAGTCTCGAAATCTAAATGCTGTTTAAGGTTGCTTTCACTTTCGCTCTCTCATGCCTACGCTCTCTCCTTCCTCCTCCAAAACCCAAGTCCGGACCGGCTTCGGCCTGCTTCTCTTTTCTTTTTATTCATTTCTTTTATGTTTTTCTATAGTCTAGTTTCGTTTTCCTCTTCGCCTCTGTTCATTCACGAGCTGAATGAACTTAGCCTGAACCATTCCCTGCAACTTCACCACAAAGAAAGATAATCTTTGAAGCTCCCGCGCTCGCACGCGCGCCGGAAGACAGCACGCGCACGCCTCCCCTCAGACGACTCGCGCTGCTTTTAAAGACACGCAGAACCCTGCGGTCCTACACACCTCATACAAAGAGAACCATATGCCATGCAAGTATCGATTATTGAATTGAACTTATGATGAGATTTCTTTGTTGTGTCTTAAGGGTTACTGTCTGTGATTTTGCCATAGCCAACTGCGATCTCTGATCGCAGATTTTTGCTTTCACTTCCGATCTCGTCCCCCATCCTTCTCTCTCTCTCATCCACTCTCTCTTAATCCTTTTCTGGCATTCTATCTTTTTCTAACTCTGATCATTTTATTCTCTCTCACTGTTATTCGTTATCTTGTATTGTTTAACTGTATTTTATGTACATAGACATATAATCCGTGTGTATTGTGTAGTTTGATATATTCCTTAGTTCGATGTATTGGTCCAATTATTAAATTCCATATGCCTGTTACGATATTATGTGACACCAAGTTGTGCGACTTTGGTGTTTCTAGTTTCTTTTGTATTGTTTCTGCCGCTGTCTGTTTGTTTTACTTTCGCTCTCGCAGGCGATGTGCTGATCGGTCGCCTGATTGGCTGACAACCATCGGAGAGGAGGGTTCTGGCGTGCTGACGTCTGCAAGTGAGATCCAGTCATATGGTTACCGGAAACCCGGGAACTATAAAAGGAGTCATGGACGCACTAGACGGCGGTGGCCTTTTTGTTTGTGAACTTGACTTTGTGTGCTTAGTATATTTTCTTCTGTTAAGCTTGATTTTGGTTTTTGCTTGTTTTCAACTTTTGAGAATTTATCAAGCTTTGTTAATGTGTTCAATGTGAGATCTCGTTGTGTTGCCGTCCTATTCTTTTTATCTAAATGTTTGAGAGCGGTAACGCTGTGTTTTGGGAATGATAGAGGAAAAGGGACAGGTAAGAGATGTCACGTGACGTACATCGCACTTAGGTTTATTTTCTGTTTAGATACACTAGGTTAAAAGGGCAAGTGCCATTCGTTGTATTTTTGTTTGATAGTTAGGGTAGGGAAGTATACGACGTCTAGGACGTCGAAGACTTTTCCTTTCTACATTTTTCTTTCGTGTTAGTTAGGTTAGTTTCAAATGATGTAGAAAGATTCTTTTGTTTTGTTCCTTTCTTTGAGTTGGCACTGTCCAGTTAATCCCTTTTTCTTCCAGGTCTGGGATAATATAACTTGCTGGTTTGTTTGGTTTATTTATTTTTTTTGTAAATAACTTTAATTGTTTGTTTTTTTTTAACTATCTATATATATGTTTATATATAGATATATTCTTTGACTAGTCGCACATAATAAATGTGTTCAAACGTTCTGCTGCTTCCTTGTATCACTCACTTCCCAGTGTTTTCATAGTAAAGGTTGTTGTCGGGTGACATAATGTTTCCCTTCTACCTTCCTAGACTTTTAAAATCATGAAGGGTCGTAACATTAATGGGGGCTCGTCCGGGATAATTTATCCTGGAAATTAATTGATATCGGATTAATTAATATAAGTCACCTTGAGGCATATTTGCTATTTTTACACTGGAAGCTTGGTGAGTGTATACAGTTGATTTTGTGGTAGGCTAGTGGCCTTTATTAGTAGCATGATGGCAGCGTTTGACTTGAAGAGTTTTATTGAAAATCCAACTGTAGAAATGTTAGATTGCTGCAGAAAAGATGATTTGTTGGCGATTGCGAATCATTTTCGGATTGTTGTGGCTCGGCAGTCTCTTAAGAGGGAGATAAAATCCATGATATATGATCAGTTAATGGAGTCGAATGTGCTCGTGGTACCAGATGAGGGAGAGCTAGCTGAAGGTGGTGTGGATGTGGAAACACCGAGGCGTGGGAACGAGATTGGTGAGGAATTTTTGCCTGTAGCAGAAGCCGATGTTAGAGCGGGGTTACCTCAATTCGAACCGTTCTCTCCTGTTTCGTTGAACTCAAAAGGAGAAACGAAACTGAAAGTTCGTTTGGCCCGATTGCAGCTGGAAGCACAGGAGAAAGCGCAGAATCGCCAGGGTGAGCTGGATTTGCGATTGCAAATTCGCAAACTTGAAATTGAGGCAGATAAACAGGTAAAAATGCGAGAGTTGGAGCTCGAGGCAATGCAAATTGTGGGAAGATCTGCTGCGCAACGGCATCCATCTCGAGATAACGTTCTTCCTGCCCATACTCCACCGATAGCAGCCGTGTTTTCTGCTCATACTCCACCGTTACCAACCGTGTCTTCTGCTTCTCCGTCGTTGGTAACTGGGTCGTTCGACGTCAGTAAGCACATTACACTAGTCCCGCATTTTAGAGAGACAGAGGTGGATTCGTATTTCAACGCTTTTGAGCGCATTGCCCTGTCACTTGGTTGGCCTAAGGAGGTTTGGGCTCTTCTGTTGCAGTGCAGGTTGATTGGGAAGGCGCAAGAAGTTTTTTCCACTCTTTCTTTGGAGGATAGTTTAAAGTACGAGGCTGTGAAATTGGCGATTTTACGTGCATATGAGCTGGTCCCAGAGGCATATCGACAAAAGTTTCGAAGCCATAAAAAAAATTCCAACCAGACCTTTGTAGAGTTTGCAAGGGATAAGAGTATTTTGTTTGATAAGTGGAGTAATGCAAGCAAAGCTGATGATTTTGTTTCGCTGAGAGAGTTAATCCTGCTGGAGGAATTTAAATCATGTTTGCCTGAGCGGGTGGTGGTGTACTTAAACGAACAAAAAGTTGATTCACTGTCACGGGCTGCTGTCTTGGCAGATGAATTCGTACTCACCCATAAGGCGGTATTTTCCGTAACGCGTGTTGAAAAGAGTGTGACTGGCACCCCGCCGCAAAATCAGAGTGTGCGAATAAAGCCTGGAACTTCACAATCTAGGGAGGTAAGAGAATGTTTTTACTGCCATAAGCAGGGGCATTTGATTGCGGATTGTGTTATACTTAAACGAAAGCAGCAGGTGCAGCCTCCTAAAAGTGTTGCATTACTTAAAACTGTGCGGTCATCCGAATTATCAAGCTGTACTGATGTTCCTGATGCAAATTATAAACCTTTTGTAATGACTGGGTTAGTTTCGTTGTCTGGAAAGATAGAAGATCAGAGAGAAGTTCATATCCTCCGAGATACAGGGGCTATGCAGTCGCTTATGGTGTGTGATGTTTTGCCTTTTTCCAAGGAATCATACTGTGGCTCGAATATTTTAGTTCGTGGTATTGAAATGCAGGTGGTACCAGTTCCTTTGCATCGTGTGCACTTAAATAGTTCACTAGTTTCAGGATTTGTAAAGGTCGGTATTCGGAATTCGTTGCCTGTGAAAGGGATAACCTTTATTCTCGGAAATGATTTGGCCGGAGGCAAAGTCATGCCCGTGCCAGAGGTGACTGATTCTCCGAATGTGTGTGCAATTTCTGATGATGTGGCTAGCTTATATCCTGATGTATTTTCTGCCTGTGCTGTTACGCGCGCTCAGTTAGCGAGGATAGATCAAGTTGCTCTGGCTGACTCGTTGATGGGGCAGACGCTAACAAACGGCGTGTTAAGTTCTGAGTCTGAAATGAAAGTAAAAGAGAGCTCACAAAGCATTGATCTCAAAACTTCAGAAACTGTTCTGGGGAAGTTGAATTCGTTAGATTTGCCCATCACTCGGTCTCAAATCATCGCAGCACAAAAGGAAGATCCATCCTTGCGTAAATGTTTTTCGACTGTTCTTAGTTATGAGGCTGCTAAGACAAGACATGTTGCGTATTTTGAAGATGATGGATTATTGATGCGAAAGTGGTGTTCTCGGGTCGATGATGATCTGGATTGGAATGTTGTGTATCAGGTGGTTGTTCCAAGTATATTTCGTTCTCAGGTATTATGTCTGGCTCATGAGCATGTATTATCTGGACACTTGGGAATAACTAAAACCTACAATCGTATTTTACACCATTTTTTTTGGCCAGGTTTGAAACGTGATGTTGCAAAATTTTGCCGAACTTGTCACATATGCCAAATCACCGGGAAGCCGAATCAGTTAATTCCTCCCGCTCCACTCTCTCCTATTCCTATTGTGGGTGAAGCATTTGAAGAAGTGCTTGTAGACTGTGTTGGTCCCTTACCGAAGACAAAATCAGGTAACCAGTATTTATGCACTATTATGTGTAGAGCGACACGATTTCCAGAAGCGATACCGCTGCGCAAAATAACTGCTCCTGTTATTTTGAAAACGCTAATAAAATTCTTTTCTACATTTGGTCTTCCTAAAGTGATTCAGACAGACCAGGGAACGAATTTCTTGTCACGCGTTTTTGCTCAGACTCTTAAGTCTTTGTCTATAAAACACAGAGTCTCAAGTGCCTATCATCCTGAGAGCCAGGGCGTAATTGAGAGGTTTCACCAGACCTTAAAAGCGATGCTTCGAAGGTACTGTATGGAAACAAATAAGGATTGGGATGAGGGAATCCCTTTGGTGTTGTTTGCCATACGTGAAACAGTGCAGGAATCACTCGGTTTCAGCCCAGCCGAGTTGGTTTTTGGGCATACTGTCCGTGGCCCATTAAAGGTCCTTAAAGATAAGATGCTGGAGACTAATTCAGAGTCTGAAATTAATATTTTGGACTATGTTAGTCGGTTCAGGAAAAGGCTTCACGAGGCTTGCGATCTTGCTCAGAAATCTTTGAAAAGTGCTCAGTGTGAAATGAAACAACGTTATGACATCAAAGCAGTCGCACGGTCGTTCCAGCCAGGTGACAATGTTTTAGTGTTACTACCCGTTCAAGGGTCTGCATTGTCGGCTCGATTTACTGGCCCTTATGAAGTGGTCAGTAAACTTAGTGAGACAGACTATGTTGTACGCACACCGGAGAGAAGACGTAAAACGCGTGTTTGTCATGTCAACATGCTCAAAGTGTATCATGAACGAGAACAAGTGCAATGTGATCTTGTGAAAGAAATTGCACCTGTTATGGCAATGACGGAATTTATATCTGTTGCAGAGGGTGAAGCGGATGCAGATGAGGATGGTTTAGTGCTGAGAAATACTCCTCAACAATGTAATAAGTTAGAGAATTCAGCTATTCTAACAAATTTGTCTTCTCATCTTTCTCATCTGCCCGATGGGCAACTGCAGGATGTGGTAGATCTTATCACCGCATTTCCAGCTTTATTTTCTGACGTTCCGTCTCAGACGAAGGTGTTGCGACATGATATTGATGTTAGTGGTGCGAAACCTATAAAACAACATGCTTATCGACTTAACGCTATCAAAAGATCCGTCATGAAGGAGGAGACTGCGTATCTGTTGACGAATGGATTGGCCCGGCACAGCTGTAGCCCGTGGAGTTCTCCGTGCCTTTTGGTAAATAAGTCTGACGGTTCGTTCCGTTTTTGTACGGACTACCGGAAAGTGAATGCCGTGACCGTACCTGATTCCTACCCTCTTCCTAGGATGGAAGATTGTGTCGATAATATAGGTTCTGCTAATTTCGTTAGTAAACTTGATTTACTTAAGGGATACTGGCAGGTACCCTTAACGCCGCGTGCCTCGGACATCTCTGCATTCGTAACCCCGGACTGCTTCCTACAATACAACGTTATGGCGTTCGGGTTACGAAACGCTCCTGCTACATTCCAGAGGTTAATCCAGATAGTTTTAGCTGGTGTGCCCAACTGTAACGCTTATTTGGATGATCTGGTAATTTTTTCTAAGGACTGGACAGAACACATGTCCTTACTTCGTACAGTGTTTGAGAGGCTGGAGAGTGCTTCACTAACCCTTAACTTGTCAAAATGTGTGTTTGGTCAAGCTAGTGTCACCTATCTGGGCAAACAGGTGGGACAGGGACAAGTGAAGCCTGTGGAAACGAAAGTTGCAGCTATTACGGAATTTCCAGTACCTATGACACGGCGAGAATTGAGACGATTTTTAGGTATGGCCGGGTACTACCGTAATTTTTGTAAAAATTTCTCCACAGTAGTGGCCCCCCTCACTAATCTTCTTAGCCCAAAACGAACTTTTACGTGGACTGACGAGTGCCAGATTGCATTTGAGAGTATTAAAGCTTTGCTGTACAGCACCCCAGTTTTGGCGGCTCCAAATTTTGATCGCTCTTTTAAGTTGGAAGTGGATGCGAGCGCGGTGGGCGCTGGAGCCGTGTTGCTTCAAGAGAGCGAGGATGGTGTGGACCATCCAGTGAGTTTTTTTTCCCGTAAGTTTAATAAGCATCAAGGAAATTACTCTACAGTTGAAAAGGAAACTTTGGCGTTGCTGCTTGCTTTGCAGTTCTTTGAAGTTTATTTAGGTTCTTCCAATCTGCCTACGGTTGTGTATACGGATCATAACCCCCTTGTTTTTCTTTCTCGGATGTATAATACCAATCAACGTTTGATGCGTTGGGCTCTGTTTGTACAGAGTTATAACCTTGAAATCCATCATAAAAAGGGGTCTGAGAATGTTCTGGCTGACGCTCTTTCCAGGGTTTGAAAAGGGCTTATAGCGGGTGAGTTATGATTTGTTTCATGTTAAGATTTTCCTTTTTTTTTTTGTAACAAACAATATATGTTTGTTCTTAAATGTGGGGGTGTTACGATATTATGTGACACCAAGTTGTGCGACTTTGGTGTTTCTAGTTTCTTTTGTATTGTTTCTGCCGCTGTCTGTTTGTTTTACTTTCGCTCTCGCAGGCGATGTGCTGATCGGTCGCCTGATTGGCTGACAACCATCGGAGAGGAGGGTTCTGGCGTGCTGACGTCTGCAAGTGAGATCCAGTCATATGGTTACCGGAAACCCGGGAACTATAAAAGGAGTCATGGACGCACTAGACGGCGGTGGCCTTTTTGTTTGTGAACTTGACTTTGTGTGCTTAGTATATTTTCTTCTGTTAAGCTTGATTTTGGTTTTTGCTTGTTTTCAACTTTTGAGAATTTATCAAGCTTTGTTAATGTGTTCAATGTGAGATCTCGTTGTGTTGCCGTCCTATTCTTTTTATCTAAATGTTTGAGAGCGGTAACGCTGTGTTTTGGGAATGATAGAGGAAAAGGGACAGGTAAGAGATGTCACGTGACGTACATCGCACTTAGGTTTATTTTCTGTTTAGATACACTAGGTTAAAAGGGCAAGTGCCATTCGTTGTATTTTTGTTTGATAGTTAGGGTAGGGAAGTATACGACGTCTAGGACGTCGAAGACTTTTCCTTTCTACATTTTTCTTTCGTGTTAGTTAGGTTAGTTTCAAATGATGTAGAAAGATTCTTTTGTTTTGTTCCTTTCTTTGAGTTGGCACTGTCCAGTTAATCCCTTTTTCTTCCAGGTCTGGGATAATATAACTTGCTGGTTTGTTTGGTTTATTTATTTTTTTTGTAAATAACTTTAATTGTTTGTTTTTTTTTAACTATCTATATATATGTTTATATATAGATATATTCTTTGACTAGTCGCACATAATAAATGTGTTCAAACGTTCTGCTGCTTCCTTGTATCACTCACTTCCCAGTGTTTTCATAGTAAAGGTTGTTGTCGGGTGACATAATGTTTCCCTTCTACCTTCCTAGACTTTTAAAATCATGAAGGGTCGTAACAATGCCCTTGACTGACTCTGATTTAGTTGCCCATGTTACTTAGTCCCTGAAATGTTCGATCTTAGCTATATGCTTTATCTTGGTAGGCTACGATTTAAGTAACCTAATTTTAGTCTACAAACACCGAGAGTGTCTTTTCAAGGCCTGGAAAAGATACTCTTTCTCGTGTTTGTAAGAAGGATAATTTTCCTTGAGAGTTAAGTTAATCTTACGTATATGTTTGCTGGACAAACAGATTGTTTGATAACTAAATTAAGTCCATTAAAGTTATCCCATAACTTCGAGCTGAAATAAGCACAATTGATGTATTAATGACGAACCATAACCCGTTATGGTAATCGTTCATATATCAATCTAGTTCAGCTGCGCTAAATTAATGTAACTGTAACATACAACATATTAATCATATTCATGATTAATTATTAAAATTCCCAATAGATAATTTGAGCTAATATTAATATTAATATTAATATTAATGTACAACCCATTGTTCTTACAGGTTTGAGCGACTGTCACTCTCTCTCGTAACCATGGCTATCACCACTGTCGCTACAAGATCTGCCCATATGCGCGCACCCGTTTGATTTGATGAGTGCAAGAGAGGCGCGGAACCTACAAAGAGTAAAATTATGGCAGAGAAAGAGCATTCAAAATTCAAAGCACCTGCATATGCAGTCAGCGAAGGCAAACAAGGCAAAAACTACTTCCTCGGACCCTGGTTGCCCGCACTCTTGAACGACCTCCTCTGCTTCGCCCTCGACCTGACCTCGAACCGACAATGCGGTACTTGTCACCGGAGTGTAACGTTAGTCCTCAGAGTCGACAATGTTTTCATCATGGAAACTCTTACATGCAAAACACTGTATATGTTATGAATCTTACACGAAATTCACCTTCATCAGTTTAACTGATGATAATGGAAAATCGTGTATCAATGCAACCTGTTTTTAGCTTTGCCTTATAAATATAGCTCGTTACCTATAAATATAGCTTGTTACCGAACCAACTTTTTACTTTACCAGTATCGATATGCTAGCTTGATAGTGAGTACTAAAAGCCATCTTATTTGTTTATATTCATAGTGATAAAGTTAGGTATTTTATTACATGTGATTCTGACATGGTCACTGCATGCACTGCGCTCCTTCCTCTCCACTCGTCTCGGGTAAATAAATGCGTCTTCAGCTGAGCCTGAGCGTTTGGCGTCGCACGTTCATGTGTTTTGGGGGCGTGGCTTTGGAAGGAGCCCAGAAGGGAGGGGGTGGGAGTGAATGGAAATAATTAGCTGTGTTTACAACAGTCGTGAGAGGTCTACAGACACTCGATTTTTATACTCTCTTTTTCAAAGTACTTACATTTTATTATGTATTGGTATTAGGGGTGTAACGATACGCGTAATCGTATCGAACAGTTCGGTATGAGGCTTTCGGTTCGGTTTTCGGTATGCATTACGTACCGAACGGTTCGTTGGACCATTTTTTCTGCCGACCAAAATTTTATTATTTCAAATGAAGGCACGTCGCGGGTGGCAAGCGCGCTCATAGAGGCTGGCGCGACCACAACATCAACTGGCAAATGCAATGTAAGGAACGAAACTGAGCTACTCTTATTGTGTTTGTGTGGACCGTTTATCAGTTTTGACCTGTGAAGCGGGACTCGCGAGCCCTATGCGCGAGCCTGATCAATCAACACCACACAGCGCTAAGAGATCCAGACCAGTAAAGAAAGCATTTGAATTTCAAATGCTTTTTGAAATCGCCACTGAAGTAATAACATCGCTGCGAGATCTAGTGAGAAACATGCACATTTCTCTGTTATTAACGGATCAAACATCGCTGACGTGGAAACCAGGAAGAAACATTGTGCCATGAATGAACTGGCCGGTGTCCACAGATCAGCAACATTCACTGTGGAATGGATTTGCTGTAGTAACACTAACTGCAAGGTATGGAAGTTTGTCAGGAATAGTGGGCTATAATGCTTTCAAGTAACATTACGTCGGTTTTATTTTGACATTATGAATACAATTGCTGCCCTCAAATGATAACCTGAACTAAAAAAAACCTTTGTTTATAACTAGCCTACTACTACAATATTACTGTACATTTCATTTTGTCCAGAGCTGTTTTGTTTTATATGCTCATAAGAACAGTCAAGTATAGCTCCATTATTGCTCAGTAAAAAAGCAACAAAAAAAAAAAAAAAAAATTTTTTTTTAAAAATCATACTTTATGATGTTAGTTTCATTAAATAAAATAATTAAAAAAAAATAATAATAATTCAAGGAAATTTCTCTGGCATTTATTTATTTTTGCTGTATGGAAAACGTACCGAACCGTGACACAAGTGTATCGTATCGAACCGAACCGTGAATTTTGTGAACTGTTACACCCCTAATTGGTATATAAAGAGTTTAAACAAATTTGGAATGTTTTTTTTTTAGAAAAATCCTACCTACCCTGCCTTTAATATGAAGATAATTCTTCATCATCAGATGTTTGAGTGACCAGTATCAGGAATAATAAAGTATGATCTGTGTGTATCAATACACAACTCTGAGATCACAACTCTAAGATCACACAAGACATTTCTTGTCTATTCCACCCACTTAGTGGTGGAAATTTTGATTCTTTCCAGAGACTTTCCAGTTCATTTTCAGTTCGTTCACCAAAATGATTCGTTCAGATTCGTTCACTGATTCGTTCAGTGTTAATTTCTTCATATTACATCTGCAGCAGGTGGCGAAAAAGAGTGTATTTTATGCTATGTTTAAACGAACGTATTTACTTGTTACAAAAAAATGTGTGCCTTATTTACTAAATTAATAACATAAGTATAAATAAGTGGTTCAGAAGACCAAACCAAGGTTTTCTTGCATAATTAACATTTTAATTGTTTAGTCAGACATACACATTCATAAATCTGGGATTATATTAAACGTTGATGTTCTGTATGTTGAATATTAATATAAACAATTATATGTGCACACCTAACTGTAGGGCTGTGTTGAAAAAATCTTTAAAGCTACAAAAGTTATTCAGCCAAGAGCAGTGAGTGATTTTTTCTTTATCTTTTGTTCATGACCCCAGTTATTGGGCTGAACGATTAATTGCATTTCTGATAATATCGCAATATGATGAAACGATTTTTTAACCGCAAAAGCTGCGATTACACTCTAGTCACATGACACGCGAGAGAAAACCAGTCTGCAAATTTAGCATCAACTTGGCACACTACACATATAGGCCTGGCATACAGGAAAGAACACTCTGTTCAATTTATGTGATATGTTATATATATATATATATATATATATATATAATGATATATTATGTTATAGATTCTCTCTCCAACGATTCAGAGAATTTCAGAATCGAGTCTGAGCTTAGTTTTTAAACACAGATGCGTGATGTATTGGCTTTCCTGTGCCGTTGCAGTTGATAATAGGAGTATGCAAGTTTAGAACGCGTACAAACAGAGTCCATGCAGATGGATGTAGATGCATAAAAAATGTCTCTTTTATTACTTGTGCTCCATTAAACATGATCGCAACCTTCCTGTGGCCTTTCCTTGTTCACATGTACACACAAAGCCATACCTTATAGACCGCATACAACTAAAATCCAACAGGGTAAACCACAGGGTTTATGGTGAATCCACTGCTGCTTTAGTGTATATGTAATGAGTGATTATAAATCAAGGTATTAATCAATATTTTTCCTTCTAAATATCAAATGAGTTGAATGACTTCTGTGAGGGATTTACTTTGTTATAGAAGTTACCAGTGATAATATCGCAATATGATGAAATACGATTTTTTAACAGCAAAAGCTGCGATTACACTCTGGTCACGTGACACGCGAGAGAAAAGCAGTCTGCAGATGTAGCATCAACTTGGCACACTACACATACAAGCCTGGCATACAGGAAAGAACACTTTGTTCTAATATATAATATATACTAACAAACTACATCTTATATTTCAAAAGAGGTTTGCACTGGCTACCTCTCGCTGCTCGCATCAAGTTCAAGGTATTGACGCTTGCTTACAGATCTATCAAAGGCTCACCTCCCTCCTACTTTCACTCACTCCTACGAGTCTACACCCCTACCAGAAGCCTACGATCGGTCAACGAGCGACGTCTACCAGAAGCCTACGATCGGTCAACGAGCGTCGTCTACCAGAAACCTACGATCGGTCAACGAGCGACGTCTACCAGAAGCCTACGATCGGTCAACGAGCGACGTCTACCAGAAGCCTACGATCGGTCAACGAGCGACGTCTACCAGAAGCCTACGATCGGTCAACGAGCGACGTCTACCAGAAGCCTACGATCGGTCAACGAGCAACGTCTACCAGAAACCTACGATCAGCAACGTCTACCAGAAGCCTACGATCGGTCAACGAGCGACGTCTACCAGAAGCCTACGATCGGTCAACGAGCGTCGTCTACCAGAAACCTACGATCGGTCAACGAGCGACGTCTACCAGAAACCTACGATCGGTCAACGAGCGACGTCTACCAGAAGCCTACGATCGGTCAACGAGCGACGTCTACCAGAAGCCTACGATCGGTCAACGAGCAACGTCTACCAGAAACCTACGATCAGCAACGTCTACCAGAAGCCTACGATCGGTCAACGAGCGACGTCTACCAGAAGCCTACGATCGGTCAACGAGCGACGTCTACCAGAAGCCTACGATCGGTCAACGAGCGACGTCTACCAGAAGCCTACGATCGGTCAACGAGCAACGTCTACCAGAAACCTACGATCAGCAACGTCTACCAGAAGCCTACGATCGGTCAACGAGCGACGTCTACCAGAAGCCTACGATCGGTCAACGAGCGACGTCTACCAGAAGCCTACGATCGGTCAACGAGCGACGTCAACCAGAAGCCTACGATCGGTCAACGAGCGACGTCTACCAGAAGCCTACGATCGGTCAACGAGCGACGTCTACCAGAAACCTACGATCGGTCAAAGAGCGACGTCTACCAGAAGCCTACGATCGGTCAACGAGCGACGTCTACGAGAAACCTACGATCGGTCAACGAGCGTCGTCTACCAGAAACCTACGATCGGTCAACGAGCGACGTCTACCAGAAGCCTACGATCGGTCAACGAGCGACGTCTACCAGAAACCTACGATCGGTCAAAGAGCGACGTCTACCAGAAGCCTACGATCGGTCAACGAGCGACGTCTACCAGAAGCCTACGATCGGTCAACGAGCGACGACTACCAGAAGCCTACGATCGGTCAACGAGCGACGTCTACCAGAAGCCTACGATCGGTCAACGAGCAACGTCTACCAGAAACCTACGATCAGCAACGTCTACCAGAAGCCTACGATCGGTCAACGAGCGACGTCTACCAGAAGCCTACGATCGGTCAACGAGCGTCGTCTACCAGAAACCTACGATCGGTCAACGAGCGACGTCTACCAGAAACCTACGATCGGTCAACGAGCGACGTCTACCAGAAGCCTACGATCGGTCAACGAGCGACGTCTACCAGAAGCCTACGATCGGTCAACGAGCGACGTCTACCAGAAGCCTACGATCGGTCAACGAGCAACGTCTACCAGAAACCTACGATCAGCAACGTCTACCAGAAGCCTACGATCGGTCAACGAGCGTCGTCTACCAGAAACCTACGATCGGTCAACGAGCGACGTCTACCAGAAACCTACGATCGGTCAACGAGCGACGTCTACCAGAAGCCTACGATCGGTCAACGAGCGACGTCTACCAGAAGCCTACGATCGGTCAACGAGCGACGTCTACCAGAAGCCTACGATCGGTCAACGAGCGACGTCTACCAGAAGCCTGGTTGGTTGAAGCGCTGTCCTATTGCGTGCAGAGGGAATTTGAAAGACAGCCGTTTATCCCATCCCTCGGATTGAGCAGCGTCTATGGTGAGTTACCAGACCCAACATCTTGATGTAGGTCTGGCTTGCCAGGCTAGCATATTGGGAACCAGAAATAAAATAAATGTCAAATAAAACAGATAAAATAGTATTTAGCTTGATCTGATGTTGACAATCAATATACAAATTTCTCAAACCTCCCTTTACTGACCATTTGTTGAAAACAAACAAAAAACATTCTAGACCATCTCAGAGTAAACTTTTGTACCCATTTCACAGTTTAACAGTTTATCTAAAAGTGACGAAGTGCTAGAATATTTCTAACAAGAATGTTCTTCAGCATCATGAATGAATGAAGAATAAACACCAACCTCTTTGTTCTTCAGGATCTTCAGTGTGTTTCATTCTGCAGGGTTCTGGATCACTCATGTTCTCACTGTCCTCTTTAATAAACTCAGTCTTTGCAGATTTCAGCTCTTCCTGATGCTCTGATGATCGTCTTCTGTTGTAGCTGATGGGAATTTACAGGGAGAAATGCTGTGGGAGGAGCTTCACTGATGATGTAACTGCAGTGGGAGGAGCTGATCTGACAAAATAAAAAATAATATCAGTTCCTGAATTTGTTTTTATACTATCACATCTAAGCATTTGCGTCTGTCTGTCTGAAGTAAAGTAACTGATGCAAATTTATATCTTATGTTATGGCTAACCAGAACACCCTCCTGCTTTTTGCATTACAATATAGACAGAAAAATAGAAATGATAAAGAATATAAACATCATAATGTCTTCCAAATATTAACAATGGTCAGAAAAAAAAAACTGTTTAAAGTATGGAAACAGAAATAAACATTTTAGAGCAACAAAGTATGTTGACACCAATGAAATGAGCTTTAGAGTCAATTTACAGGAGATCTGAAGACATCAGCATAATAAATGAGGTGAAAACAGGAACTATTGTCATGAAATAAAGAGTTTTCAGCAGATCTGTTTATATTGATGAGCCTCAGACTATCAACACTCATTCAACAAGCCATTCAGGATCATCAGCAGATCATCTCACATTATTCTGAGTGTTTAACCGTTAAAAACACATTATTTGAGTCAGGATAGATGATAAAAGCATGTGAAACTGCCCTATTGAAAGAAAATACTGTTATTTCTCACCATCTGACACAAATAAAACATAAAACATATCTAAAACCAAACCAAACTTAATTAACCACCTCATTTAAGTAACGTATTACAATCATTGCACGTTATTCAAAACTGACAAATCCTTAAAAAAAAACTCCTTATAAGCTCATCAATTCCTCTCACAGATCTCAAACTTTAACTCTTGACTTGACATTCAGTAACAGTTCTCACACAAACATCGAGACTTGATCACACAAGCAAACAAACAAATAAACAAACGAACACAAAATCGCTCAGGTCTGAATGAACTCAACATATTCTCCTCATGCTCGCTGCTGCTGCACTAAATGTTTATTTCAGTAGGAAGACGCCAGAAAAGACGCACGAGTATCGCTGTGATCGATGAAAACAATACAGAAATGAGCCTGTCGCTTAATCAAACTCTATAAAGTGTGTGTGATGGTTGTGTAAATATGAGAAATACCGTGAACTGCTCTCCTCACCTCAGAAGACTCGACGCTGAAACTCTTCTTCTTCTTCTTCTTTGGCGGCTTGAATTAGCGCCATCTATTGTGGGTTTTGGATCAGAGACTCATTTTACTCGTTTTTTTTTTTTTTCATGTGATGCATGAAATGAGGAAGCAAGCAGTTTTTATTTCAAAAAGTACAGCAATTAAATTTATTATATACAATTTTGTGTACAAAAAAGTCAAATATTTCTGAGCTGAAGTCACAAAAGATCATCCGAAACAACAAATGAAATGTAAATATTAAACCTCTGGTGTGTCTGAAATAAAAGGCAAAGCAAAAGATGAGGGAGGGAATTCAGGCATTTGAAAATAGGCTACTACAGGTTTTCTAATGATACAAAACTTAATGCTACTTGGTGAAGTATCCCTTTAAGTCTACCTTTTTTATAAGAATTTATAACTGGGTGGTTGACATATTTGGCTAAAAAAAAGTTATTTTTTTAAATCTCAAATGTAAGTCATGGAACTCATTGGGTTATATTCTACCAACTCTTATATTTCCAAATATATATGTGGTCTTGAAGATTTTGTCCTAAAATTTACATTTATTCACTAGTTTACTGTCTTAGTGACTAAAAATGTCATATGGTGTGACCTGAATGTTATTGTGTGTTAAATTAAAAAGGGGTATAATGTGATAATGTAAGTAAATTTATCCTGATTCTTTATCATTACTATATAAAAGTATAGCAATTATTATGTGCAAATATGTTACATTTTGCATTATTTTACTTTATCATCACTCATAGACAGACGTTTACTAGTAATCTTTCAATATACTTCAAATTAATTTGGGAATACCTTGCTATAAAAGTACCAAAATGCTTGTAACCTTTGCTGGCACTATTCCCCATCTGTCACATTGATGATTTTATGATTAATAACCAAAAAGCCTTAATATCTTTCAAAATTCTGAATGTCACACCAAATGACATGGTGTCACGCCATATGATGTCACACCACACAACAATCTGTATGCAAAAATCTGTATTAGCTGCATTTAACAAACAACCCAACTTAGTTTGACAAGTGAATCATTGTTTCAGTTACAGCAAAAATCACAAAATTGTTTAAAACAGTGAGTTCTGCTCAAAGTAGCAAAGAATCATATGTTTATAACACATGCATTAATCCACTTACTGTATTCATTTGATGTTGCACTTTTTATTTTAATCTGCTGAATATTAACTACATGAATTGTAATAATCTTTATAGTAAATCATTGAACATTTTTTTTATTTAATGCATAAATTCATTTCAAAATGAGGATGAGTAAAACAATGACCGAACAGCAAGCTGATGTATCATTTCGTTGTTCTTTCTTTATTCGCATTATCTCGCCATCTACTGAAATCTACCTCAAACTGAAAAAATAAATAAATAAATAAATAAAGGGAAACATTTGAGTGACAAAATGCTGTAGTTTAACATGGATCCAGCTTGAAAATGGGATAGTAGGGATTCACCAAATTGAGTTGGTGTATAGATATTAAATGTGTACATAATATAGTATCAAAATGTGTTAAAAGGTCAAAATATTCAAGAAACTTAACTATTAGTTATAAAATATGTATCTAAGAACATTATTTACGTATTTAAATGCAATTCATATCATATAGTGTGACAAAATAATCATATGGTGTGACAAGAAAACCCTGTCACACCTTATGATTTTGTGTCACACCATATGAGGTTTCATGTACTTAGCATGACAATAAGCAATGTGCTTTTATGCTAACATGCTAAAACCATGCTAACTACAATATGACAATATAGTTTTGAAGGTAATTTTGACTGAAAAGTAATTTCATTTGGGCATTTTTGTGTAAAATGCGTCACACCAAAAGACAGCGCAAAAGGGAACTGAAGCAGGAGTGCCGGATATACTTGATTTTTTTTAAACCATGAAGAGAGAAAACTCTAATTGTAACTTTCATTGTCCTTCTGAGGTGTTGTTCTTCCTCCTGAAAGAAGGAGGACCCCCACACCCCAAAGATCTCCAAACAATTGCCCTTTTAAAAAAGGGAATATGGCGTCACACCTAATGATATCCATTTCCGGGACAAAACGTTTTAGTTAAGGGCTGATTCAAAATATTATGCCTGAACTTTTAGTCAAGCAGACTCACAAGTAGACATCTGGGATATCAAAATATGATTTAATAAACAGAAAATGAATTAATTTTCTTGTTTTTATTCAAAATCAAAATTTGTGAAATGTGCTTGGGACAGTCACGCCATATGAGTTTATTCTGGTTTGGCTGAAAATTGTGAAAAATGGAAGATTAAACCCATGAATGCTCTGTATGTCCATATAAAACAGCACTTTCTGAACAATATTATCATCACAGTTTTTGATATATTTTTCTATAATTTACTTAACATTGACACATTGGACCAAAAAAAGGCCATGTCAACCACCCAACTACAGATTTTCTGATATAGTGTTTCTAATTTTTCCATAATAAATGAAATAAACATTGGTGAACTATCCTGGAAGTCTGAGCATCAACATAAAGAGATGTAGCAGAGTTAGGCCATCTGCTTTGGAAAGTAAATCTGCAAGTTGATCCAGTATGATCTCTCTATATCCGCAATATTAAAGGAGAACTCGGTAACTCTAGTGAACTCCAGTCACTTCTTCGCTGATTTTCCCTTTTGTTGTCGCATGTTTTCTCCACGAGCTCCCCCTACAGCTGTGGTGGAGCGTATATTACACAGCACAGTCGTAAAAAACTCACTTGCGGCGGCCTCCTCCCCCCCTCTCTACCGCTGCTCATGTGCGTTTGTTTTGATCGGAGCAAGCCAACTGTATCATGTGGAGCTATGTCTAGGTGGGTAATCTGGTAATACATCATACGTGTATTTATGTCGAATTGCCTAAAGCAATTTGTGTTTCGTTCTCGTTCTAGTTCTCGCTTCTCACGAGACTTCCAATTTCTATCTTGCCGGGACGGTAGTGCCCAAGTTGCAAGGTGGGTTTTCCGCCTGGGAACGCTCCTGTCCTGCTGCAAGTCACCAATATCACCAGAACAGGCTGTTTAACCATCCAAATGATTTCTAGACAGTTTTATTAAGTTAAAAAAGTTACCAAGTTCTCCTTTAATGCCCTGTATAGCACTTGTCCTAAGATGAACAGAAAGTAATTGACCAGCTCATAAAAATAAATACGGTGAAATTGAACAGCCATGTCTAATTCCATGTAGTAAATCAAATCTGGTAGACGAGCCCGTTTTCAATTTGATTGTAACGAAACTGAGGAAAGCAGGCGAAGACGTGGATCTAAACACAGGGTGATTTAATAAGTAACACATAAAACAGAGAACACAGAACTCGAAGAACAAAACCAGGGGGATCATAGAGACAGTGGCAATCATTACACTTATAACAACTAATAATCAACAAGTGAAACACAAGGGCTATATGGACAAACAAGCTTAATTAAGTAATGAGGAAACAAGATACACCTGAACAATCATTAACTAATAAACAGGAAAAACTACAAAGGACTACAAAAACGTGGCACAAAACAGGAAATAATAAATGTCCACACAAGACAAGGGGAACACAAGACAGGAATCATAACAGGGACCCCCACTTAAGGAGCGGATTCCAGACACTCCTCAGTGAACAACAGTCCAGGAGGGTGGTGGGGTGGAAAGGAGACGGTCTTGGGGGAGGGATGGAGGGCCAGGTCCATGGAGAGGAAGAGGGCCTGGAGATTGCAGCAGGACAGGAGGCCAGGGCGGAGCAGGCGACATTTTATTTGTCGTTTTGACGGTCTAACATAAAAAATAAAAAAACATGAAAAGTGCTTCTCCCCATTTTTTGGAGACAACGGTCTCCATTTGTTTATTATGCAACAAAGATTGAACAGATTTACTAACAGACCAACCAATCTCTGTGTAAAAATAAATAATGAAGCTGCCATCTTTCTAAAGTATTTTTGTCCCCCTAGTAATTTGGCTCCCCAGACAGCTACATAAGCTGCTTTCCGACCAGAGGAACCTTTTCACAGTTCCTAGAACTACTGGCTATAGTACCCGGATGTCGGCGTGTTCGCACCGCAGGAACTAGGAACGATTTTAGTTCTAGGAACTCCATTTGTAGGAACTAATTTAGGTCCTACTTCAGAGTAGGGTCTAAACCAGCACTATAGGAACTATCCGTGACGTTAGTGTACGCTGATGACCGAACGCACGAGGAACACCAGCACCCGCCATTTTTAAAACAGCTAGAATGTAAACACACAGATTATAGCCTATATATTTACTCCAGAAACTAACTATACAAACATGGAAAACAGTGATAGATGGGTCTCTAAACCTTTATGCTGAAGAGAAAATCCAACGCAGCTTTGAGGGGACCAAGCCAAACATGATTATGTATTTCTGCCCAGCTAGCAACACTGGACATCAACCACACGGCATAGGCTAATAACCTTTTTTCATATAATGTCTACTTTCTATAACAGTTATATCTAATAAGATATTAAACAGTACTGTTAGACAGATCGCTAACAAATAAACACAGAGAATGCGAGCATTGTTAGCTCTGGCGCTCTCAGCGCCGCCAAAATAAAGGTCCGTCGCGCCGTCAAAATAAAAGTCGCCGTGCTTGCGTCACTCCCTTACCCCTCCTACCAGTTCCTATGGCCACTTGGCCAGTGCGAACGCAAACAGCAAAACCGAGTTTGGGGGAGAGTAGTTCTTAGAACTGTTTAGAAGTGGACAGTTCCTATAACTAAGTTCCTAGAACTATTTGGTCGGAAAGCGGCTATTGTGTCGGCCCAGATCCGGCCCACATCTGTTATGCACTAGGTTGCTTTCTGTGTCTGAATCTCAGGTGAAAATTGTCTTTTAGACTGTTGTGGCAAAAACAATAATTAAAGTGTATTTTGAAGGTTAACCATCACAACCAATTAATGTGTAAATTAAAGTGCTCAATATGTATATATGTAAACATTTCTGTCTTAAAATGCGTTAAAATAAGATGTATTGGGGTTTCTTCAAGGTAGCGCGTTTTTACAGCAACTGGGTGATGACGTCATAGAAGGAAGTTGCAACCATACTCTGCTAGACTCCTACTGTTTGTGGCTTGATTATGGAGAACGACTGGGAGACTGAGGAGGTGGGAAACTAGTGTTGTCAAAGTACCGGTTCTTCGGTACTGAAAATGTGATGGTACCAGCATTTCTGTAGTACCGGGTATATTCGGTACCCAGTATTAGGCTGCTGCGTTAAGTCGCTTCCATGTTTATCTAAGCACGGGGCTCCAGACTAACTTTTATTACTATGAGCACTGTAGCCTATATATACCACAAGATAGTGTTCTGTGTATATTAAACTGCAGAAATACTATTTAAATATTAACCTTGCATGTTCTGTTTGTCTCTGTGTGAATAAATGGCGCAGACGCGCGGTGTCATTTACCTCACACACACACACTGAAGCACGAGTGATGCTCGCGCTGTTTTCAGTCTAGTTGCTGCCAGTCACGATATGATGACATGATGAAATTCATCTCCAGAGCCACTCTTGGATTAACTTTGCGTGCATGCTGCCTGAACCCGTTTGTTTTGCAAATAGCTTACTCTCATTTCAGGCGGGATCACGGTCCTCTTGAAGCCAGCACACACGATTATGTTTACAATTAAGTTATTTCAGTATAACTGCTAGCCTACTTGCCATTAGACTACAGTAACTCTAGGCTTGGAGTTCCTTTTATGACGTCACGCCCAGCCTAGTAGAAGGGAGAGGGAGTGCTTAAAACCACTAAAAAGTACCAAATTTTCATATTATATTCAGCATTTTGGTATGAAAAACATACAAAACAGTGGTGGGCGGTTCTTATCTTTATGTTTATTGCATTTTCTTCATGAAAATTTTTACCTGCAAGTTACACTTTAAACAATCATCATCACTGCATAAGAGACACCAAGAATCAAATTGTATTTTAAAAGATATTTATTCTCTTCCATTAGGCTTAGTCACAAAATCACAGCAGCTACCCCGTGACGTGAGCAAGACCTGACACCCAGCCCAGGAAATTCCCTTCTTATACTCCTTCTTCAAGGTCTTTCCTCTGTAGTTTTCCACACTCAGCCACATCTAGCTGATTTAGAATAGAATGACCCCTCTAACCCCCCTTGGCTTAATTATCTTCCATACCTAAAGAGTTAAAGGTTCTTAACCATTTGTCTTACTGTGTGTGTCTTGCTTACGACAGGTGCACAAACATGCATGTATCCTGTTCACATTCCACAATATAGACATGTGACACATTATGTTGCAATATATGCTGAAGATCAATGGAAATCCAATTTTTCCATTACAAGACTCACCTCTACAACACTTTCATCTCCTTACCGTAGCCTGATTCACAGCGGTAAGCTTTTAATGGGTTCTAATTTTAGTGGTACTGGTAGGTTTCCACGGGAAATACGAGCTTGCCGCAGTTCGTCTCTGCGTCATTACGTCACGTCTGTATACATAAAGAAGGAGTCCCAGCTAGTAGGCTATTCTGCGTGTGAGGATGCTGCAGGTGGCCGATCATATATAGCCTTAAATACATATAGTCACGTAGTGTTGATAACATTAACAATTTGAGAACAAAGTATGACAATAATAATTTGCATGGTTTGACGTGATCTGAGCTTACCTTGCGATTGTTAGATTTAATCAAGTCAAGTCACCTTTATTATATAGTGCTTTTTACAATACAGATTGTATCAAAGCAGCTTCACAGTGATAACATGGAAATAATACAACAAAGTTTGTTTCTAGAAGAAACTTGCATCATCGTCCACCCATAATAAGGCAGATCAATAATATTGTTGAATATTAAATGTCCCCAACTAAGAAAGCCAAAAGCCAAGACAACAGTGGCAAGGAACCAAAAGTCCATCAGGTGACGGAATGGAGAAAAAAACCTTGGGAGAACCCAGGCTCAGTCGCTCAGTTCTCCTCTGGCCAACGAGCGAACAGTGTATGGTTATGATCCAGGCAGCATTACAGGTCAGAAGTCAGATTGGTCGTGTCGATGAGGCCTTCACAGGCTGATGAGGCAGGCACTTCAGGGATGCGTCATGGTTAGGTCCAGGTGCAGATCCACCATCTGATCTGGATACGGCCGGGGTCCACCTCACTTCAGTAAACGGAGAGACTGGTTGATACTTCAGGACTGCGTTGTCGTCGTGTCCAGGCGCTGGTCCTTCATCAGATCTGGATACGGCCTGGATCCAACGGACTGCGGTAAACCCCGGTATTAACAGAGAGACTAATATTAACGTAGACGCCATCCTTTTTATATTGTACCAAGTACATCAGGATTTATGGGAGGTGTTCCCGGTTCCAGCTGACCTAATCTATGCAGCCTAACATTGAATTATAGAAGTCTATAATGTATTATGTGTATGCTAGGTCAAAGAGATGTGTTTTTGGTCTAGCTTTGAACTGACAGAGTGTGTCTGCTTCCCGGACAATTGGTAGGAAGACTGTTCCAGAGTTTTGGTGCTAAATAGGAGAAGGATCTACCGCCAGCAGTCGATTTTGATATTCTAGGTATTATTAACTGGCCGGAATATTGAGATCGCAATAGATGTGAAGGACTATAATGCGTTAAGAGCTCGCTCAAGTACTGCAGAGCTAAACCATTTAGTGCTTTGTAAGTAATCAGCAATATTTTAAAAGGTACGCCATCTTTAATAGGGAGCCAGTGCAGTTTTGACAGAACTGGGCTAATATTGTCATACTTCCTGGTTCTGGTAAGAACTCGATTTTAGATATATTTTTAAGATGGAAAAATGCAGTTTTACAGATACTAGACACGTGACTTTAAAACGAAAGATTGGTATCAAAGAGCACACCCAGGTTCCTAACTGAAGATGAAGACTTAACAGAGCAGCCATCAAGTGTTAGACAGTATTCTAGGTTATTACGTGAGGACGTTTTTTGTCCAATAATTAGAATCTCTGGGTTTTTTTTTTTTTTTTTTTTTTTCAGAAGTAGTAGGAAATTACTAGACATCCATTTTTTTTATATCAGCTATGCATTCCGTTAATTTTGTGAATTGGTAAGTTTCATCAAGGCGTGAAGAAATATAGAGCAGAGTATAGCATAACAGTGAAAACTAATGCCATGCTTCCTAATGATATCTCCCAAGGGTAACATGTACAGAGTGAACAGCAGCGGTCCTAGTACTGAGCCTTGTGAGACAAAGCCAACACATATGTTGTCACCCACGACTAGTTTAAAATGTTTCCATACCTCCGATTTTCCTCCAAACATGCACAAAGTTAATTCTCCAGCTCGGGGCCCCAAGCAATTGCTTGGTTTGCTTGCCTTGTTGCGACGGGCCTGCTCCCATCCAATCAGAATCACCCTCTGCTTAAGAAGGCGGGATAAACATCCAATGAGAATAAAGCAACAGCCAATGAGAATAAAACAATGCAAGATTGCTAGGCAAAAACCCATTTTGGCCAAGTGCATTACAGACTAACTTTAATCTCCCTTATTATTCTTAAAGCAACACATCCCAGTTTTATTCTTCTTCATGAGAAACCCTTTACATCACTTATAAATCCTATAAAGTATCTGAATGACTACTATTATTATTTAATCAATAATAATTCCCTTCTTACTCAGAATGAACTATTTCTGTAATATTCTCAGAAATAAGATAGTAATAACCCTATTCACTCTTCAACTTCCGGCTGAGAGGACATACCGGTACACTATTTTCTAGACGTAAACAATATGTAGAGTATTATATGTTCAGTTAAGGGCTGCCATAATAATTGGATCAAGAGGCGAGAACAATTGAACAAACTGTGTTACGAACACAATGTGATGCGATCTGAGAGTTGTGGTGCAGTTTACAATTTACACCCACCACCTAAAGACGAGGAACACCTGAGGCAATGGCGGAAGGCACTAAACTTAAAGTGCCCACCCAAGCGCCCTTATGTGTGTTCATACCATTTTATGGACGGGAAGCCAACTGATGAACACCCTTACCCCGAGAAATGGCTCGGCTACGATGTTCCGGCAAAGAAGTCACGCCGGGTGCTGAACAGTTTGTCAGATTCAGGTAAGCTAACTTACCTAACTGTTAACTTAGATAACTTATGTGCTTGTTAGCCTAACGTTAGATTCGTGATTCAATGATTACACCCCTTCAAAAGCCACGCAACCTTGACTCGAGAGGTGAATCCTACAGCCATTACTACGACCAGAACACCATTAAATACCTGGTCTCCATTGCACCATGTGGACTGATCATGTTCATTTCACCAGCATATGGAGGAAGGTGCAGTGATAAATTCATAACCACAAATTCAGGGTTCCTGGAATACATTCGTCCAGGCGATGAAGTAATGGCAGACAGAGGCTTCACCATTACCGATCTCCTCTATGAAAGGAAGGTGAAACTTGTCCTTCCAGCATTCACCAAGAGAGGCATGCAACTCTCTGAAGAAGACACCACTAACAGTAGGCGCATCGCCAATGTACGTGTCCACGTTGAGCGGGTCATATGCCGACTTAAAAACTTCAAAGTCCTGTCTCAAACCATTCCAATTAACCTCACCCCTAAAATTGATAGAATTTGTGCAGCCCTGTGCAACCTTCGAAGCGACATCATTTCTGAGATTGAGGATGAATAAACGTTTATTTGTAGGTGTGTTCCATGTCTGTCGATACTTTTTGCTTTCATTCTGCTTTAAATAATCAGTGTAAATAGTCTAAGTAGTTATTTTTATAAACCTTTACAATGTGACCAGATGTTACCTTTGTGAATAGTTATTTTTATAAACCTTTAGTGTCAAGTCAAGTCAAGTTTATTTGTATAGCGATTTTCACAACATAGATTGTATCAAAGCAGCTTCACAGTATTAAATTAAAATAATACATCAATGTTTGTTTCTAGTGGAACGTCCACGTTTGGTCTTTACGTTTCCTTTTCCATTTTCAGTGCAGGCATATTTTTTTTCCTAGCACATTTGACCAATTCCAAACCACATTAATCTTAATAATTAGCATTAATTTTGTATTTAATTATTTATAAGTCATATAAAAAACACATTTAATTCATATGTGCAAAAAGAAAACCTGCTTAATATTTATGCACATCTAAAATACACAATTAAAAGTAGTTGTTAAGATTGATGTGGTTTGGAATTGGTCAAATGTGCCATCATAAAATCAAATTGCAAAATAATGATGCATGCACTGTACTTACCTGGCCTCCATTCACTTACCTTACTCCAATGTACAATTAAGAGATTTGACAAGATACTTAGCCTGCTGGTGGTCATCAGGTCATCATCAGCTGTGTATGTCACAAACAGTGGATGCAGTTTGTTTTTCCGGGGCAGCAACGGAGTGTAGGAAGTGCGGTTGTGTGTTCTGGTCATTTCAGTGACGAATGTTTTATTAACAAGGCCCAGGTCGACGCTGAATTTGCAAATCGTTTGCTATTAAAACGTGGAACGGTCCCAGAGATAAAAGACCCCATTCATAAGTAAAACTGGATCAGATTTCTGTCTTTTGCTGGAAATCAGCGCTACCGCTTGACTCTATAGCTCCACCTCCAGGAGCTCGGCTTTTTCCGGAGAGAATCGGAAAGCTGTATTTTTCTTTTATAAATATAATAAAACTAAACACTTTTTGGAGATTAACCCCCTGGGGTCGACGGTATCGCCGGCGATACCAGCTCGCTTTTTTTCAGTTCAGTTCAAAATAAATTAATTTTGCTCTGTGGACTTTGATATTACAAGCAAGTTTCATACATCAATCGATTCTGTTAAATGTGTATTATTTTTGTGTATACTCACAATAAAAACAAAGTGTTGTGCTTTTTGCCAAATAAAGAAAAATAAACGTGATGCGAGTTCTGACTTCTCTCTGTCAGTGAAGACCATTCTGAAACGCGTCCGAAAATGAACTGTAACTCAGCGAATACTCAGTCAAACAGGCATACAGACACACAGGCATGAAGCTTGAATTATCTTCTTTTAAATGAGGTAATTTATTTAAAAAACAAATATTCTCATCTTGTGAAATCTGTTTTAAAAGAGAGCGATTCCAGTCGAGCTCATTAGAGCTAATTCAAATGTAATGTGACTCCGCCCACGGAGAGCACGTGCTATTCAAACGCAAATTACTGAGGCAATCCAAGCAAACCTGTGAACGCCCCCATATCAGCTCGAGAAAACACAAGTTTAATCATATGTTGTTTACACCATCTGGCAGCGCTGTGAGGAATAATAATAATGGAAAATCTACCTCAGAGTGCGGGTATTGCAGGAGAGAGGATCCGAATATGTAGTAAATTTTTTTTCTTCTCAAGTTAATCACGTTTCTGTGAATGAATGAACGGCAGCCGCAGAGATGCGCGCTGTTTATCACAGCTTGCAAAAAGACAGTTTAAATTTAAATTGCTCTCTGTGTGAATGAATGATGATGTTTTAGCAAACTGTATTGCTATACGGAGTTGAGTAAAAATCGACAGAAATATGTTGAAATAAAATGTAGGCTATTTGTATAAGCAACGTATTAAACTGAAAATGAACATTTATATGCCCTAATATTTCATAAAAACTACGTTACAGTCAGACGTTTCTGTTTGTGAATGAATGTTTCGGTTTTAGCAAACTTGCTATACTGAGTAAAAATCGACTGAAATATGTTGAAAATTTTTTTATTTGTATAAGCAACGTATTAAAGGGTACATAACATGCACAGTTTCACCTAATCTCATGTTAATCTTGAATACCTATAGAGTAGTAGTGCATCCTTAATATATCCAAAAAGTGTTTAGTTTTATTATATTTATAATAGAAAAATACAGCTTTCCGATTCTCTCCAGAAAAAGCCGAAGTCCTGGAGGCGGAGCTATAGAGTCAAGCGGTAGTGCTTGATGCAAAAGACAGAAATCCGATCCAGTTGTACTTACATTAAAGGGGGTCTTTTATCACTGGGACCGCTCCACGTTTTAATAGCAAACGATTTGCAAATCCAGCGTCGACCTGGGCCTTGTTAATAAAACATTCGTCACTGAAATGACCAGAACACACAACCGCACTTCCTACACTCCGTTGCTGCCCCGGAAAAACAAACTGCATCCACTGTTCCTGTAACACTGGGTTCTTTAGAAAACTGAACACGGTAAGCTTTCCCTCACATCCAAAAACACACTTTTTTGGAGACATTCTTGAACAAATCCTATGCAGCGCTGGCTGCCGATGATTTCCTGTTGAAGCACGTTGATGTGCGCGGTCTCGCTCTCCTCTGGTCGACGTGTGCGCGCTTTTCCGAGAGAAATGCTCATATAAGGAGTTCCACTCTGGTCTACGTCATTAGATCCACGGTCGAAAAAAAACCAGCCGAAACTTGTACCAACCCGGAAGTAAGATTTTCGGCACAGAAATTCTCCGTTATTCGTCCAAAATATATTTTTTTAAACTTTGCCCATGTTTAGCATGAGAATCCATCTCTTTAACACTGTAAACAACTCTGAATACATGAAACACCATTGTACCCCCCCTTTAAACTGCAAATTAACATTTATATTTCTTATAATAAAAATGAAAGACCTATGTTACAGACATATGAAAGACAACATTTCGTTGATTAGTTTTGGATAGATTATACATTTTTACTGTAAAATATCTACAACCTCAAATAAGATTTTGTTTGCCAATATTTGCTCATGTTAAATATAGTATGTTTTGTCAAAAATAAAGTAATCAAATAATCGATCAAATCCTTAACTTTGAAATATGTATGATAAAATGTATACTTCAGTTTTTACAAAGAAATATTACACTTGAATTGTTGTTGTAATTGTAACCTTTTTAATAATAAAAATATATTTACAAGGTAGATGTAAACAAACTATTAAAAGGTAAATATAAGCCTTTTCTTTAAATAATTTTTATTGTGTTTTATTAGTGACAAATTTGGGGAGAGGATAAATATTCCAAAACTGAAAATACAGTATGAGAATTAACTGCACAATTACTAGACATGTTTTCCTTGGATTTTATAGGCCAAATTGCAAGCACAATATGTGGAAAAATAAAGAAGAATTGAGATGCTTCCAACTGTTGCTCTTGCATTCTTGTGGCTCACTGACTCACCTGAATGAATGGCTAATTAAGTATGCAGGCCCCATTGTCTCCTGAGGTGTGAACCACTAAATATGCAAATATGATCGTTGACGCCCACTCCGCATATTGCCTTTCCAAACAGAAAGTGCTTTGCAAAATTCAAATCAATGTATTGTGTTATGTGAATGATTAGGCATGGTGATTTTCACATCATTTTGAAGAAAAAACACTAGGTGATGACATCCATTAGACAAAAGTCTTATTGGCACATATTTAGAATGTGTTTTATGGCCTTATTTCAGAAACTTTATTTTTTATTTTTTTCAATAATCATGCATAAACATTATTCTCTCAAAAATGCAGACATGTACATTCTTGTTGCTCACATATTATGGTAGCCCTGTTTGTGCTAAATAGTGTGTAATTTTTTTGCCATTAATATGTTTATAAGAAACTGAAAAAAGCACAAATGTCAGGGCATGTCAGAACATCTCAAGGACCCCAAAAACACCTTAGACCCCAGAGGGTTAAGGATGCACTACTACTCTATATGTACTCAAGATTAACATTAGATCTGGTTAAACTGTGTATGTTATGTACCCTTTATCATCACCTGGGTTACATCTGCGTGTTTTAATTGGAAAGTTAGTTTACCTATTTATATAAACAATTACCATTGGGTAACGTTCTATATCTGGTAACTATTTCTATGTTAATATAAAAAAATTTTGTTAAAAATAACTATCCTGCAATGTTTTGGAAACATTATTTTATTGTTGCAAAAAAATAAAATAAAAGAGCATTCCTAGAACATTATTATTTAGTTCCCAAAACAATAACCAAACAGGAACCAAATACCAATGTTAGGGGAACGTTCTGTGTTTGCTGGGAAGCCCCTGAAGCAAACGTAATACTTGGCTTTCAGAACTGAAAATTATGGAATTATTCCTGAAGCAAGAAGAATCAGCAGACAATAAAATTGGACAATAACAACAAGCTGTTGATAAAATTATAATGAGTTTAATTATAATGAGTGTTTTATCTTTAAAAACAGATTAGCTCATAACAATAGTATATGGGGCACAGAGTAAGTAAAAGTAAATAGCTAGTTAATACCACTAACAAGGCTCAAAATAGCCTCACACTAACACGGTAACATAATGAGGGTCCATACATGCAAACCGAAGCATTGAGAACTTTGTAAGTGTACAGACAGTTTAATAAGAAGATACTTTATAAAGACAGTACATTACGCGTTTACATGCAGGATCCATTTTGGAAAACAGTCTCGACTAATCGAGTCACGAACGCCAACCTCTTTGTTCTTCAGTATCTTGATGTTTCATTCTGCAGGTTCTGGATCACTGGCGCTCTCTCTGTCCTCTCCTTCCAGATGCTTTCTGGCAGTTCTTCTAAAAACAAACAAGTTTCATTTCTTACAGACATAATGCGAGAGGAATAATCAATATTTCAAGTAGGGCTGAAACGATTCATCGAGTTACTCGATTTACTCGATTACAAAAATTCCTCGAGGCAAAAACTCTGCCTCGAAGCCTCGTTAAATTCCTATGATGCGCACTATACGCGCAGGGATCTGATTGTTTCACACGGACCGTTGTTCAGGAAGCACACCATAGCGCGTGATACATTTTGAATTTAGTTGGCGCGATGGCGGAGAGTAAAGATTGGGATCGCTTCCTTTCAGCGTTGCTGAAACAAAGTAACGATTCTGTCCCTCGCATTTTTTTTTTTACCCAGCGCCAATATTTCCGTCCGTGCCTAAGCCTTTACATTGATGTTCGCTGATTTTAATCCCATACTGTATTTGTAGTGATGTAGTGATGTTGTGAGGCGGTTTGACTACATGTGATGTTTAGCTTTGATGTTTTTAAGTAATAAATGTATTCACGTTCAATTGCAAGAGAGTATAGCCTAAAAAAAGAACCCCTTCACACACACACACACGCACCCTCGTCTCTCTCACGCGCCAGTCAGACCAATTGCGGCAAAGCATCACATATGCTTAAACTTTTAGCCACGCAACAATAATTTCAGCATGCATTCACTGTATACACCGGGACGTGATGGAGGAACAAATATTGTATTGCAGTCTTTGCGAGACCTTGTTTGTAGGCTATGTCACGTCTGCCAAATAGTTACAGACAACAACAAAAATGAAACTCTCCACCAGCCTGCTTCTCCAAATCCACTCGTACTTTTGGGGAAGACATAATCGGCTACCGGAGTAATTGAGCATAGAACATTTTCAATTAACAAAAAAAATATAATACTACAAAACGTGCTAATATACTTCAACTAGCCTAAGTGAAAAACAAAATGCTGTTCTTTTTCTATTTAACAAAATGCATATTTGCAATAAAACATTCCCCTTTTCAAAGCTACACTTATTTTTTTATTATTAATTGTAGACATTGTGTACCGGTTTGGCTTGATATTTTATATTCATTTCATTTATTTTTGTTCTCCGGTGGGTAATTTGCAGAAGGTGCAGTCCTTTTTTTGTAATGTTGTATTAAGAAGACAAAACAAAGGCCAAATGGCCTTTACTATTTAAGTTTGTATTCATAGTTTTACATGTTATACGTGTTATACAGTATAAAGTTGACTTAACTGTATTGCTAATTGTTGGCACTGGCACTTATAAACACTAAATGGGTAAAAATTACAATAAATAGGCCTAGGCTTAGTTTTGGAGCCAAATGTTGGAGTTGGAATAAATACCTCTGTTTTTGTTTTGTTTTTTGAGAAATAAAAGCCAAATGTTTGATCATTTTACAGCCATATCATTTTCGTTATGCATTATTTGTTATGGTTGTTTAAAAACACACTAATTTTTTTCTCGATTAATCGATCGATAAAGTGATAGATTAATCGATTACAAAAAGAATCGATAGCTGACGCCATCATTTCAAGTACTAAGGCTAATCACATGTTAAAAATAGTGACCTTGATCATGTAACCTAACAGTGTTGTTCAATAAAACCCAAATGATTACTTATTTTGATACTTTATTTGAACCAATTATTGCTTGTTATTATATATTTGTATTTTAAAGGCTGTTGTTTCACTTTGATCTATCTTCATTACCACATTATCACATTATCGGTGGAATAATTGGCAAAATACTCAATTACTAAAATAATCGATAGCTGCAGCCCTACTTTACTTTTGCTTTAAAAAAGGATTTCATAGAAATTTGGATTTCATTTGGAGTTTCACTACTGAAGTCCTGTTTATTTTTTCATCCTAGCTGTGCTGAACAGAAGCCCAGAACATGTGGATATAATGACATCCAGAACATGCTGACTTTCTCAGACTTATTATTGTTATTACTAATTTTTACTTTTATTTTATTTTTATTTTATGTTTGAATACAGATTTTTACTAAAGTAGTCAATAGATTAATCGATACAAAAATAGTCGTTAGTGGCAGTCCTAGAAAAAAACTATTATGGAGTGGAAATGGCTTACAAGTTAATAAGCGGTCCTCTGCCGCCATCTACTGTTTATAGTACATTTTTAAATAAATATGTTGGTTTGCCAAGTATACGTTTTCCTACATTTTTTGAAGTGTTTAGTTTTACAAATGCGGACAATATTCGAAGCATGAACAAATCATGGTTTTGGTCATCACATTAAAAATAACATTAAAACTTAATTAAGTGGTGGAAAAAGTGTGATGGACTTGAAAGTCCTTGATTAAACCCCTCCTCTGGGAACACAATAAATAAAGGGGGCGAGGCCATTTTATGTTGCTTTGGAAAAGAGTTGTTGTGGTAGTAGAGTGTTGGTGCCTTCATGCTGTCGAAACGCTGTTATTTTCACCCAGATTGCAGGTCCACTTTATTCAGTCTTCCTAAGGATGGTTACAATTTATTTTTAACTCGGTCCCTCATAATTATAATCCAAATTTCGCTGTCTGTGCTGCACATTTTCTGGAGGAAAGCTTCCTCAATCTACACGAGATCAATGCAGGATTTGCAAAAGGCTCGTCCTAAAAGATCGAGCAGTTCCAACTTTAAAAACAGGGGGGCTTCATAGAACCCGGAAATCATCCGACCGGTTTTACAAGGAGGGACAAAGCAGTGTAGAATAATGGTTAAATATGTGAAAAATAATGTGAATTTTTAAAAACGAAGAATGAACACAGTTACAGTGCACCCCTCAAACACAATCAAGCCTTCGAAAAAAAGGTTTTTTACCACCCCTTTAAAAAAGGTTGCAAAATGTGACCATTTACTCGCAGTCTAGAGCTCTGTATAGTGCTTTATTTCTGCTTTACATGAGTGCCACCTACGGTCAGAGAGCGAATTTGTTTTTTTTTGCTTTGATCTGAACTGACAAATTAGACATTCCTGTTGGTTGAACACGAGTTAATAGATATCAATCAATCAACAAAGTGTCCTGTGCTCACCACACACACCGGCTATAGGTGGAGAGGAGAGATCTGGCTATAGGGTGATGTGTGTCTAACTTACACAGAAGAGACTGTGTTGCTCAGCCTATTAAAATAAACTACTCGCCGCAATCTAGGGGTGCACAATATATCGACTCAATATCGTAATCGCGATATCACGTTGCCCGATATGCGTCCCGTCTGACATGCACCTCTCAAAAAAAGTCGCTTGGAGAGTTAAGAGTTAACTTTTCATGCTACAGATTTCCCACAGTGGTCAGAAAGAACAGGGGAGACACTTTGTTTCTCTCAATATGACTCGAGTCGCTTCTCGCTCCAAAGTTAATCGCCGTCAACAACCAGATGCATTTACACTTGTCCAGTTTCGTCTGGAATGTGGCCCAGAGCTCCTCCTGAAGTGGTTTGAGTGCGATCGCATTCAAATCCGCCTCGAATGTGTTTCGGAGGGCACTTACACCTGGTCTTTTCACGATCGGATAGCTATCCCATCACAGAAAACACATGAAGTGTCCAGGTGTAAACAGTGTCCTTCCATACGGCCAAACCTCTACCTGTGAGTTGTCGGGGAAAGTGCAAATTGCCTTCTAAAGGTTACACGGTTGTTGATGGACCCTGTTTATCATGACATTTTCTTTTTACTTGTTTTTTTTTTTTTTTTTTGATTGTTTCAAACATGTCCTGTTCTGTAGACTTGCTCTTTATTTATAGTTTGCATACTGTAGTGTACATACAACCAGTAAAACATGTCCTGTTCTATAGACATGGTTATTATGTATTTATTCATGTTGTACCTGTCCAATAAGACTGTCAGTTGAAATAAACCTTGTGTTGTAAGAAAACTTATTTGATTTGTTATGAATCTATTTTGATGCTTTTCCCAGAACTTTTGTAATTTTACATATGAAATATTATTTTATATTATATATATTATATATTTTATTATAATTTTAATATTATTATCATATTAAAAATATCAAAATTAATATCGATATCACAATATCTCATACTGTCAATGTCGTGCACCCCTACCGTGATCTCAGACTGCGGTGATGTGGTTTCTCCACTGCATGGATCTTCATGTGTCGCTTCAGGCGAGTTTTAATAGTGAAACTCTTCCCACACTGATCACACGTGTACGGCTTCTCTCCAGTGTGGTTCATCTCGTGTGTTTTCAAAGATGTTGAGTGACTGAATCTCTTGTCACATTGTGAACACTTGTAAGGTTTTTCTCCAGTGTGAATTCTCTGGTGCAGTTTTAAACCATCCGCTCTAGTAAAAGTCTTCTCACACTCAAAGCACATGTACTCTCTCACACCAGTGTGGATTTTCTCATGTGCATGTAAAGTTTGCAGCATTGAAAAACTCTTTCCACACTGATCACACGTGTGCGGCTTCTCTCCAGTGTGGATCCTTTCATGTGATCTCAGAGATGATGACACACTGAATCTCTTGTCACAGTGTGAACACTTGTAAGGTTTTTCTCCAGTGTGAATTCTCTGGTGCTGTTTTAAACTGTCCGCTCTAGTAAAAGTCTTCTCACACTCAAAGCACATGTACTCTCTCACACCAGTGTGAATTTTCTGATGTGAATGTAAAGTTTGCCGCAGTGAAAAACTCTTTCCACACTCAGAACATGAATACGGCTTCTTCTTCATATGAACTGTCAGGTGTGTCTTCAGGGTTGATGCACAGGCAAATGTTTTGCCGCATTGATCACATGTGAACGGCTTCTCTCCAGTGTGAACTCTCATGTGAAGATTAAGAGTTTGTTTGTTTGAGAATCTCTTTTCACACTGATCACACATGAATGGCTTCTCTCCGGTGTGAACTCTCTTGTGAAGATTAAGACTGTTTTTGTTTGAGAAACTCTTCCCACATTGATCACAAGGGAATGGTTTCTCTCCAGTGTGGATCCTCTCGTGTTGTTTTTTATCTGCCAACTGAATAAATCTCTTGTCGCAGTGTGAACACTTGTAAGGTTTTTCTCCAGTGTGGATCCTCTCATGTTTTTTCAGATTTGCTGACTGACTGAATCTCTTGTCACAGTGTGAACACTTGTAAGGTTTTTCTCCAGTGTGAATTCTCTGGTGCAGTTTTAGACTGTCTGCTCTAGCAAAAGTCTTCTCACACTCAAAGCACATGTACTCTCTCACACCAGTGTGGATTTTCTGATGGTCATGTAAAGTTTGCAGCATTGAAAAACTCTTTCCACACTCAGAACATGAATGCGGCTTCTCCTTTGTATGAACTATCAGGTGTGACTTCAGGTGTGATGAACAGACAAATGTTTTGCCGCATTGATCACATCTGTACGGCTTCACTCCGGTGTGGATCCTCATGTGAATCTTAAGACTTTGTTTGTTTGAGAATCTCTTTTCACACTGATCACACATGAATGGCTTCTCTCCAGTGTGGATCCTCATGTGTAATTTATGGTGTGAAAATTGACTGAAACCTTTCCCACATTGATCACACTTATACGGCTTCTCTCCAGTATGAACTCTCATGTGAACATCAAGATCATGTTTGATTGTGAAACTCTTCCCACACTGATCACATGTGAATGGTTTTTCTCCGGTGTGGATCCTCATGTGTCGCTCAAAAATTTGTTTGCTTGATAAACTGTTTCCACACTGAGTGCAGGTGAAAGATTTCTTGGCTCTTCTTTTCTTTAAAAATTTATTTTTAGTCTTTGAGCGACTCAAAGGTTTTTTTCCAGGTTTGACATGATGTTCTTCCTCCACTTCACTCAGTTCTTCTCTCTCCTCGCTCTCTTCCATCAGGTCTGACATGAAAGAAAAAAGAAATATTACATTTCATTTTCAGTACATTAACATAATTAAAAGAGAGAAATATAATGTGAAAGGACATGCAATTGAACCCTAATATAATAGTAGAAAGTAGACAACTGCTATAAAATATTATGATAATTTGATGCCTTTTATAAATTGATTATATATCCTTGAAACTTTCCATGAATGAGGTAAATTTATCTTCCAATTATTATTTTTAAAACATTGTAGGCACGAATCCCATGTTTCTTTAGGGACCGTTCTCAGGGTTCGTACGGGTGCTTGAAATCCTTGAAAATGCTTGAATTTTGATGTTGTGTTTTCAAGGTTTGAAAAGTGCTTAAATTTTGGATAAAGTGCTTGAAAATACTTGAAATTGTAATTGTAATTTTTTTTCCACAACAAATACCTATGTGACTGTTCGTTTATTAAATGGAGAAATAAAATGTTAGAATGAAACCTGCGGTGCTCGCTTGTGCATGTGTGACTGCGATCTGCCAGCCTATTTTCACGTGTTACTCCGCCGTCCATCCCCATGAAACCACTACTTCAACATGCCGGGAGGTTGTCGTTTCAATGAACGTTGGCTGGAAGATGCTAAATTCAAATTGTGGATTAAACGGGGACAAACCCCACGAGTTGCCTCATGTAATGTCTGCAAAAAAAGATGTGCAGCTTTTCACAATGGGCGAGTCTGCTCTCTCGAGTCACATGAAAGGTAAGTCATAAACCTTTCAATTAAGTCAACTGAAGTAGCCTACTGTACACGTTAGCGCCTATTTGTTTACGTTAGTAGCTGCTAACTTAGCTAGGAATTCAAATTTTGTGACAGAGTACTTGGTGTGATGATGTAATGTTAGTATTGCATGTCCGTTATGGCACATTCATTTGTGGAATATGCAGTGAACATAGCCAAAGTTACAGCACAGTAACTGTAATGTTAACTACCCGCAAATTAAAACATGCAAACGTTAGTCCAGTGCATAACAACAATCGTTGATTGCTGAACAGAAATCGTGTCAGATAGAGTGTCACACAAGTAGCCTACTGTTAGATTGAGGATGGCCTTATGCAATATTTACACTGCTCTATTCCAGTATATAAATGTATAGCCTATATCTTGGCAATGTAATATATATATTTTTATAATAATTAATTAATATAGGCTATTTATCAGGCAGGTGCACTTTCAGAGTCTTCTGGGTTAAAATGGAATTACAGGTTATTGTTGCACTGTCTCTCAGGCCCCGTCCACACTACTGCGTTTTCATTTAAAAACGGAGACCTTTTGCTACGTTTGCACCTCCCGTCCACACTAAAACGCCAAAAACGGAGACTCAAAACAGAGAAGTTTAGAAACGCTGCCGACCCGTTTTTCGTTTTGAATCTCCGGAGGGCGTTTTAGTGTGGACGGGTCAAAACGGAGAACTTAAGAAACGATGACGCAGAGGCTCACGCTCGGCTCTATGATTGGGTGTTGTCACGTGAACCTGTCATGTTCTGTGATTGGGCATACGTCAGGGTTGACGTATGCGTGACGTTTGAACAAGAAGACAACATTGAGCTGAGACATGTATGCAGCTGCGTCATGTTAATAAATAAAGTCTAGTAAAAGACAATCCACTGTCTCCTTATATATACATGAGAAGATAGGAACACTTCACAGGTGTCACCAGTCATGGAGTATACACAGGTAATATTCAGTACCAGTAAACTCCACCTGCTGGAACAGTTTCTTACAGTAAGAAACTGCCGCGTCTCAGGCGCGGTAAACGCGTGCATGCTATAAATAGAACCGACGCCTATTTTTCATGCGACACGCAAGTGTGTTGGAAGCGTTTCCAGGAAAAATAGAATTGGAAAAAATGTTTACATGTCATTTTGACACAAATACATATTAATAAATTACATTTTTATGTTTGAAAGCATTTTTTTACAGTCTATGTTTGAAAGTCTCTAGGTTTACACCGGCAAGCGCATGCCCAATGTTGGTGAATGGTCACGTGATCCGCGTTTTCAGTCGTTTTAATGTGGACGGAGATCAATTCTAATACGCAGCTAAAACGCTGGTGTGGACGGAGATCGTATTTAATTATCCGTTTCTAAACTAAAACGCAGTAGTGTGGACGGGGCCTCAGACTGTGTTCAAACCTTGTCTATATCAAGAATGTGTCCCAAAACCAAGGCCTGTAAAATTTTTCTGTTCAAATCCTGTCTTCATAGTTTCAGCTCTTGAAATTACTTCAGTTTTACAGTCTGAAAATCACATTATCTGGGAAACAATATTTGTACATTAATATAATGAGAAGTATTATTCATTGGCAGCCCAAATTTTGTAGGGTGAAAGACAAACATGTAAATATGACTGAACTATTACAAGTTTGTAATATTTTAGTTTGTGGCATGCCCTAGATTTGGGAAAAAGTGTGAAAAGACTGCCATTCAGGGTAGCATAAACTTTGAGCAAAATCTAAGAGAGTGCATCAACTGTTTCCTGGATTTTGTCTGATTTGACACATAATGACCCACCTGCATGTCATTTGGCTCAAATCCTCCCATTCAGTGCTACTCTCCATAGCTGTCTTACTGTATGTTATGTTATGAACCATGAAGAGAATAAACATTTTAAAGGTGATAATTCAGCATTTATACAGCAACATAGCCTAGTTGACTGACAACTATCATTTTCAACATCTTACTGATAATTGTATTGAGAATAAACAATTAATACAAAAAAATAACATTTCCCTCCTAGTGTTGTTGTTATATAGCAAAAAAGCATCAAGACCTGATGCGAAGTCATCTGAATACAGGTCCAGTAGTAAGTGATTTTTTTGGGCAGAAAAGCACAACTACATCCATCAATACAACCAGCAGGGACAGTGCAGTAGAAGCAGCCGGTGGAGTAGCCCCTCTACCATCCACTCCTTCAGTCCAGTCTTCTAATCCACATCAGGCAGCCAGCAAGGCCACAAGCACCATAAAATCATTTATCAGCTCTAATCCAACACTTCAAGCAGATATATGCTGGGCAACAAAAGTTGTAACCAGCCACTATTCCTACAAATCATGTGAGAATGCAGCAGACGTTTTCAGAACCATGTTTCCTGATAGTGTCATTGCAAAGCAGTTTACTTGTGGGGAGAGAAAAGCAGCATACCTCACCACATTTGGGATTGCTCCTCATTTCTCTTTACTAATGAAGGCCAAAGCCAAGAAAGAGTCTGAATATGTACTTCTGTTTGATGAAAGTCTAAATAGGGAAATTAAGAAAAGCCAGCTTGACATGCACATACGATTTTGGGATGGTAACCAAGTAAACTCAAGGTACCTAACATAATTTTTCATGGGTCATCACACTGCAAAACAAATGCATGAGAAGGTTGAAAAAGTGTGTTCGGATATAAGCTTCCAGAACCTGATTCAGCTGGCGATGGATGGCCCAAATGTTAATTTAAAGCTCTTCTCACTGGCCCAGCAGAACATTGAGAAACAAACAGGCAAGAAAATGTTAAATGTTGGAACTTGTGGATTGTATATTCTACACAACTCCTTCAGAGCAGGGTGTGCATCCACAGACTGGGAGCTGGGAAATGCTCTGTCAAGCCTTAAATGGCTATTCAAGGATGTTCCAGCTCGCAAGGAGGACTACACAGAAGTCACTGGTTGCACATCCTTCCCTCTTGACTTCTGTAGTCATCGGTGGCTGGAAAATGTGGAGGTGGCTGAGCGTGCCCTTCAGATTTGGCCCTCTCTGAAAATGTACATAAGTGCTGCTAAAATGAAAACTGTAACCGAACCACTTACAAAGTCTTTCAAGACGGCTGAGATGGTTGTGCAAGATGCCCTCTTCCCAGCAAAGCTGAACTTCTTTCTAATGGTAGCTAGGGAAATCACACCATTTTTAAAGTTATACCAGATGGACAAACCCATGCTGCCGTTTATGTGCGGTGATCTCACAAATATGCTGAGGAGTCTAATGGAGAAGTTTGTCAAGCCCAGTGTCATGAAGGATGCAACTACCCCTGTAAAGCTTCTACAAATTGACTATGCTAACTCAGTCAACCACATAGATGTCACCAAACTGAGAATCGGATTTGTCACAGAGCGAGCCCTAGAGCACATGAAACAAAACTCCTCTGAGAAGCTGATCCTGGAGTTCAGACAGAACTGCAAGCTGTTTTTACTGAAGATGGTGTCCAAACTGTTTGAAAAGGCCCCACTTAAATATCCGCTTGTTAGAAGCCTGTCTGTCCTTGATCCAAGGGTGCTCCTCAAAAGCAAAGAGACAAGTGTCCGAAAACTCAGCACTGTTTAACGACTCCTCGTGGAATCTGGCCGCATTGAAGAACAAAGCTGTGATGACATTCTGAGGGAGTTTGGCCACAATCTGATGTGTGCGTCAGATTCCTTCAGGAATTTCAACCCACAGATGGGAAAGTTGGATGAATTCTACCATGAACATTTATCAAACAAGGCAGAGTTTCACCATCTCTGGGAGGTAGTAAAACTCATCCTTGTCCTCTCACATGGTCAAGCCTCTGTTGAGAGAGGGTTTTCTGTTAACAAAGAGGTGATGGTGGAGAACCTGAAAGAGCATTCTCTGATTGCTCAGCGGATCATTCATGACCATGTGAACCATATTGGAGGGCTGCTCAACATAGTCTACACGAAAGAGCTACTCCTCTCTGCAGCTGCTGCCAGACAGAAATATCACAATTATCTGGATGACCAAAAGCGTTGAAAACAAGATGAGCAGACTGCTCAGAAGAGGAATGGAGTAATGGAGGAGATAGGTGAGATCAAGGCCAAAAAGAAGAGGATGGAGGAGGACATAAGGGTCCTCCTGAAATCTGCAGATAGTAATGCAGAGAAAGCTGAATCGGTTGGAAAACTCAGCTTCATCTCGAAATCAAATTGTCTTCGCAGAGCTGCAAAAGAAAAACAAAAAAGTCTGGAGGCTGTAGAAAAACAGCTAAACGACAAGCTGATGGAGCTCAAAGACACTCCTTCATAGGTCCTTAACATACAATGTTCTGTTTAACCCCTTGCCCAGCAGGGATCACCAGTGATCCCAAATTCTTGTTGTTCAAAATTCATTACTCTTTAAAACATCACACTCTTACTTGATCTGGACAAACTCAGCATCATAAGGAAGGTTTAAGACTGCAGCTTCGATATTTGACCACTGTTTATGATTTAAGTGGTTTGCAGTGACATTAATTTCTTAATTTATGCCAGGAGTGCAAAATAATTCATCTGTAACGATCGTTATTTTGAATAGAAATGATCACTCACAAAACATTCATTCTCGTCTTCTCCGGTTTATTTGTGGTCAAATACATATAATAAACAGCATCCGCCAGGGTTATTAGTCCAATAGTGCGCATATTTGGAGAAAAATTATTAATTATCACATGTTAGTAAAATATTTTGATCATACAGAATAAAAATTATATTCATTTTCCACTTATACGATCTGAACAGCTCAAACAGCTAACGTAGCTAGATGTGTATCTCCTCTTCCTGATTTGCGTGACTTTTGACCTCAAACTAATACGATTCGCTGTACAGCTGTCAATCATCTGACGTGCTTCAACGTGACCTCTTCTGCATGATGTGTCCTGTGTATACTTCCTGATTCTGCACATCCGTGATAAACAAAGTGAAAGTGACATCTCTTCACCGAACCAAGTTCTAATAAATGCACGATTTAAAGGGCACCTATTATGCCCCTTTTTACAAGATGTAATATTGGTCTTGGGTGTCCCCAGAATGTATTTGTGAAGTTTCAGCACAAAATTCCCCACAGTTAATTTATTATAACCATTTGAAAATGTCATTTTTGGGGCCTGTTTTAAAAAGAGCTGTTTTGGTCTATACCACTTTAAATGTAAATGAGCTGCATATCCCCGCCCTGCTGCTGGACCTAGATGATGAAGAGACTCCGGCACAGAATAAACACGAATGAGAATGGACTAAACGTCTCGGAATGGTTGTTTGATACATTTATGTACTTACAAAGTTTTAATCGCGTCCCCTTTGCAATTATGGATGTGCAACACACACACACAAAAACTTTCGCGCATTTTTTTTAAACTAACTTACAAACACGCTTATGTGGCAAATATGAGAAGATGGCTAACGTTACAGAACCAGAAAACAAATGCTGTAGGGAGATAGACGTTTATGAGAGGTATTCATTTTACATTTGTTATTGCTGTAAAAAATAATGTACGTGACATAAAACAGTCTGACGTTGTTTGGTGAGACATCCTATGACGACGACAATAAATAGCTTTAGACGCATTTGTTGTTGAACTGGCTGACATCGATTGAAATGACTATTTGCTCAAAAATAATAAAATACACTTACTTCTTCTGGAGGTGACGTTGGATCGCGAACAGTATGAGCAAAAACCATACACATGCACACTTGAGGATTAACTTTGACCCTCGTTCACTAAACAGTCAGTCAGAACATGATTCTCGTATTTAGGAAGTTTAAGTGGCGCCTTTTCTTCATAAATAAAATCCATCCGCTGCGTTTTCAGTGGCTCTGATGTCAGTGAAGACTAGTATGTCCATTCTTACATCCCACAACGGAAGACCTACACTTCTTAGGAGACATTACCGGCTGTCGTTGAAACAATGAAGGATGCAGATCACCGAGGGCGGGGTCTATGCCAAAACCAGATGTCAATCAAATCACGTCGGTGGGGCTTAGCTCATTTCTACGTCACAATGAGGAAAATCTAGAACAGGGTGTTCTGAGACAGTGCTTATGATTTATTGAGATAGTAAAAAAACTACTGGGTGGATTTTTATCATTCTAGGGTGGTTTTGCTCACACACTGCCAACACACATTTATGTTCAAACACCATGTAAAAGTGAATTTTGCATAATAGGTGCCCTTTAAGTATGTGTGTTTTGTGTGTTATTTTCGTGCGATTTGGGGTATTTTTATATGAATAAAAAATAAAGGTAAGGATAAGCATAGCCCATAGCTTCCGGAATATGATACAAACACTCGATGGTGTTTAAAAGCGACCTTTAAATAAAAGTGTAATATTAATAAATTAATTTGCTTCATGTAGCTTGAGGCTAACTGTTGTGCTAATGCACCTGCTACAGGAGCTTTCTATTCCATAATATATATATATATATTTTAAATAATTCGCATTTAAAGTTCCAATAATATTTTTTGTTGTTTGTTTCCTAACAAGGCTTAAGTTAATAGGTGGATTATTCGTCTATAGGGGGTTAAATTATTTGTAAATGGCCAAGCATTATGCCAGAAGAAAGGCTATAATGGCTGCATTCAAACAAAAGAATAAGGATAAAAGAATAATGAAGATTAAGTCTCATACCGGCAAATGTGTGAAAGGTTCGTCGATTTAAATGAAAAGAACATGAATGGGGCCAGACATTAGTCAGAGACAGTAAATGGGTGTTTAGAGGGCAATAAACTATTTGGTGAGAAACTTGTTTGCCTTCTCTGAAAATTCTCCAAATCCTCCCCTGACATGGTCTCACAATAGGCTTCATAAAATGCATAATTTTCAAGATATCATTCTCAGATTTGAAATGAAGCATTACCACAGTTGTGGCTACACTTTAGTTGTGGTTATAAGTTGCTATCCTAAATTCACATAATATTTTTATACATTTAATAAATATATTCTTAATATTTGTTGTTTTTGTTTTTATGTTTGAGCTTATATATCTCAATATTAACAACAGTCTGGTTAATTTTGAGTCTTGAACAGTAAACTCTCAAGGGTTGGCTTTCTAAATATATGTTGGTTATGTGTCTATTTGGAATGACTTATCAGCAGCAACCTTTTTATTCTGGGTATGTCATGTATGCAGCACTTGCCAAAATTGGGGGTGTTGAGTTTTTTTCAACAGAGGGCGAATAAGGCCACTTAAGTTGATTTGTTTCGTTTTGCAGTACTTTGTGTTGCAGTATTCTGTGTTGTTTGGTGTATATTTTGTTTTTGTTTGTTTTATTGTTGTTTTTTTCAACAGGAGTGGATTTAGTCCACTGAAGTCAACTTTAAGTTTATTACTTGACTTGTTGAGTTGATTGTTAAATTAAGTTAAATATGCACTTTGAGGTTATAGACCATATACATAAAATGCAACCTTTGGCCTAATCTTTATAACGCACATGTAGCACTTTTGGCCGCATATACTTTTGCACTATTTTGTGTTGTTAATTCTGTGTTTGACAACTCAAGTTGTTTTGATTTGCACAATATTGTTAAAAAAGGTCAATGAGCTGAATCTGATTGACTGTCTACCTCAAAGACGAATGTTTGCATTTTTTTTTATATTTTCAATACATTAATTGAAAGTGAAGTGAACCTGTCAAGTGATTTTGTTTGGGGTAATTGTTTTTACATTGATTTAGACAGGTTAGATAGTAAGCAAAGTCTACTTAGACACTGATACATTTTGAAAAATAAAACTTGTGATGTGCTTAAATACATGATCCTTCTGCTATTACGAAACACAATTTTGGCTGTTTATAGCTTTATCTCTTTTAATGCGATAAAAACACTAAATATTAATTTTGACTATGTATTGGTATGTAATTTACGGTGGTGTAAGGTGCTGGAAAAAGCTGTAAAATGGACCTTGAAAGTGCTTGAAAAGTGCTTGAATTTGATCTTTGAAAAGATGTACGAACCCTGCGTTCTGTATTTATGGAAAAAACCACCGGAGGAAAATAGGGGAGGGTCATGTCTTTTTATTCTTTGTTGAGGGGAGGGTCATCCAACTTTTTTTAGTCTAGGGGGAGGGTCACCCAACTTTTATATTCATGAAAACAGCAACATTTTAAAGTGGCTTGTTTGCTGCATATCTTTTACATGTAGCTCCATGTTGCTCTCGCGGTATCAGCCCCCCATCTATATCAGATGGGTCTGACCCAACACAAATCCAGTTTAGCGCTGTTTGACAGTGTGCGCGCACTTCTGTACGCGCTCAGAAAAACTGCATCATGTCAGAACAGTAGCAGGTTTAACATTAAGTGACATGGCATCTGACGCACAGAAGCCAATGGCACATGTCACTATAGCCTATGCGTATTGGCACATCCGGTCTTCATTGGCATGTGCCAGTGGATAGTGGCATGTGTCACTGACATTATTGGCATGTGCCAGTGGTGGATAGTGGCATGTGTCACTGACATCGCGACACACTCGCGACACACTGACATGACACCTGACTGACACCGAGTCGCGGAACATGTCACCGTGTTGCGACAGCTCCAGTAGCGACTGACAGATTAATCGAACACCTATAGCCTACTGACGTAATTGTGGCACAAAATCATAAATAAATAGCCTAATTTTGTGATATTTAAAAGATCAATTAAACGAATTAAAGTGCATTTTTTTAATTATTATTATTATTATTATTATTATTATTATTTATTATATGTTGAACTTGTGTTTGTAAAAAAGCTGCCGCAGAATGTGACGTCATTTCACGACCGTTGCAGTGTCTGTAGAAACTTCACAAGCTCAAAGTGTAGAGTGACCGCAGCTTTAACTAGATTTAAATTAACTATTTTATTATATTTATCTGTGTCCTACATGTTTCACTCAACCCTATTACTCCTTACATGATTTTCCTCCTTTCAAAAACTGAGGAAAAACAGCAAAACACTGCTGCTTCAGTGTATATGTAATGAGTGATTATAATCAAGGTATTCATCAATATTTTTCCTTCTAAATATCAAATAAGTTGAATGACTTCTGAGAGGATTTTACTTTGTTATAGAAGTTACAAGTGTGATTACTGAAATGTTCTTTTCATGTATTCTCTAATGTCTGTATTTGATATCTGATGCAGTAACAGTGCTTGCGTATTTAACTCGGCTTCAAGAAATTAAATATGGAAATGTTTTGTGTTTAAGAAAGGTCTTCAACGTGTTAAAACATATAGGGGTCATTGAAGTCTATAGTTTAAGGGACCATTTCTCAGTTAAAGCCTTACTTTCCATTTAAACTAAAGTTTCCTATCCTGAGAGAAAGAACTTGTTATCTTGATGTTTTGAGAGGACTCTCCTGTTTATAGTTAGAGCCTGGCCAAATCCAACCTTGGAAAAGCTGTGTGTCGGTGTGTGTGTTAGTCTTCTTGCTTACAGGTTAAGAAACCACTGGCATTGTTGGAGATTGACTGAGTTGTTGTTCGGGACATGCTGGCGCCCAACAATGCAAATCTGAGAACTGGAAGGTCACGACGTGCCTAACTTCAGAGGTCTGAGTGTCAGATGCATAATGTATGGAGATATGCTTCTGTCTATCTGTATATGTGTGGAAAATTACTATGTTTTTCTATTTCTTAGCCAATGAGAATCATTTAACCTGTAAGCAATGACGTAGCTTAGACCTTGGAAATGGTATATCTGCTGTGTGTGTGTGTGTGTGTGTGTGTGTGTGTGTGTAACTGCTGTGATCTTTGTAACTGTAAGCGGGGCGTCCTACGAACTCCTGTGTGAGTCTTGAAGATGAACTTCTGCTGATGAAACTGCAAACTATCTTCAGTAAAACTTTTCTTCAATTTATTATAATTCTGACTCTGGGTCGTCTTTCAAACATCTGGTCCTTGGGTCCTAGACTGTTAACCCCTAACAATGGTTTCAGGTTATCCTACACTGAATAACCAAATGTAAAAATGAAACACGGCTTATTAATTCTGATTCCTATTAAAGCTACAAAAGTTATTCAGCCAAGAGCAGGGAGTGATTTTCTCTTTATCTTTTGTTCATGACCGCAGTTATTACAAGCCGTTTCGATACGCATATCGCGATATATGCCTCTGCGATAGGGCTGAACGATTAATTGGATTTGCGATAATATCGCAATATGATGAAACGCGATTTTTGTAACCGCAATTAGATTATTTTCCAAAATCGTTCAGCCCTACTTTGCGATATTTCAATATTCAATATATTGTGCAGCCCTACTTAAAACTGTGACACCCAGGAAGTGACATCATCTGGGCTCTTTCTACTGCATGATGGGAGGACAAGTAAATAATCTCAATCCATTGTCTCAGTTTTGACACAAACTGAAGCATTGACTGTATTCATCAACCCTGTTACCAAAGTTACTGTAAGAAGAATCTCTATAACTATGAATAACTTGTATGATATTTGACAAATACAACTTTATCAGTAACTTGGTGTTTAATGACTATTCCTAAAGAAATAACAATTTTGAAAATGACAAAAATTCTGGTAACATTGTTGCAACATTTTATTTCTCCATTTAATAAACGAACCATTCAGTCAGATAGGTTTTTGTTGTGAAAGAAATACAGTTTCAATTTCAAGCATTTTATCCAAAATGTAAGCACTTTTCAAACCTTGAAAACACAACATCAAAATTCAAGCACTTTCAAGGATTTCAAGCACCCGTACGAACCCTGCGCATAATTTGGCCTTTTCCTTGCATTGCAGTTTTTTTCTTATTCTTAATGCGATCAACATTTGATGTGTTTGAGGAATTTGACTAACATATAACATTCTACATGCATTCTGCTGAAATGAACGAAATGACTCGAAAAAGGATTCAAAGATCCGAGTCAGTAAAATAATCCGAACTTCCCACTTCTAGAAGTGACACTTGGCTCTTTCTACTGCATAATGGGAAGACAAGGAAATAATCTCAATCCATTGTCTCAGTTTTGACACAAACTGTAGCATTGACTGTATTCATCAACCCTGTTACCAAAGTTACTGTAAGAAGAATCTCTATAACTATGAATAACTTGTATGATATTTGACAAATACAATGTTAGAAATGAAGAATTCCAACACGAAAGTGCCTTTGGTCTTCGTCTTGAATCAGGCATATGAATGAACAATTAACCAGCACTGGTGGAGCGTAGCTCAAACTCACAAAACTCTAAATATGAATATATAGCAAGAATATGAAGGGAGTATTTGGCTTTAGCCAATCAAACCATACATGACATCATGTACATTGTATAACAAATCTATAAATGGTCAATATCCTGCTAGATATCCTTCTGTGCCTTGTGGTCCAGAAGGCTATATAATGCTTACAATAGGTTGCTCTCCTCCAAGTGAAACACTGCAGTCCACAGTAATGGATAACAGATGTGCATTACATACATAGAAAGGAATCCAAGCGTCTGCGTGCTTAACCGTTCTATGGACAAAGCTGAGATTTCAGATAGTAACACTATAACTTCTAACACAATTTTAACTTGGTGTTTACTGATTATTCCTTAAAAAATGACTAAATGACTAAAATTCTGGTAATGTTGTTGCAAATTGGGAACCAGATATAAAATAAATGTCAAATAAAACATAAAATAGTATTTAGCTTGATCTGATGTTGACAATCAATATGCACATTTCTCAAACCTCCCTTTACTGAACATTTGTTGAAAACAAACAAAAAACATTCTGTACCGTTTCATAGTTTAACTGTTTATCTAAATGTGCTTGAATGTTTCTAACATGAATGATCTTCAGCATCATGAATGAATGAAGAATAAACACCAACCTCTTTGTTCTTCAGGATCTTCAGTGTGTTTCATTCTGCAGGGTTCTGGATCACTCATGTTCTCACTGTCCTCTTTAATAAACTCAGTCTTTGCAGATTTCAGCTCTTCCTGATGCTCTGATGCTCGTCTTCACTTGTAGCTGATGGGAATTTACAGCATTTATTGGGGAACTGATGTGGGAGGAGCTTCACTGACAAAATAAAAAATAATAATATCAGTTCCTGAATTTGTTTTTATTCTAATATCACATCTAAGCATTTATGTCTGTCTGAAGTAAAGTAACTGATGCAAATTTATATCTTATGTTATGGCTAACCAGAACACTCTCCTGCTTTTTGCATTACAATATAGACAGAAAATAGAAATGATAAATAATATAAACATCATAATGTCTCCCAAATATTAACAATGTTCAGAAAAAGAAAAAAACAGTTGAAAGTATGGACACAGAAATAAACATATATTTTTGAGCAACAAATACAGTCTGCTGACACCAATGAAATGAGCTTTAAGTGCCAATTTACAGGAGATCTGAAGACATCAGCATAATAAATGAGGTGAAAACAGGAACTATTGTCATGAAATAAAGAATGTTTTCAGCAGATCTGTTAATATTGATGAGCCTCAGACTATCAACACTCATTCAACAAGCCATTCAGGATCATCAGCAGATCATCTCACTTTATTCTGAGTGTTTGCTGTTAGAAACACATTATTTGAGTCAGGATACATGATAAAAGCCTGTAAAACTGCTCTATTGAAAGAAAATACTGTTGCTTCTCACCATCTGACACAAATAAAACATAAAACCAAACCAAACTTAATTAACCACCTCATCTAAATAACTACAACAGCATAATGTTAATATCTAAAATATATTTTGCTTTTCTAGTAATTACAATCATTGCAATAATGTTCAAAACTGACAATGATCCTAAAAAACTCATGCTCGCTGCTGCTGCACTAAATGTTTATTTCAGAAGGAAGACGCCAGAAAAGACGCACAAGTATCGCTGTGATCGATGAAAACAATACAGAAATGAGTCTGTCGCTTAATCAAACTCTATAAAGTGTGTGTGATGGTTGAGTAAATATGAGAAATAGCGCAAACTGCTCTCCTCACCTCAGGACTTCTTCTTCTTCTTCTTCTTCTTCTTCTTCTTCTTCTTCTTCTTCTTCTTCTTCTTCTTCTTCTTCTTCTTTCTGATGGCCGGATCGTGAACGAATCGTTCTTTTGAACCGGTTCTTTTCAGTGAACCGGTCGAACACTAAATCGGACTGAATCGTTTAAAACAGTTCGCGTCTTGCGTCAGCGCTGATCCACAAATAACTAAAGTTACTCACTTTTGGACATGCCTGACACAGTCCCTCCTGATAAAATATGTTCCCAAGGCTCTGCCGAAAACTGTTTCTTTCGGACGTGTCCGACATATTGAGAACTGATGAGCTGGAGATACTGAGCTTGCGTGTAATTATTTTCCCCGGACGAAATACATGCTACTTTATTATTTTGTTGCAAACCAAAAAGGGTGACAAAATAAAACATATTGGAAATGTTTATGACTTAATTACTGTATTATCACTGTATGAGTTTTTGAAACAACTGGTGGAGTGAAAGTATTAAACTGTTTATTTTTAAAAAAAAATTGTCTTAAATGGCTGTGCATTGTTTTAGTTGAAGATGCTGTTGAAGGCTAAATGAAGGGTGTTTTATGATCTCAATAAGGGATTTTCGACAAAAAACAACTGAGTTACAGTATAGGCTGTTTTAACAGGAAGCAAGGGTGATTTATGAAATTCCAGTACTGTAATTATAGTTAATGACACATTCACAAATTTAGTTTGTATTAAATAAACTGTTTTAATGAAACTGTCAAAGTGTTTCAAACAATACACCATTCAAATTTAACAAAGAAGAATTGTTGAAAACTAGTGCACTTGCACACTACACTGTATTTAACTCAGGCAATGCCTGTTATTATCTTGCATTATCAAAAAGAAGTGCACTTGCACACGTTTAACTCTTCAGGCAATGACTTATATTGCATTATATAAAAAAGTGCTCTTGCACATTTAACGCTTCAGGCAATACCTGTTGTTATCTGTAAATAACAAATGTCATTTTGAATTATCAAAAAAAAAAAAGTACAAAAACTGTTTTAAACCAGTGCAGTGAAAAGACAATAAAAGATACACAAGTAACAATATGCAACTTAGTCATTTGACCCTCTCTTTGGTATGTTGTCTTACAAGGGCAGGTTTGCATACAGAAAAACAATCTGCTTAACTTTGTTTGGACTCAGTCTGTTTCGTCTTTCTGAAATAATCTGACTTGTTTTGGAAAACACTCTCTCTGAAGGCACAGAGGTAGCTACTATGCAAAGTCTCTTTTTCATCACTGCTGTTAACCCTTAATGGTTAGAAAAAGTTCTGGCGCTGCTCGAGTGGCTGCCTGTTGCTGCAGCTCCCGTTTTGTGTATTTGTTTCATACATTCTAAGTGTTTGTTGATCGTTCTATCAATTACAGTCGAATGGATATCTTGTTGAGTTGCCATTTTCTCTGCTTATTTTTGGCACTTATGATTTTTTTGCCGGGACACTTTGCTTATGGGCCTAAAGGTAACGTCAGGCCTATTGTTTACCTTCGCGACCAGCTAATTGCGCTATCCAAGCCTTCTCTACTGCAGCCCGATGTCAGTTCCTCGATCCCAGTGGAACTGAAAAGAAGACGAAGGGGTTGTAGAGCCGGCGCCGTTCGGAGAATAAGAAGGAGGAAATATAAACCTTTTCTCCCCTCTATTGTAATGGGGAATGTGAGGTCCCTGGCAAATAAAATGGACGAGTTGAGCGCACTGACGAGGACACAGCGGGAGTATCGAGAGTGCAGTGTTATGTGCTTCACAGAGACATGGCTGCAGGAACATATTCCCGAGTCCAACACCACTGTCTCCGGCTTCCAGACGGTACGGGTGGACAGAGATCGCTGTCTGAGCGGTAAGAAGAAAGGAGGGGGGATTGCTGTATTTGTAAATAACAGATGGTGTAATCCTGGACATATTACTGTGAAGGAACGTTTCTGTAGCCCAGATATTGAACTGTTAGCTGTGAGTCTACGTCCATATTATCTGCCGAGGGAGTTTACTTGTGCAATCATTATGGTTGTTTACATTCCACCGTCAGCTGATGCTGACGCGGCGTGTGACGTTATCCATTCAGTCACCGCTGGATTACAAACAAAACACCCGAACGCTTTTATTGCAATCTCTGGAGATTTTAACCATACGTCTCTCTCTGCTACTCTCCCAACATTTCAGCAGTATGTGAACTGCCCCACCAGAAACAAAAATACTTTGGATTTACTGTATGCTAATGTTAAGGACTCATACTGCTCTGCAGCCCTTCCTCCTCTTGGAAGATCAGATCACAATCTGGTACTTCTTAACTCCACATATACACCAATTGTTCAAAGACAACCGGTTACTTATAGGACTGTGAGAAGATGGACACAGGAAGCGGATGAGGCTCTGCAAGGGTGTTTTGAATCCACAGACTGGGAGGTACTCTGTGATCCCTATGGAGATGACATAAGTTCCATGACGGATTGTATCACAGGGTATATTAATTTCTGTGTGGATACGGTCATACCCTATAGGAGAGTGAGATGTTTTCCTAACAACAAGCCATGGATAACCAGCGACCTAAAGGTGCTTCTGAATAGGAAGAAAAGAGCTTTTAGGCAGGGGGACAGAGAATTAATGAAAACTGTACAGAGGGAGTTGAAAGTGAGGCTGAGAGTCGGCATGGAGGTGTACAGGAAGAAACTGGAAAACAAGCTCCAGCAAAACAACTCAAGGGATGTATGGGCGGGAATGAAGACTATCACAGGGTTTAAGGTGACTGGTAACCAGGCTGAGGGAAGCCGGGATATGGCTAATGAGCTGAATGTGTTTTTCAATAGGTTCAGCTCACCCCTAGCCTCCCATGCTGCCTGTCAAATTGGCCACACATCACCCCATGGTCTTCAGCTGCATCCTTCTCCCCCCTCCCTCCTATCCACTTTCCCCTCTCACACCTCCTCAAAGATCAAAATTGGTGATTCACATGGTGCCACCTCCACCCACCCTTCAACATCATCATCTATCTTCACTGCTGAGAACACCATGCCACCCTCTATCTCTCCCACCCCCCTGTATGTCTCTAGCTGTCAGGTTAAGAGGCAGCTGGTGAAACTGCATCAGAACAAAGCCCCGGGACCAGATGGTATTAGCCCCAGAGTCCTGAAGGTATGTGCTAACCAGCTATGTGGGATTTTACAACACCTTTTTAACCTCAGTCTGAGTCTGGCGAAAGTTCCACTAATGTGGAAAACAACTTGCCTTGTTCCAGTGGCTAAAAAGTCTGCTCCGTCTGCTCTCAATGACTATAGACCGGTTGCTTTAACCTCACACATTATGAAAGTTCTAGAGAGACTGGTTCAGGCCCATCTGAGACCACAAGTTACTGCCTTCATTGATCCACTGCAGTTTGCCTACTGCCCTGGGGTGGGTGTGGAGGATTCTATCATCTACTTGCTTCAGCGAGCTCACTCTCACCTGGATAGAGCTGGCAGCATGGTGAGGATCATGTTCTTTGACTTTTCCAGTGCTTTTAACACGATCCAACCGTCATTGCTGCGTGAGAAGCTTCAAGTGATGCAGGTGGACACTTCCACAATTTCCTGGATTATAGACTACCTGACATGCAGACCTCAGTTTGTGCGACTAAGGGGTGGTGTGTCTGAACGAGTGGTCAGCAGTACAGGAACACCACAGGGGACTGTTCTCTCGCCATTTCTCTTCACGTTGTACACGTCAGATTTCCAACACAACTCAGAGTCCTGTCATCTTCAAAAATACTCAGATGACTCTGCAGTTGTTGGGTATATTAACGGTGGAGATGAGACTGGGTACAGAGATTTGGTTGATCGCTTTGTGTCGTGGTGTGGGATAAACCAACTTCTCTTAAACGTGACTAAGACAAAAGAGATGGTGGTGGACTTTAGAAGGACCAGGAAAACAACATTAAAACCCATTTACCTGCATGGAGAGGAGGTGGAGGTGGTTGATCATTTTAAATATTTGGGTGTGTACCTCGACAACAGACTGGATTGGAAACGCAACTCTGAGGCCATCTTCAAGAAGGGCCAGAGCAGACTCTATTTCTTGAGGAAGCTCAAGTCTTTTAATGTATGCAACAAGATGTTGTATATGTTTTATCAGTCTGTCGTCGAAAGTGCAATATTCTTTGCAGTCATCTGCTGGGGCAGCTGCATCAGAGGCAGTGACAGTAAGAGACTAAATAAACTAATAAAGAAGGCTGGCTCTGTGCTGGGGTTTGCTCTGGAACCTATGGAGTTGGTTGTGGAGGAAAAGATGTTGAAGAAACTATTTAACATCATGGACAACACATTACATCCGCTGCACAACTTGGTGGTTGGGCAGAAGAGTGTTTTCAGCTGGAGACTACGGCAACTCTGCTGTAACAAGGACCGGTACAGAAAGTCATTCCTACCCACTGCAATAACAATATATAATAGATCTTCTCTGGGTAGATAAGAGAGTATGGACATTAACGACAGAATAGAGAAAAACACATGAATATATGGTATATGATATTTAAACTGCACATCTTGTGTAACTATTTTATTTATTTATTATTATTCTTAAGGATTTTTATACAGTATAGGTCAATGTATGTTATATGTAATATGTCTGGTATGTATTGTAATTTGCTGCTGTGACATCACAATTTCCCCTTGGGGATTATTAAAGTCTTTCTATCTATCTATCTATCTAGACACAGCACCCCTGCAATCGCTGGACAACTTTGTGCAGTCCCCTTGCAATCAAAATGACCTTGGATGCAGTCACAAATCTGTTTCAATAAAAACACAAAAGAACTAAGTCAGATCTAATAAGTTGGATGCAGTTTGTTTTTCCGGGGCAGCAACGGAGTGTAGGAAGTGCGGTTGTGTGTTCTGGTCGTTTCAGTGACGAATGTTTTATTAACAAGGCTCAGGTCGACGCTGGATTTGCAAATCGTTTGCTATTAAAACGTGGAGTGGTCCCAGTGATAAAAGACCCCATTCATAAGTACAACTGGATCAGATTTCTGTCTTTTGCTGGAAATCAAGGACTACCGCTTGACTCTATAGCTCCGCCTCCAGGACTTCGGCTTTTTCCGGAGAGAATCGGAAAGCTGTATTTTTCTATTATAAATATAATAAAACTAAACACTTTTTGGATATATTAAGGATGCACTACTACTCTATAGGTACTCAAGATTAACATGAGATTAGGTGAAACTGTGCATGTTATGTACCCTTCAATCATGTCCCATTCGTCAAGTGTCAGGGTTGGAAAGCTGGGGTTTACCAGTGCAATTGTAGCAATGATTGCTTCCTTCTGCAGCCAAAATCTGTTTAGCATGTAATGCGTGGAGTTCCTTCTTGTAATTACATCCGGCTTGAGCCTCAGCTCTTCAAGGCCCATTTGTTTTGTGTTGCCTTTTGTCTTTCTGTTGCAACAGTGCTTCTGTTGACATACTCAACAACACTCTTGACTTTTGTCACTGTCCCTTGAATGTGTTTTAAGCTTTCCCTCACAATCAGATTCAATGTGTGGGCAAAGCATGGCAAGTGCTTTCATTCAGCTTTCTGGAAAGCTGCTTTCATGTTGCTGGCATTGTCAGTAACACAAGCAACCACTTTGTTTGTGATTCCCCACTCTTCACATATCTTTTTAAGTTCGGCTGCCAGATTGTCAGCAGTATGTCGGTCAGTGAATGAAAAGCAGTCAAGAAGAGGTGATGAAAGAGTAAAATGTTCATCGATAAAATGTTAAGTGACTGCCATAAAACTTGTAGTTGTCCGTGACGTCCAGGTATCAGTCGTCAGACACACAGCAGAGGCATTGCTGACTTTCACCTTCACCTCTTCTTTAATTCTGGTGTAGAGCTGTGGCATCAGAGTGTTTGATATAGTCTTTCGGTTCGGTAAAATGTATGATGGATCAATTGCCTTCGAGAATCTTCTAAATCCAGTGTCACCGACGATTTAAAAGGTTGAAAATCCATAGCTATCATTTTAACTAACTCCTCATCCACTTTGCTTTGTTTGACAGGGCCAATTGGTGTTCTCACAAAGCTTGTCATCTGACTTTGTCTCGTCCTTTGGACACTGGTGCCAGATGAGGACGCAGTAGAGGCAATAACAGAGGAGACAGCAGCCGTAGAAGCACTACTACCTGATTCTGATGCAGATTCTGCAGATTCTTGCCTTACTTGCACAAACAATGCAGCTGGATGTTTTGTCTGAAGATGTCTTCTAAAATCTGAAGTTGTTTCTCCTTGGCCTGACAAAATATTGTTTCAAAGCTTGCACTTTGCTATTGCTCCTCTTTCTGGAGGTCATCTTCAAAAATGGCTTCTTTTTCTACCTGTCTCTGCCTTGTTGTTAGTGAACTCTGGAGTCAGAGGTGTCAAAAGTGGTGTGGCTTAAGGTACCCTAAGTTCCAGTAGCACCTCAATGCAGAACACGAGATCCGGGGGGCGGAGTTGGATCCAGATATAAGGGGTGGAGATTGTATAGGTTTAGGGGTGGGTTTAGGGATTAAGGGGTGGAGATGGGTAGGTTTAGGGGTGGGTTTAGGGATCAGGGGGTGGAGACAGGTAGGTTTAGGTATATGTAAGGTGGGAGGAGTTGGATTTTATCCGACTCCTCCCCGTGGATTTCATGTTCCGCAGTGAGGACCATCTCCTAAGTTCTGTAACAGTATACAGCAGCTGTGGGGGAAGGGGTAGTTCATGCCCTTTGAGGTAACACCCAGTCTCCCTTGGCAACAGGGGAGAGCCTTTAGTAGAATAAAAAGCCTAGCCAAGAGATAACAGTTTTCTCTATATTCCTCTTAATATATCCTTTTAATTTATAATTATTTATAATTTATCCTTGCAAGTATTTTTAGGCATTTACTTTAATACTGTAAAGAAAAAAACAAAATGTAAAATACAAAAAAAAGTTTATTGTGCTTTTCCAAATATACACACAAATAGCATAATAGCAAACAGAATATATACTGTACACACAAGAAGCTACATATGGAACATGAACACAAATAATTGAACACAGATTTAATTAGGCTATCTAACTTTGAGAAATATGAATGTTGTTTATCAAGCATTACAGCAAAATAATTAACATGAAAGCACAACTGCTACATTTTAAAGGTTTGAAACAATAAATGTTTTGTAAAGCTGTCAAACTAAACATTTAGGCTATTTGTGTTAACAATGCATGATATTTTCAGGAACAGCTTATTTCTAAATAAGTTAATTAAAGTACAGCAAGAGCGGTTCGCAAGCATATGGAGGCGCCAGCTCTCTCGCGCCGTTTTGCTACAGCGATTCTCAAGAATTGTTGCAGTTTCGAATCACCAGTACATTGAACCGAAAACTGTTTCTTTCGGACACGTCCGACCATCTAAGAAACCGATGATCATGAGTTTATCCTGACTGAGCATGCGTGAACGTAGTACCACAGTACGCAGACAGGCACTGGCAGGCAGGCAGGCACACACAGATTATGACAGTGACAGCACTGCTGAACAGAACTGTTTATTTTGGATAACTATTTTATTTTGGACAACTGATGCTGTGCTGCTGAATAGCCATGTAAGTTTATTTAATAACAAATAAAACATAGTGGGGTAGGCTATGCATAGAAAGTTATAGGCTATTAAACAATTAAGCCAAACATGAAAATGAATTGTACTATTGTGAATGCAGGTTATATTGTAAGTTTTGTATGAGCTCCATCCTGGTTTCTGTAAAAAGTTGATTAAGACTAGTTTATTAACTATCATAAAGATATGTAAAACATCCACGTTTGAACATTAGTGCCTGTATTGGACAATTTAGTTGCTAAACTTAAATGAAACTTATCCAAGATGATTATTGTTATTATTTAACTACGTTATTTACAAATTACTTTATTTAAATGTGTTTAAAGGGATACTTCACTTTAAAATGAAAATTCTGTCATCATTTACTCACCCTCAAGTTGATTCAAACCTGTATGAATTTCTTCTGCTGCACAGAAAGATAGATATTTTGAAGAATGTCAGTAACCAGACAGTTAACTGGAACCATTGACTTCCATAGTAGGAAAAAAAATGTACTATGGAAGTCAATGGTTCCAGTTAACTGGTTGGTTACTGACATTCTTCAAAATATCTATCTTCCCATTGGGCACCTAGAAATAAGAACAAAGTATAAGACATGAGGACTGGGAATGGTAACTTTAGATGTCCAGATGGCCAGCTGGCATCTCACTTTGTTGCTTGTCAATAAAGTTAATTCTTTTGACCTGGAACTTCGACTCTGAGAGCTTTTTTGAGACCTGAACCAAAAAGGACTTTGACCACAACAGACGCTAGTCACGTAAGCAGCACAACGCATGCGTGTGATCCTGACACATGAGCTGTCCAATAATGAGGCAGCATTCTGACGTAGATCCCAGAAACACTGCAGTGTGTACAACAACGTGTGTTGGAGAAGCGTGTGCAGAGCAGAGGTGCAGTAAATGAAGATATAAACAAACCCAAGAATTTATGATTTCTGTGCTTTTCACATTCACAATGTAATGTGTTTTGATTTATCTACAGATGGTGCCCAACCAGAATGAGACTTTTACCGCCGCCGTTCCCGCGGCGGCAAAATTGGGATGTGTATTTGCTGCCTTTTACCGCTGAGTGGCGCTGTAATCACAGACTTTGAAAAGTGTCAGTTTATTCTCTTTATGACGTAATCTGCCGCGGCAGTAATCTGAGCTGAGGTCACAGATAAATTCAAGATAAATATTGTGGTTAAACAAATTCAAATTCATTAAATTTAAACAAAGTAGACACACGGTAACATTGTGTGCCCAGTTTTTCTATAATTTAGAAAGGTTATGTCAATAAGTTACTTGTCATTTACTTTGTGTTATTTTAATGTGTTTGTAGATTTATTAACTGAAACATAACAGTGAAATAAATTAAAATAATTTACCGTAAAATTAAAACATTTTCAGGACTTGCAGTTACTAACCGATGTTAGTCGGTTTAAGCATTCTTTGTTATATTCAGAATTAAATAGGCTTACATGTTGTATCAATTGAATTCTTTAATAAATAATCAACCACAATGCATATTACTGCCGCAGCAAAAATAAACCAGTCGAATTTCAAAGTCGTTCGCGAAATGACTAGGCTATACCGGGTGCCGCAAGTGACAGGGCAAAACAGCAGCAACTGCGGCATTTTAAAAGGTAAATTTCCTATCTGTTTATTTAAAAAAAAAAAAAAAACATGGCGCAAGATCTTGTAAAAAAACAACAACCGTTTTTCATTATTTGAACAAAAATGAGACTGATTGAATATGTAAAAATCTAAACAAACAAAGCAGAGAATAAAACAAACTTTTAGGGAAAAAATATAGGCCTATTATGCTACAACAGAATTGGTTAACATTAACGAAAGCAAAATATGTAAAAATACATTTCAAACAAACTAAAACAAAACAAATTTGTGGCCGAGTGGTAGGCTATAGCCTAACTTACGTTTCAATAATTCAGATGACACGGGTTCTAATCCCGAACAAACATGGGCTACTTTTTTATTATTAATGCAGAGAGATTTGATAGTTCTAAAATATTGCTACACCATATTGTTTTTTTCTCCTATAGCCTATATTAAATATTTTATATTTATAAAATAAAATTACCATTAATTTCCATTTTACATTAGGGACAATTTTTATCCAACAGAATGGCTGAATTAACATCTGCATAATAATAATAATAATAATAATAATAATAATAATAATAATAAATAAATAAACAGCACAAGGTCTTGTAAAAACACTTTTTTTAATAATTTTTTCGACACATAATTTCGAGACAGTAAATTGCTAATGTTAAAAAACATAAGCAAATAAAAAAAGAATATAACAAACTTTTAAAACAGAGAAAATAGTAGACCTAGGCTATTCAGACGATAGCTCTGTGGTCAATGCATTAACAATAGTCTCTCGGAGCTTCAAACGATCTGAGATCGAATCTCAGTGTAGCCGACAGTGTTTGTGTTTTTCCATTCTTGATGCTTAAATATGCATCTGTTTATTAAAGTCAATCATCTTGTTTAATTATCAATTTACAACATAAATTTGCTACATTCCAGTTGAGCCGCTGCAAAGACGACACATCTGATGAGGAAGACTGTCAGCCGATTGCACCAGAAAATTAAGATGATGAAGCTCATCTTTAATCTGCTAAAAAGAAATTTGTGTGTGAATCATTCACGAGATTGAGATGACTGACAGTGATAACCGGCCATAGCAACGGAAGACATTTTTCAAAACAGATCGAACAAATCAGAAAAATACTTTCAATACAGTATTGCTTTCAATTAAAAAATAAACAATGAAAATGTAAAAGAAAAAGAAAATTAATTAAGTTTGAAAACCCATCGCACATTTCAAGGTATGAATAAAGTGTCGGAACAGTTTATTTATTTAAACAGGGTTGCATCGATAGAGTTTATTCCCTTTGTGATGCAAAATAAGAAACACAATCTTATTCTTGCAACATTTTAAATTTCTATTGTCAAAGAAATTGCAGCTAAATTAAAAAATTAAAACGGTACAAAACGAAAAAAGTTCAAAGCAACATAAATTAAGAACAGGCGTTTTTCTTTGTCTCTCTCGCTCTGGATATTTTTTTAGTAAGTTTGGTCTCCCTCACTGCGCGCGGCGGGTCTTTCTCGAAATTAAGCATTTCAGCGTAAAAAAACACCATACAGCTGATAATACTGTATATGTCGCAGTGTGTCATCCACACAAATCACGAAAGAAAAAACTGTAACAAATAGCTTTTGTTCCTTCAAAGATAGCCTACAACATGCCTTGCTGAATTCACCTCACAATAAAACGAGGTGGGTCGCGAATTAAAGAGCTCTGTATCTGCTAAATTGAAATTGTGTGTGGAAAACCTTTAAATACAATCAATAAAACTACAATATATAATTTAATAAGATATAGGGCCTACTGTACATAGGCTATGGACTTTTGGAGATTTTGAGATTAATCCTTAAAATAATTTTGCCTTTGCCTACTCATCAGGCTGGCTCCGACACTCTCCATATGAAAGACGGAACATTAACACCTCTGTCCTGCACCCCCACGATAAAGCAACTATTGCCTTCTCCAAACCCCCCACAGGCTAGCTGAGTTTGCAAAACAAAACAAAGAGTTTGCCACTCGTCGTGGTTTGCCAAAACACTTCATTATAAACTTCAATATTTCATTCAAAACAATCTCAAAACGCTTTGTGACATTTTGAAAAGCCGTGGATGCATTACTGCCACTGGAACCATGAACGCAAATACTGGTTCTGATTTTATTGTTTGTCGTTTAAAAGTCATATATATATATATATATATATATATATATATATATATATATATATATATATATATATATTAACAGAACTGCTTTTGAAATTACGATTGGAATCATTATAGGTTACAGAAGTAAAGTCATTGTATAATAGGCTATTTGTTGCTTATTGTAAAATGGAAATGCATGGTGATTTTATTTTGTAAATAGGCTATAAGCAAAAAACTATGTTTTAGAACTAGACAAATCTCTCTGCATCAACAATAGACTATAAAATGCATTAATAGGCTAATATAAAAATATCAGTAGTCCAAGTTAGTTCGGGATTCGAACCCGTGTCATCTAAATGATCGTAACGTAAGTTCAACCACTCGGCCACGATTCACTCGTTGCGACATGGCCTAACGTTCCAGTCTTCATTCAAATGAACGCGCCGCCGCGTTTGTCGAACACTAATTCAACATGCCAGAAAAAAACCTGGCTTTGGAACAATGCATAGCGCCACTCGTCGTCGTGTGCCAAAAAAATTACAATAGTTTAGTTTAATTTATTTCAGTGTTAATGTTTGAGTTAAAAAAATCCTCTACAAATTAAATTAACACAAATTCGGCTACAAGAGTCCTTTATAGGCTAAGTAAAAAGCAAAGGGCTTACAGTCTTAATATTTAGGCTACTTTGCTTAAATTCGATACATTTATTTTCAGTAGGGCCTAATAAATTTGTAGGGATGTAATTTCAGTATGCTTCACCAACGCTATGTATTCAATTAAAGTTCCGAGAGGTCTGGTATATATTTCCTTCCCAGCTGACACAAAAAAATCACAACTTGTGCTTGCTGCGAACGCAAGTTATTTAAGGTGTCTCAACTGTACACAGTCTACCATACAGTGTGAATTCGTTACAAGGTTTTATTTAATTAAATTAATGTGCAGCAATTTGTACAAATAGAGTCTATATGCCTACTATACTGTTGTAGCCATTAAATAATCTCATTTAGTATCATATTTGTTAAAATATTATAATGTTATTTTTTTCCATCTATGTTGAATATGAAAAGTGAACAGCACGAGTAAGATAGGATGCATTATATCGAGAGATGGATATGGAGTGGGTCAGACATGATTTTGACCACTTCATTAAGTTTTGTTTAGTTGAAAACCTTTATTTAAAGTGAATTTCGTTTTCTATAAATTGTATCTTAATTTTAATACATTTTTCATCAACCAATTGCCTGTATTTAATAAGTAAGAGAAGCAAATATAACAGACACTAATCATGGAGGCGCCCGCGCGGTCACTTGCGTTGCACGTCAGCTGGAGCGCATCTCATCCTCCTAACTTAACGAAACTCAGCGTATGCCTCACACAGACATGATAAATACATCAAATACACAAAGCTTGAAATGTCTTCAAACGAAATAATTCAAAACGAAAAGAAAAAGGCTACTCTCTGATTATGTCTTTATGTGCATTTCTCTCTAGGTGCGTTCACTACAAATATGGCGATCGTCAACTTCATCTTTGCAGTCGACACTGTCAGAAAACACTAGTTTATTGATAAAAATCAATGCACGCATCACCGGATTTACAAATACACATCTTGCTTGTTGCACGCACACATATTATGTCGAAAAAACGAAATATTATGTTGAAATAACATTATTATTAATAATACATCTTTTAGAATATTTGATTAAATGCTAATTGTTGCGCTTGTTCAATTTAATAAAATTAAAACTTTAATTGTGATAATTAAAATAATTGAAAATTAAATATTTAGTGGCCAAGTTTTGCTAATTTAGGCTATTATATAGGCTAGTATATGCCTATTGCCTATATTAAGTAGGTCATATTAAGACAAGGCATATATTAAGTTATTTTAGCTGTTATGAGAAAAATAAATCTAACGAAATCTAAAATCTAAATCTAATAAATCTAAAAAAAAAATCTAACGCCAATTCAACATGTCAGAATAAAACTTGATTTTTGAACGATGCGTAACGCCACTCGGCCTGGTGTGCCAAAACACTACATTTTAAACTTCAATGTTTAATTCAAAACAATCTCGAAACGCGTTGTGACATTTTTTAAAGCAGTAGCCTAGCCTATACATTAAGGGCATTGAAACCAGGATCTTAACTAAAACCCGTTCCGCGTAATCTCTGAAAAATTATACCACACTACTCCATGTATTTTTTTTTTAAGGACTGCTTTTGAAATCACTATAAATTACTATGCAATTGTATCGCTCACGAGAGCTCTTCATTTATCTAATTCCTCAATAGAATAGTAAAAATATTCAGCGTCATTGCTCCTAATATCGTCTCTATTTTTAACTTTTGATTCTATTTTTTCAGTTCTAAAATTGATTCTATCTTTGGTTCTATTCTGTTGTAGCCTAATAGGCCTATTTATATATATGAAAAATATGCCTATCAGGCTTAGGGTTTTATATTTAACCCACTTACATTTTAAAATACGGCTATTGCTGCTGTTTTGCACAATGTCCCTTTGCGCCACCTGGCGGTCATTTCGGGAACGACTTTGAAATGCGGCTGGTTTATTTTCGCCGCGGTGATTTCGCCGCGGCGGCTGGCGCGGCGGTAATAGGCATTCTGGTTGGGTACCATCTGTAATAGCTACATTTTATTAAATACTGCAAAAAAACTAGTTTCAGAGCTCTGTACAGGTCATTATACAAAAACATCTGCAGCGTTTTAATTGGAAAGTTAGTTTACATATTTATATAAATAATAACCATTGGGGAACGTTCTATATTTGGTAACTATTTCTATGTTAATATAAAAAATGTCTATGTTGTTAAAAATAACTATCCTGCAATGTTTTGGGAACATTATATTATTGTTGCAAAAAAATAAAAAGAGCATTCCTAGAACATTATTATTTAGTTCCCAAAACAATAACCAAACAGGAACCAAATACCAATGTTAGGGGAACGTTCTGTGTTTGCTGGGAAGCCCCAGAAGCAAACGTATTAGTTGGCTTTCAGAACTGAAAATTATGGAATTATTCCTGAAGCAAGAAGAATCTGCAGACAATAAAATTGGACAATAACAACAAGCTGTTGATAAAATTATAATGGGTTTAATCAATCATTACTTGAAGTACAAACATTTATAAAAATTAAAACTAATCAGACATATCTCAAACAATGAACGAGTTAATATCAGATTCATGTCTCTGTTAAAAGTGTTATGGCCTCTTCTTCAGCTCCCTTCATTCTGCAGGTTCTGGATCACTGGCGTTCTCTCGGTCCTCTCCTTCCAGGTGCTTTCTGGCAGTTCTGCTAAAAACAAACAAGTTTCATTTCTTACAGACATGATGCAAGAGGAATAATCAATATTTCAAGAACTAAGGCTAATCACATGTAATCACAAAAATAATAGTGATCTTGATCTACTTGGATCTATCTTTATTACCATATTTTTGTTAGATTACTTGATTTATCGGTGGAATAATTGCAGGACCGGCGAGTGCCCTTCTGCCGCTCTAGGCGAAACACAATTGTGCCACCCCTCTATTTGCAACATATACCAGCAACAACATGCCATACATAGCCTATAATGCAAAACCAGCAACAACAAAGACCAATAGTCTATGCTATGCCATACATATAACGCAAAACCAGCAACAACACACAAATACCAATAAGCCATAGGCCTACATATAACGCAAATAGTGCACAACGCGAGTGTGCCAAAAATGTCAACAATATTAAAGTTTATGCAGGAGGCAATGCCTGCTGGCATTTTTCTTTAAGCAGTCATGACAGCACTTTTCCAAATAATCACATTTCAGCTCCTCAAATTACCGTTGCAAATCTCTTTACACCAGGGGTCCCTAACTCCCGGGACATTTGGTACCGGGCCGCACAGAAAGAATAAATAACTTACCGTATTTTCCGGACTATAAGTCGCTCCAGAGTATAAGTCTCATCAGTCAAAAAATGCGTCATGAAGAAAAAACATATACAGCCAAAGTTGCATTTATTTAGAAATTTATTTCGCAAAAAAAAAAAAAACAATGTTACAGACGGGACAGTTCTCTGTTACGGACGCGAGCGCTCTGAAAGCGGCACTAAAAGACTGCTTTAAAACTTTCACTGAGACCTCAAACAGAGAGCACAAAGCCTGTCTTTAAGCCTGGCGCGTGAACTGGAGCTGATCTCATAAATTAACCGAAACTATAAGGTAGCCTATAGTTGCCTCACAGACCTGAGACAAATAGAAAGCTTGAAATGTCTACTTTTAAACAGAACAATTCAAAACGAAAGAAAACAGACTGCTGCTTGTGTAATCTGTATGAAAGAGAGTCAGTAAAATGATCCGAACTTCCAATTACTCAGTCATGATGACTCATGTCTCACTCGTGAGAGCAGGGAGCGTGGGGTGGGGCGGTGCAGCTCAGCAAATCATATAGCCTATTTTGTGAATTGTTCATTCCCGGTTGGCACACATTTTGCCACCCTTACAAAAGTGCCGCTCTAGGTAATTGCCTAGTTCACCCCATATGGACGTGCCGGCCCTGAATAATTGGTAAAATACTTCATTACTAAAAGAATCGATAGCTGCAGCCCTACTTTACTTTTGCTTTAAAAAAGGATTTCATAGAAATTTGGATTTTATTTGGAGTTTCACTACTGAAGTCCTGTTTATTTGTCAATATGTCCCAGAACATGTGGACATATTGACATTCAGAACATGCTGACTTTCTCAGACTTATTGTTTTTTACTAATATTTACTGTTATTTTTTTTTTATATATATATATTATGTTTGAATACATTTTTTTACTAAATTCAATATATCAGTAGATTAGTCAATAGATTAATCTAAATTACAAAAATAGTCGTTAGTGGCAGCCCTAGAAAAAACTATTATGGAGTGGAAATGGCTTATAAGTCAATAAGCGGTCCTCTGCTGCCATCTACTGTTTATAGTACATTTTTAAATAAATATGTTGGTTTGCCAAGTTTAAGTTTTCCTACATTTTGAAGTGTTTAGTTTTACAAATGGTACTGAATAAACAAATACTGTCAGAGAGCAAATTTGTGTTTTTTACATTGATCTAAACTGATAGACAAATGAGATATTCCTGTTGGTTGAACACAAGCTAATAGATATCAATCAATCAACAAAGTGTCCTGTGCTCACCACACACCGGCTATAGGTGGAGAGGAGAGATTTGGCTATAGAGTGATGTGTGTCTAACTTACACAGAAGAGACTGTGTTGCTCAGCACATTAAAATAAACTACTCGCCGCAATCTAGGGGTGCACAATATATCGACTCAATATCGTTATCACGATATCACGTTGCCCGATATTATATCGAAAGTCTCCTGATAATTATGCTATATTTAGTTTATGATGCGTCCCGTCCGACATGCACCTCTCGAAAAATACACGTCGCTTGGAGAGGGTTAACTTTTCATGCTACAGATTTCCCACAGTGGTCAGAAAGAACAGGGGAGACACTTTGTTTCTCTCAATATGACTCTAGAGTCGCTTCTCGTTCCAAAGCTAATCGCCGTCAACAACCAGATGCATTTACACTTGTCCAGTTTCGTCTGGAATGTGGCCCAGACCTCCTCCTGAAGTGGTTTGAGTGCGATCGGATTCAAATCCGCCTCGAATGTGTCTCGGAGGGCACTTACACCTGGTCTTTTCACGATCGGATAGCTATCCCATCACAGAAAATGCATGAAGTGGCCAGGTGTAAACAGCCCCTTCCATACGGCCAAACCTCTACCTGTGAGTTGCCGGGGAAAAGTGTAAATTGCCTTCTAATGGTTACACGGTTGTTGATGGACCCTGTTTATCATGACATTTTCTTTTTACTTGTTTTTTTTTTAGATTTATGTTGATTGTTTCTAACATGTCCTGTTCTGTAGACTTGCTCTTTATTTATAGTTTGTATACTGTAGTGTACATACAACCAGTAAAACATGTCCTGTTCTGTAGACATGGTTATGTATTTATTCATGTTGTACCAGTCCAATAAGACTGTCAGCTGAAATAAACCTTGTGTTGTAAGAAAACTTGTTTTATTTGTTATGAGTCTATTTTGATGCATTTTCCCATAACTTTTGTAATTATACATGTTTAAAAAAAAAAAAAAAAAAAAAAAAAAAAAATCGAAATTAATATCGATATCGCAATATCACTCATTGTCAATATCGTTCACCCCTACCGTGATCTCAGACTGCGTTGATGTGGTTTCTCCACTGAATGGATCTTCATGTGTCGCTTCAGGTCACTTTTAACAGAGAAACTCTTTCCACACTGATCACACATGAATGGTTTCTCTCCGGTGTGAATCCTCTCATGTGTTGTTTTATCTGCCGACTGAATGAATCTCTTGTCACAGTGTGAACACTTGTAAGGTTTTTCTCCAGTGTGGATCCTCTCATGTGTTTTCAGAGATGAAGAGTGACTGAATCTCTTGTCACAGTGTGAACACTTGTAAGGTTTTTCTCCAGTGTGAATTCTCTGGTGCTCTTTTAAATGTTTAGCTGTAGTAAAAGTCTTCTCACACTCAAAGCACATGTACTCTCTCACACCAGTGTGTATTTTCTCATGATTCTGTAAAGTATGCAGCAGTGAAAAACTCTTTTCACACACAGAACATGAATGCGGCTTCTCCTTCGTATGAACTGTCAGGTGTGTCTTCAGGTTTGATGCACAGAGAAATGTTTTGCTGCAATGATCACATGTGTACGGCTTCTCTCCGGTGTGGATCCTCATGTGAATCTTAAGATAACTTTTGTATGAGAATCTCTTTTCACACAGATCACACATGAATGGCTTCTCTCCAGTGTGGATCCTCATGTGTTCTTTATGGTGTGAAGATTGACTGAAATCTTTCCCACATTGATCACACTTAAATGGCTTCTCTCCAGTGTGGATCATCATGTGACGCTCAAGACGTTGTTTGGTTATAAAACTCTTTCCACACTGAGTGCAGGTGAACGGATTTTCTCCAGAATGAACTCTCATGTGAAGCTCAAGACTATGTTTGCGTGTGAAACTCTTTCCACACTGAGTGCAGGTTGTAGATTTCTTGGCTCCTCTTTTCTTTAAAAATGTCTTTTTAGTCTCTGAGCGACTCAAAGGTTTTTCTCCAAGTTTGACATGATGTTCCTCCTCCACTTCACTCAGTTCTTCACTCTCCTCCTCCACTTCCATCAGGCCTGACATGAAAGAAAAATGTATTAAATTTCATTTTCAGTACATCAACATAATTAAAAGAGAAATATAAAGTGAAAGGACATGGAAGTGAGCCCTGATGTAATAGTAGAAAGTAGACAACTGTTATAAAATATTATGATAATTTAATGCCTTTTTATAAATTGATTATATGCCCATGAAACTTTCCAAGAATGAGGTAAATTTATCTTCCAATTATTATTTTTAAAACATTATAGGCACAAATCCCATGTTTCTTTAGCAAAAACTATTACATATATTTGATAAATAACACAATTATCTAGCATGATATTAACATAAAAATATACAATACTGCCATATTTTTTCACCGACTTTGAGATTGATATTTATTTTACTAAAAACGTTTGAATTATTAATGGCCGTTCACACTAGACTTTTCCTTCATAGACTTCCATTCATGCGCATGTGAAAGTGGGACACCAGAAACACAAGCTCAAGTGAATTACCCTGTGAGAAATAACACAAGCGTTCAGCATTCAAGTGGAGTGGATTGTTTATTTAAAAATTTTTGAATTATTATTATTTGTTATATGTTGAACTTGTGTTTGTAAAAAAGCTGCCGCAGAGTTTTACGTCATTTCACGACCGTTGCAGTGTCTGTAGAAACTTCACAAGCTCAAAGTGTAGAGTAGCCGCAGCTTTAACTAGATTTAAATTGACTATTTTATTATATTTATCTGTGTCCTATATGTTTCACTCAACCCTGTTATACCTGACATGATTTTCCTCCTTTCAAAAACAGAGCATTTCAACGTACATGTTTCACATTATTTTTGTGACAAGAAAACATCCCTACAGCTTCTGAAAGTGAACATCAGTGTTTTACTGTAACATAAGAAGTGTTATTTTAACATCAGGGTAAACCACAGGGTTCAGGGTTTCAGGTTATCCTACATTAGGGTTATTTAACAACAGAAACGTCTCGGGTTACGTATGTAACCCTCGTTCCCTGAGTAGGGAACGAGACGCTGCATCGATACTCGATACTTTGGGGAATGCCTTCGGCATGAAGCGTCTGAAGTCAACTATGGAACTATTCCAATCTTGATTGGTGCAACGTCACCCGTGACGTCGCATGTGACGGTGATCCGGAAGCTACAAAAGGGTCACAGGAACCAGGAAATGTTAGCTTCTAATTGGTCAAAGCAAGTCGTTCTCAGGGGCACGAAAAGTGTGGCCGAGGGATGCAGCGTCTCGTTCCCTACTCAGGGAACGAGGGTTACATACGGAACCCGAGACGTTCCCTTTCGTAAAGGGAACTCCCGCTGCATCGATACTCGATACTTTGGGGAACGAATACCCACGCCGCCACACTGAGAGAAAAAACGCCCTGGTATAAAGCATCTGGTACACTCACGGACGATAGAATGAGTAGAGGACAGATCCAAACTAGCTTGTCATAAGATTTGGTGCAAGAAGGGGAGGTCTGGAGCCGGAGGCTCGACTGACCTCATGGCTGGGAGCCCCAGACAGTAGAAAATATTAGATGAGAGGTGAAGGCAGAAGCGCACCTTGTACTTCAAATATGAGTGGTTTTAGATAACCAACTGTACTCTTAATAAAGGGAATAGCTCCTAACCCTTGATGCATAACTAGATGGACTGACTCCTCTCAGCATGAGTCCTAATGTAGGAACCTCAAAGGCTACGACCTTGACCATCCGGCACATGCAATGGAGGATGGAATACCTGAAGAATCTTCACATTGCCTACAAGTACCTCAGTACCGGGCAAAAATAACGTTGAGTGGCTCCCACGCTAGCAAGTAAGAGGGGGCAGCACCACCACTCTTCCAGGGAGTAAGACGAGCAGGAAGCAGACTCAATAGATTCTCCTATATATACTTATATATCTCAAATATATATTTGTATACCTCACCCACAGGACATGATGGCTGCCAGGGATAACCCATCAGCCTGATGCCAATAGGCTGGATGACAGGATTCATCCTCCAATCTACAGGAACATGGAGTTTCAGTGGGAACGTCCTTTCGAGAACACCCTTAGAGGCTTGCGGAGGGCACTGAGGCCGCCACAGAGGCCCTAAGCATGAACAGGAGATCCCGTTAGAGAGCGGGATGGAACACCAGTACTGAAGCCAGTGGGCAGTAATAAACTGGGTTCAATGCCCTCCCTAACTTAATTGTTTAGTTCCTAGTAGAGTGGGGTTCTAGTATGGATGTCCTGACCACCTCGGTGGAAAGGGCAACCTAATTATGGGTGGGACCCCCTCAGGGGCCAGACCCATAGTCTCCATAACTCTGGTCGGGGATGAAATAATATACCATCAGCCTGAGACAGAAGATCTCTCCTAATAGGAATTTTCCATGGAGGACTCTCCAAGAGACTAATAAGGTCCGAAAACCAAATTTGGGCCGGCCAGTACGGAGCTACAAGGAGTAGTCTCACTCCGTACCTCCTGACCCTATCTAGAACCCCAGGGAGCAGAGCGATCGGGGAAAAGCATACAGATGTGACCTCAGCCACATCTGTACCGTGGCATCCAAGCCCAAAGGAGCTGGATGTGAGAGAGAGTACCAGAGCGGGCAATGAGAGTTCTCATGAGAAGCGAACAGGTCAACCTCCGCCCGGCCAAACTCTCTCCATATAAGCTCAACCACTTCAGGGTGGAGCCACCATTCCCCGGGCCTCGGCCCCTGCCTCGACAGGATGTCTGCTCCCATATTTTCAACCCCAGGAATATAAATAGATCTGACAGAGAGAAATTTGTCCTGGGACCAAAGAAGAATTTGATGCGCCAGTCTACAAAGACGGCGAGATCTCAAACCTCCTTGGCGGTTGATATAAGAGACCACCGACATATTGTCTGTCCTAACAAGAACATGATGGCCTCTGAGGTCTACAAGGAAGTGCCTCAGGGCAAAAAATACAGCCAACATCTCCAAGCGATTAATATACAATGTGAGATGATGGTCTTTCCAAGTACCTCGAGTGTAACGGCCCTCCATAACCGCACCCCAGCCCGTGAGGGACGCATCCGTGGTCAGAGTTTTTCTCTCACATGGTGCTCCCAAAACCGGGCCCTGAGACAGGAACCATGGTTTCTTCCATACGACAAGAGAACGAAGGCATCTGCGCGTAACTCTGATCGTACGAAAAGGGTTTCCCAGAGGAGAAAATCCCTTGTTCCTGAGCCACCACTGCAAGGCCCTCATATGGAGCAGACCAAAGGGTACTACCGTGGAAGCTGCAGCCATAAGACCCAAAACTCTTTGAAAGTGTTTGACAGTGATAGCCTGGCCTAACCTAATACTCTTCATTGTGTTTAAGATAGTATTTATACAAGCAGGAGACAATTGTGCCCGCATTGTGACTAAGTCCCACTCTACTCCCAGGGACGTAGTCCTCTGAAGAGGAGTTAAGGAACTATTCTTGACATTGAGTCTCAACCCCACGCACCTCAGATGGCGCAAAACAACATCTCGATGTTGAATTGCTAGTTCTTTTTGACTGAGCCAAAATGAGCCAGTCATCTATAAGATACGGACCCCCTGAAGTCTCAATGGAGCAAGGGCCGTGTCCATACATTTAGTGAAGGTGCGAGGGGATAAGGCTAGGCCGACTGGAAGAGTCCAGAACTGATGCGCTTTTCCCCCCAAAAGCGGATCTCGGAAACTTCCTGTGATGGGGTTAGAAGGGAAAGAGGAGTTAAGGAGCTTGTGGATCTATCAAGACAGACCAGTCCTCGGAGCTGGTCTGACTGACAGTCGGTAACTTGAATCTGAACCACCTCGGAGGTTGATCCAGTACCCTGAGATCCAAAATAAGGCCTAACTCCCCCCCTCATAGGAACTATGAAGTGCCAGCTGTAGAACCCGGGCTCCCGTAACCAAGGAAGAGCCCACTTTGAGGTTTCCTGTGTTAAGAGGGACTAGACTTCCTGTTCCAAAAACCGACCCTGCTCGGGGCTGGCCGACATGTGAACCACCCTTAGTAGATAATATTTGTATATTAGCTCCACCATAAGCAGGACCCCCTAGGCTATATTTTGAAGACCCCTCGGGGTGTCTAAATATGCCATTATGGGGACCAGTCCCTCGAGACTGGCCTCGGCTATACATTTCCAAATGGCTTTGGTGACCTGAAGCAGCTAACTGGCAGGAACTAACCGAAATATGCTCTCTACAGACCTCCTGAGAGGCGGCGAACTCGACAGTGCCGCAACGTCTTCGGGCAGATACTGCGATTTGTGTTCGCTGGAAGCCGATGTGTCCCGAAGCGCCATCGGCGGCGGGAAGCAAACATCGATTTCCTAAGGGCTGCATAAGGGGGCGAGACTCCTGTACTCGCTCTCCTGGGGGAACGCCCATAAGGGTCTGCGTGTTACGACAAGACCTCTTAGTTGAAGCCTTCTTAGCCCGAGAGACAATCCTCAGACCTGTCTTCGGTATGGAGAGCTTCGTGCGAGAATGTTTCTTCTGGCCCCAAGCCTTATACGGGGGGGCACGAGAGGAAACCTTCTCAAAATATGAAGAGCTGGCGGCTGTCCCATGAGGCTGCCCCCTGGCAGCAACCCCATGAGACCTGGACTGACAACTGGGGATAGCTGATTGTCGCTCTGCCTCCTGAAGCCTCTCGACAACGGTTCTTGCCGCGTCGCCAAAGAGGCCAGAAGGTGAAAGGGGAGCATCGAGAAGGAAAGCCCTGTCTTTCTTCCCGATCCACAAGCGAATAAGCCATAAATGTCTCTCTGAGACGACTAGTGCTGCCATAGAACGGCCAATAGCACGGGCCGTCTCTTTAATAATACGGAGAGATAAGTCAGATACTCTACGATATTCAGTAATATAGAGTGAGACCTCCCAGTTATCATCCACCTGCTTGAGGAGGTCAGCCAGGTATGCCTGTAATAACCCCATCGTGTGTGGGCATGCACCAGCTCGACCACCGCCATATATGCTTTCCCTAACAAATTCGATGTACGAGATTTGGAGGGAAGTGTCTGAGCTATCAGGGGTGACGCAATGTCGGGGAGAAAATATTTCGCAAAATATTCCTCAACCCGAGCCATCACCTAATAACCATTTTCATTAGATTCCCTAATGGATGAGTAAATATATACATGGGGGAAAATAATTGAGATGAAAATGGATTTTTCCATGATCTTGATACCTCAGTATGGAGATCAGTGAAAAAGGGAAGGCTCTGACACGAAGATTGTGACTGGGTCTGCAGGAAGCGCTCATTAATTTTATTTTTCTTAGTTGCTTCCTGCTTATTATATGTCCATTTAACATTTAATTTAACCACTGCCCTGATTACAACCTCCAGCAACTCCTCACTAACGGGAATATGGGGTGGCGAATCCCCCTATCCACGTGATTCAGTGTTAATAGATAATATCTAACTCCTCGGAGCCAGATAAATCAAACGCTGTGTCTTTAACACGGTCGGAAGAAGCCGCAGCGCGGGCTTCCGAACCGTGCGCGAGACCAGTGGAGCTGGTTAATAAACACTGAGAAAGGGTCGCAACCGTCTCAGTATCATATGCCAGCCCCACGTGCGAATCACATGCATACAAGCGGCGCGCTGCCTCAACAGACGCGGGACCTGATGCACTGGAAACGCGAGCCTGATCTAATTGATCGAACAAGCTCAAACGGGAGCGGAGCTTTTTCATTGAAAACAGTTTGCACAGACAGCGCCCTCGAGCACCGCCCGTGCATGCTCCACTCCCAGACAAACTACACAAAGCGTGTGTGTGTCATCCTCGCTTAAATAACGTGGGCAAGGGGACGCACACTGCCTGAATAGCTTCTCTTTTTTCGCCATAAATAATACTCTTTTCACGGGACAAACAACACCAAATAGAACAGACAAGATGACATAGAGCGCTTGCTGAAGACCAGAAGCTAACATTTCCTGGTTCCTGTGACCCTTTTGTAGCTTCCGGATCACCGTCACATGCGACGTCACGGGTGACGTTGCACCAATCAAGATTGGAATAGTTCCATAGTTGACTTCAGACGCTTCATGCCGAAGGCATTCCCCAAAGTATCGAGTATCGATGCAGCGGGAGTTCCCTTTACGAAAGGGAACTGAATAATCAAATGTAAAAATAAAACACTGCTTAGTTTTCACTATATGAATTAAATATATACTGATTCTACAAAAAGTTATTCGGTCAAGAGCAGTGAGTGATTTTCCCTTTGTCTTTTGTTCATGACCCCAGTTATTACAAGCCGTTTCGATATGGATATCGCGATATATGCCTTTGCGATATTTCGAATTCAATATATTGTGCAGCCCTACTTAAAACTGTGACACCCAGGAAATGACATCATCTGAGGTCTTTCTACTGCATGATGGGAAGGCAAGAAAATAATCTCAATCCAGATGTGTTTTGTTGTGAAAGAAATACAGTTTCAATTTCAAGCATTTTATCCAAAATGTAAGCACTTTTCAAACCTTGAAAACACAACATCAAAATTCAAGCACTTTCAAGGATTTCAAGCACCCGTACGAACCCTGCTCATAATTTGGCCTTTTCCTTGCATTGCAGTTTTTTTCTTATTCTTAATGCGATCAACATTTGATGTGTTTGAGGAATTTGACTAACATGTAACATTTTACATGCATTCTGCTGAAATGAACGAAATTACTCGAAAAAAGATTCAACGATCCGAGTCAGTAAAATGATCCGAACTTCCCTCTACTAGAAGTGACACAGGGCTCTTTCATGATGGGAAGACAAGGAAATAATCTCAATCCATTGTCTCAGTTTTTACACAAACTGTAGCATTGACTATATCCATCAACCCTGTTACCAAAGTTACTGCAAGAAGAATCTCTATAACTATGAATAACTTGAATCTCTATAACTATGAATACGTTGAAAATGACAAAAATTCTGGTAACGTTGTTGCAAATTGGGAACCAGATATAAAATAAATGTCAAATAAAACTGTTAAAATAGTATTTAGCTTGATCTGATGTTGACAATCAATATACAAAATTCTCAAACCTCCCTTTACTGAACATTTGTTGAAAACAAACAAAAAACATTCTGTACCATCTCATAGTTTAACTGTTTATCTAAAAGTGCTTGAATGTTTCTAACATGAATGTTCTTCAGCATCATGAATGAATGAAGAATAAACACCAACCTCTTTGTACTTCAGGATCTTCAGTGTGTTTCATTCTGCAGGGTTCTGGATCACTCATGTTCTCACTGTCCTCTTTAATAAACTTTAATAAACTTTTTCTTTGCAGATTTCAGCTCTTCCTGATGCTCTGATGCTCGCCTTCTCTTGTAGCTGATGGAAATTTACAGCATTTATTGGAGAATTGCTGTGGGAAGAGCTTCACTGATTATGTGATTGCTATGGGAGGAGCTTCACTGATGATGAATTTCAGTGTGGGAGGAGCTTATCTTCCAAAATCAAAAATATAAATTACTGAGTTTGTTTTTATAATAAATTACACTTCTAAGCATTTATGTCCGTCTATATATTGATCGTACAGTAACTGATGCCAATTAATGAATTATTTTTAATGCTAATCCTAACATTATTCTGCTTCATTAAAATACAGTTATCTAGAAATAAAAAAAAAAAGATTATAAATATTACAATCATTGCACTAATGTTATTTAAAACTGACAATGATCCTAAAAAACTCACTATAAGCTCAATGTGAAGTATTTAGTGTTTGGAAGTTTTCCTCTCTGTCCTACAGTTGCCACGCCCCATTTTTCTTTGCCACTCAGTTCCCCATGCAGTTCACCACACCTTCAACTAATTAGCCTCAATCAGCCACAGACTTCATTAGACAGCACCTGTACACACAGCCCCTTCCTTTTGTTCATGCCACATGGAGGAATCCTTGTGTGTTGCTGCTGGAAATGCTGTGTCTCCTTCCTTGTGTGCGTTATTGAACTATGTAAGTTCCATATGTTTCTACTGTTAGATTAAACAGTTTAACTTGGTTTATATTGCTCATGTGACTCACTGTGGTAATTGTAAGAATGTGTATTTGAGGATTTATTGGCATTACCAGTTCATTAATTACGGGGCAGAGAAAATGTATGTATTGACTTTGTTTGTAGGCTACCTAGCTAATTTCCTGCATTCTAAGTTATTGTACAAATGTTTGATTCTCATTCAAATGAATTGTGGCCTTGTATTGTGGGTTTATGTAGCTAATTGTATCCCATATCCCTTTCCCTCCTAGAAACCACACACACACATACATACATACACATACCTAATAAAGAAAGACATTGTGTAATTAAAGTGACTGGACTGGACTGTTCTTACCGACACCTCCATTGGTCTTAAGCCAGCCACCTACACATCCCTCTCAAACCTCCTTTACATGGTCCTTCGAGCCGGAGCCATTGACGACCAGTGGAGATGTCCAGTCACTCCTTGCCTTCGTTACTTCAGCGTCCTCACCGCCAAGCCCCGCGTCCTGTACGCTATGATGACCACGTCATGGAATATGGTCAGCGGCCACGACCTCCTGCTGCAGCACCAGAGCCACCACCGCTTCACTCTGCAGACATCTGTGGTGTTGGACCTCAGTATCAGCCACAGTATGAGTCTGAGGAGGAGGAAGAGCCACCTCAACTACCCAGCGAGGAGGATGAAGAGGAAGAGCTGGAGCCAGCAACAGACTCTCCCTCACATGTCTCTTCTAGAAGAGCCTTAGCCCCTGAGTACCCACATGACCCTCATGTAGCCCCAATTCCTGACCCTCAAACTGAGTTCTTACAGCAGTTACAAAAAGAAGTAAGAAATCAAGGTAGACTAATCCAGTGTTGTATGCTTGGTAAAGGCCACTCCTCACGGTCTCGTTCAGTACCATCCCCTGAAAGCCCTCAGTTAGTAGTATCACAAGCCCAACATGCTACGATGCCACCCCAGGCTACCACAAGTGACTATAAGCCCTTTTCTTCCCCACCTCGAGAGCAGCTTTCTTATCCACCTCCTGTAAGCCGTGCCCCTGCCATTCAGCCCTTAGCTCAGTCCTGGGAGCACACAAATCCTTCTGACCATAGTCAGTTCCCTGCCACCTGTCAAGTCCCAGTCTCACGTAACCCCTTGCTCCCAGCCTACATGTCGTCACCTCAAATTTCGCCTAGAGCTATGGCCCACTCTGCCCAGCCAGCATACCAGCCCCATAATGTGCAGCCTCACCACCTTACTTCTGCAGCCCCACCAAGCCATTTAGCTCCCCCTTCAAGCCGACTGCAGTCATATAGCAAGATAGAAGGTCCCCATTCTCTGATCTTACTAGAGGATGAAAGCCAGTATATGATGTAAGCCAGTATATGATGTTAAAGATGGCCCTATCCAACCTGTTGGACCCAGGAGAGTCAGAGCAGTATACATATTACATCTTACTGAATCACTTAAAGGTAGATTAGGCGAAGCGGCTTGCCTTAGCTTATGTTTATGCCCAAGATCCCTACACTCAAGCTATTCGGTCCCTAGATGAGCGTTATGGACAACCCGGACAGCTTGCTCTGAGAGAGCTCCGTGCTATAATGGAGATGCCTGCTATCCGGATAGGTAAAGGTAGAGGCCTAGATCAGTTTTCCCTTAGAGTACAGGCCTTAGCGGGTCTCCTCCAGTCCATGGGCCGGGAAGGTCTCTCCGAGCTTACCTGTTGCTCATGTCGAGCGGCTACTAGATAAACTACCCAGTGAGCACTTTTGTCAGTTTAAGAGAAGCATGAGTTTGAGCAGACCAGGTCCCCTTTCCTATAACTTCCTAGATTTCTTCTCCTGGCTACAACAGGAAACCCACTGCCAGCCCAGAAGGAAGAGAACCCTTCAGTCTGTCCAACTAAGGCCACCACCCTCTCACCCAGTCAGAGCTACAGCAATATTCCATGGTAGCAAGACTTCCCAAGTGACCTCCCCTAATGTCCAGATGGCTCCTCCTAAAGCCAGTCAGCTTCCCCTGACTGTGGAACACCACATCCACACGCTGTCCAGTGTGTGGTTACTGTAACTCCCCTGAACATCATGTCATTAAATGTGATGACTTTCTCCAGCTCACTGAAGATCAAAGAAATCGTTGGATCAAAGGACAGAAACGCTGCTGCCGGTGTGCACAAGACCACTTTGCAAACCAGTGTGATCTGAAGGGATGCTGCAACCAATGCAATGGGAAATATCTGCAGGTCCTATGCAACATCAACCAGTGACAAGTGCAGAATTTCTACCTAGACCATCCTAGCGATTGCAATAAAGTGCTGCTGAAGGTAGTTGAAGTGACCCTGCGTAATGGAAACAAGTCCTTAGATACATATGCCATACTGGATGATGGGTCAGAACGTATGATCCTTCTGCATCCTGCTACCCAGAAACTCCAGTTGGTAGGAGAGTCTGAGAGCTTGAAGCTGAGGACTGTGAGACAGGATGTCCAGACTTTAAACGGTGCCGCCATGTCCTTCACCCTCATTCCAAAGGCCCATTCAGAGAAATCCTATGCCATCAGGCATACCTTCACTGCTGATCAGCTTTCCTTGTCCGAACATTCTCATCCTGTGAAATCCCTCCAGTGGCGCTACACTCATCTCCGGCAGATTCCCTTGAAGCAGCATGATAACGTAAGCCCCCTTCTACTCATAGGAGCTGATCATGCCCACCTGATCACTCCAACACTGCCTGTAAAGTTAGGCCCCCCGGAGCCCCTGTAGCAATCAAAACCCGTCTTGGCTGGACGTTACAGGGCCCTGCTAGAGATATTGTTAGCTCTCCCTCCACCAAGTGTCATTATATCTTCTTTAAATGCCCACCTGATGACATCCACCACAATGTGCAAAAACTGTGGCAGCTGGACACAGTACCTCAGAGGAACACAAAAATGGTTGTCCGCTCTAAACAGGACCAATATGCAATTCACCAGCTGGAGACTCAAACCATCTGAATTCCTGTTGATGACGTCCTACGGTATGCCACACCTTTCCTCTGAATAGATCCCTGGCCCCCCCCCTAAAGGCCCCTAAGGAAGCAGTTATGTCACGTCTTCGCAGCTGTGAGAGGCGACTGCTCCAAAAAACCCCACAGGCAGAGACCTATACCAGAGAGATCTAGAAGTTAGTTGATGCTTGGTATGTCAAGAAGTTAACCTCATCTGAAGTAGCAGATGCTCCTGAGTCTTGGTACATACCTCACCACATTGTGCATCATAATGGAAAGGACCGCATTGTATTTGATTGTTCGTTCTCCTATCAGAATCAGTGCCTGAATTCACAATTGCTCACTGGTCCAACCCTTGGGCCTTCCCTCCTTGGAGTTCACCTCCGTTTCAGGCAGCACAAGATTGCCATCATCGGAGACGTTAAATCCATGTTCCACCAGATGCGCCTGGTACCCCAAGATAAACCCCTCCTGCGCTTCCTCTGGCGTGACAGTAGATCACCTCCAACTGTATATGAATGGCAAGTCATCCCATTTGGCACCACCTCCAGCCACCGCATTACCTATTCCATACAGCATTGTTTCTATGTGGATAACTGCCTTCAAAGTCTTCCCACACCAGAGGAAGCTAAGGACCTCCTTCACTGCATGCGTGTAACCCTCTCCTCTGGTGGCTTTGAGATTAGACAATGGGCCAGTAATGACCCAAAGGTCATCTGTGATCTCCCTCCCAATGCTAGGTCAGACCAGGCAGATCTCTGGCTGTCACATCATCCTTCCCTTGATCCCATGGAATCTACTCTAGGCCTCCACTGGAATTGCCATACGGACACCCTGAAATACAGGCACAGAGCTATTGAGCTATTGTCCTACGGTATGCCACACCTTTCCTCTGAGTAGATCCCTGGCCCCCCCAAAGGCCCCTAAGGAAGCAGTTATGTCACATCTTCACAGCTGTGAGAGGCGACTGCTCCAAACCCCCCCACAGGCAGAGACCTATATCAGAGAGATCCAGAAGTTAGTTGATGCTTGGTATGTCAAGAAGTTAACCTCATCTGAAGTAGCAGATGCTCCTGAGTCTTGGCACATACCTCACCACATTGTGCGTCATAATGGAAAGGACCGCATTGTATTTGATTGTTCTTTCTCCTATCAGAATCAGTGCCTGAAATCACAATTGCTCCCTGGTCCAACATTTGGGCCTTCCCTCCTTGGAGTTCTCCTCCGCTTCAGGCAGCACAAGATTGCCATCAGCGGAGACGTTAATCCATGTTCCACCAGGTGCATGGGAGGAGGAGAACTCCCTAATCTCTCCTCAATACTACTGCCCCGTTGTCTTATCCATTGGACAGTAGACACCCCCTCAGCCATCCAAGACCTGCACATCTTCTGCGATGCATCAGAACAGTCTTATGGTGCAGTCGCCTACATGTGACAATGGTTGTCCGCTTCACAATTGCTCCCTGGTCCAACCCTTGGGCCTTCCCTCCTTCTCCCGATGACATCTCTGACCCTACCCAGTGCACCACCTTTCAGGATCTCCTTGACTCTACCACTGCCTCCCACTCTGAGGTGGCAGAGCCTCCTGAAAACACCATCGGCAGCAACCTACCTCGATGCAGAGATTGCCATCCTAAGACAGACCCAGCTGGATTCCTTTGGAAATTATCTAGCATGCCGTCAGACCCACAAACCCCTTCCACATTCCAGTCGTCTTCTCTCCCTTGCTCTGGAACTAGACCCAGTGTCAGGTCTCATTCGAGTAGGTCGAAGGTTACGACAAAGCAGTGGCCTGCCTCCTGATGCCATACATCCAGTTGTCCTGGACCCTGCCCATCCAATTACAAAACTTATAATTAAAGATTGTGATGACCACCTACATCATTCTGGTCCCGAGAGGCTATTCGCTGAGCTGAGGAGGCGATTCTGGATCCTGAGGGGTCGTGAGGCTGTCAGGATACATCAGCACAGGTGTGCCAGCAGTCCTGTGCCAAACTCCTTATTCCTCAAATGGCCGATCTCCCTCCTGCTCGCTTCTGCAAACCTCCCTTCTATTCCACCGGGGTGCTGTTTGGAAGATTTCCTCTCTTTCCTGCAGTTGCCACGCCCCATTTTTCTTTACCACTCAGTTCCCCATGCAGTTCACCACACCTTCAACTAATTAGCCTCGATCAGCCACAGACTTCATTAGACAGCTCCTGTACAACCAGCCCCTTCCTTTTGTTCATGCCACATGGAGGAATCCTTGTGTGTTGCTGCTGGAAATGCCATGTCTCCTGCCTTGTGTGTGTTATTGAACTATGTTCCACACCTAATAAAGAAAGACATTGTGTACTTAAAGTGACTGGACTGGACTGTTCTTGCTGTTTTTTTTATGTGATGCATGATGATGAGGAAGGAAGCAGTTTTTATTTCAAAAAGTACAGCAATTACATATTTATTATATACAACTTTGAATACAAAATGTATTCAATGTCATCAGAATACAAATGAGAAAATAAGAGTTAACAGTGATTAGCTGAAAACTGAAAAATAAAAGAAAAAAAGAATATAAAGAGAAAGAACACGAGTAAAATTCTTACAAATACTTGCTCTCATATTTACTGAAGATTTAGGCCTAATTGTAGTAATATGTATTTTAAATTCTTTCAAAAACACAGAAAGAAAATGGTTTGTTAATGGCAAACTTACATTTATGTATATAACATTTTCCAAGAAGTCAAATAAAATTTATAAAAAAGCAAGTGAAATATTTCTGAGCTGAAGTCACAAGATCATCCGAAACAACAAATATGAAATGTAAATATTAAACCTCTGGTATGTCTGAAATAAAAGGCAAAGCAAAAGTTGAGGGAGGGAAGCACAGGCATTTGAAAATACTACAGGTTTTCTAATGATACAAAACTTAATGCTAATCGGAGAAGTATCCCTTTAAGTCTACCTTTTTCACAAGAATTAACCCTCTGGGGTCTGGGGTGTTTTTGGGGTCCTTGAGATGTTCTGACATGCCCTGACATTTGTGCTTTTTTCAGTTGCTTATAAACATATTAATGGCAAAAAAAAATTACACACTATTTAGCACAAACAGGGCTACCATAATATGTGAGCAACAAGAATGTACATGTCTGCATTTTTGAGAGAATAATGTTTATGCGTGGTTATTGAAAAAACTAAAAACTAAAGTTTCTGAAATAAGGCCACAAAACACATACTAAATATGTGGCAATAAGACTTTTGACTAATGGATTTCATCGCCTAGTGTTTTTTCTTCAAAATGATATGAAAATCATCCTGCCTAATCATCCACAAAAAAACGATACATTGATTTTAGTTTTGTGAAACACTTTTAGTTTGGAAAGCCAATATGCGGATGGGGCGTAAACGCTCCAACAGCATCATGCATATGTAGTAGTTCACACCTGGTGAGACTACGTCCCTGCATACTTAATGAGCCATTCATTCAGGTGGGTCACCTATAGCTAACTTAAATATACAAGCTTCATAAAAATGATCATTCTAGGAGAAAATTTCAGATGGCATTTAGAGGCTTTTGCATCTGAACTCTTCATATATATACACACACATATATATATGCATGCACATACATACTTTATAATCTTTTCAAAACTAGTCAACGTCTTTCAAAACTAAAGTATACATTTTATCATACGTATTTCAAAGTAAAGGATTCATTAGTTAGTTGATGACTTTATTTTTGACAAAACACATACAGTATATATTCCTCATCTCAGTATAGCAATAGAGTTTGCTAAAAGCTGTTCATTCAATACAGCAGTATTTGAAAATCGATCATATTTTGTAAAATTACATTTATATTTGCATTTATGTCAAAACCTAGACACTTTTAAACATCAAAAGGACATTTATTAATATGTATTCGTGTCAAAATGACAAATAAACAGATTTTCCTATTCAATTTTGCATGGAAACGCTTCCAAGACGCTTGCGTGTCGCGTGAAAAATAGGCGTCGGTTCTATTTCTAGAATGCACGCGTTTTCCACGCGGCTCGTGCCGCGCCTGAGACGCGCGTCTCACACAGGCAGTGTGCAAACTCTAAACTGTTAACATGGGAGCCGAAATAAAAACGGACACGCCACGCAGCTGAGACGCTTACGCCATGCATCCAGTGTTTCACCGGCCTTATCCAGCGGATGTGGGCGTTTCACAGGTTTGTATGGATCGCCTCACATTTGCGTTTGAATAGCGCGGTCTCCGTAGGCGGAGTCACATTAAAACTTAATTAGCTGAGATGAGAACGACTGACATCTCTCTCTTTACATACATATTATATAAACTGTGAATATTTGTTTTTTATAAAAATTACTTCATTTGAAAGAAGATAATTCAAGCTTCATGCCTGTGTGACTGTATGCCTGTTTGACTGAGTATTCGCTGAGTTACAGTTCATTTTCGGACGCGTTTCAGAATTGACTTCACTGACGGAGAGTAGGCAGAACTCGCATCATGTTTATTTTTCTTTATTTGGCGAAAAGCACAACACTTTGTTTTTATTATGAGCATACACAAAAAAAAAATACACACTAAACAGGATCGATTGATGTATAACACAAGCATATAAGATAAAAATTCATATTTTTTTTTTATTTTTTTTTTGCACTCATACGGAAAAAAACGAGCCTATCGCGCCGGCGCGATAGCCGACCTCAGGGGGTTAATAACTACAGATGTTCTAATATAGTGTTTCTAATTTTTCCAAAAGAAGTTAAATAAACATTGGTGGACTATCCTGGAAGTCTGAGCATCAACATAAAGAGACTTAACTTTTCTCACTCTAGTAAAAGAGTTCGTACACATGGTGTAGAGTTTCCGTACAGTGTTAATCAATTAATTTCTCAAAATTTCTAGACAGAAAAAGTTTATGAACCACTGGTTAGGGGTGTGCGATATCACGTTTTTTGATCGTGGATGATTAAAGGAATACTTCACCTCTGGAAAGATGAATGTGTATTTAAAATGGGTCATTTATGTAGAAGAAATGTAAAATTATTTTTGAATTTGGAGCTTTCTAGACTGAGAAAAGCCAGAAAATGTATTTTTGGCTGATGTAGATGAAAGACAACAACTCCCAGAATGCACTTGCTTCGCTGCCCAAGGAGGTCGCCTACCGGTAAGAGAGCGCACAGCGCAGTTAAACAACAAGACTAGGCTACTAGTGAGTCTCCGTGACGAGTCTGCCCGGGATTTTGAGATCGGCCAAAATGTCCGGGATTCGGCTTTTGCGTTCTACAGTCGCCATTCATTATGTTTACTGTGGCGAGCAGGACGAGACTGAGGGCCGCGGGAGAACGATGAGAGGCCGGTGGCGTTATTACTGATGAGCGACACCTGTGAGACGCACCGGTCTCGTATCTCTCACGGAGGAGTGGGAATTTTCTTAGCAATGTTAAAAAGCACATCAACCGTTTACTTGTTTAGCGTTCATGTAAACACTACATTCAGATTCACCAATCGGAATGAATTCAGTTAGATTGAAACAAAAGATGTGCATGTAAACAATGAATGGCGACTGCAGAAAGCAAAAGCCGAATCCCGGACATTTTGGACGATCTCGACGGCCGGACATGTCTGGGAAAAAGAGGATGGTAACCCCTCCTACTCAGCTTTCTCCACAGAACAAGAGCCTGCTAGCTTAGCTTCCAAAAACAGATGACTGACACTATGTGTACATTCTGTGAGTGAGATCCCCCTACGGGCGGGTTGAAAACATGCGGGACAGCTCCTACTGCTGGCTGTAGTCTTTAGCCTCTGTCCAAAAAATCCTTAGATGACGCAAAATTACAATTTTTGCGTCATCTGAGGATTTTTTCCAGACAAAAAAATACAGAAATCTCTCGTCAAGTCAAGTCACCTTTATTTATTTTGCGCTTTTTACAATACAGATTGTATCAAAGAAGCTTTACATTTACATTACATTTTTACATTTATTCATTTAGCAGATGCTTTTATCCAAAGCGACTTACAAATGAGAACAATAGAAGCGGGTAAACTAACAGTAGGACAACAATATGCAAGTGCTATGACCCTTCTCAACTTAATCTAACGCAGAACTTTTTTTTTGTTTTGTTTTTTGTTATAGAACAGAATAGAATAGAGTAGTAGAGAAAGTGTTAGCAATACTGGATCAAGTGCTGTCGAAAAAGAAGCGTCTTCATCCGTTCCTTGAAAGTGGCTAGGGACTCAGCTGCTCTGGTTGAGTTAGATCATTCCACCAGCAGGGAACAGTCATGGTAAAGGTCCGCGAAAGAGTTCGGGAGTATAGATAAAAGCCCGCTGGTAGCGGTAGCACACACACGCAAGGTCTCTCGCTCCCTCTCTCTGCCGTGCGCGTGCTAAGTATGCTCGCTCTTGCTCGCTCGCTCTAGATTCCGGGAGATTTTATCTAATTAGCGGGCATCAGGGAGCCGCTATCAACATGCGGGAGACTACCAGAACTTCCGGGAGACTTGGGATGTCTTAGCCTGGATGCCAGCTGAACTTAGCCCCGCCCACAAAATTTTTAGGTCGGGAAGTTCGGTCTGGACTCAATCCGATGAGGAGCTATTATGCCCGAACAAAAATTGTTCGGACCAATCAAATTGTCAGGGCGGGCTTTATACGATGATGGACAGATGATCAACAGTAACGTAATCATCCACGTCACCAAAGAGCGCTTGGGTTGAATTCGTTTACAACAAAGATGACTGCCGCTGGAAAATTGAGATTCCACGAGTTCACACTTACAAATAAGTCAGATAGAATAAATGCACATTTGACGTGCTGTCCGAGGAGAGGCTCCGGGCTCGGTATTCGGCCCAAACCCAAAGTACTCCCAGGCTGTGGAAGAATAAGCCGAGAGTGAGCGGAGGGATGCTGAAAACTGTCAAGGAATGTTAGGTGAGTTGACAGAGTGAATATATGTTTCCTCTCATGCTGATAGGGTCGACATGGTGTTTGATGACAAGTTGATTGGATTGATTGTGTGAATGTGCTCCTGCCGAACTTTGTTTCTGAAACATCAAGTGTAGATTCCGCCATCGCGTCTGTTATAGAAGATATCGACAGCACATTTTTTATTAAAGAGGAACAGAGAACAGCGATCAAGGCATTTGTCGATCGGAAACATGAATGAAAACTTACTCCATTGCTCTGATTGGTTGTAGGTCTATCCAATTGAGTGCAGAGGCATTTTCCTTCCTGATTCGGTTGAAACATGCCCCATAATCAAAGCTCAATGGAGCAGTATCAGACTCACATTCTGACTAGAATCTGAGGATGACGACATCAGGCTAGGGATGTCTGCTACTGTTAAATACACCTACTGTAGCTGAAAAAATATAGCACTGTTTATTTCATTTGTATATTAAGTTGTGTATGTTTAATGTGTATCTTTGTTCATTTTTAATAACAAAGAAAATAATGAAGAAGATTTTTATCTTCGCCACATTGGCCTAAATGTCTGCCATTCTTTTTTATTTTATATTTTGTTGCCTATAAGGCTAAAATAGGGACATTAGTTTGGCGGTATTGCTCAGTCACTTGCAAAATAGTAAAACCAACATGAAAAAGAATCGTGCTAAAATCGTGAATCGTGATTTTCCTGAAAAAAATCGTGATATGATATTTTTGCCATATCGCCCTTCCCTACCACTGGTTGAAATCTTGTTTTCTTGATTTAGCATAAGTACCATGCTTTCACCAAGACTCAGAGACAACACTATCTTGTAAAGTGGCTAACACAGCATAATCAGATGCAGAAGGGCAGAAGTAAAAAAAAAATGGGAAGCGGGAAGTTATTATCATTTTGGCCTTTGTAACGCAATATGTACATAGCTGACCAATGCACAAGATGAACTCACAGACACATTAACTCTCAGGCTAAATGTTGATGGAATACTGCTTTTCAGAAGCTCCAATGCACAGTTGTGGCCCATACTTGGTAAAATTAAGGAGCTACCTGGATCAAACGTGTTTATGATAAGTCTCTATGCTGGCCCATCTAAACCTCTATCAGTTCATGAGTTCATGAAAGATGTCGTTGAGGAATTAAAAAAACTCACAAAGGAAGGCTTGTACTTCAATGAGAAACATTACTGTGTTCCCCTGCCTGATGCATTTATATGTGATGCTCCAGCAAGAGCTTTTCTTAAATGTATAAAAAGGTCACTCAGGTTACAGCTCTTGTGAACGTTGTGTGCAGTCTGGTGTTTATTTAAATGAAAAAATAGTGCACCCAGACATGGAAGCAGCCCTCAGAACAGATGCCCAGTTTGATGAAAATGATAGATGAGGAACACCATCGTGATGTATCACCTCTTCGATATGCATTTAGTGTGCTTAGGAATTGTCCGTAAACTTGTTTCACTGTGGGTCAAGGGACCCTTGACATGTAGAATTTCATCAAGTTCTCTTACGAGAGGTCTCTCGTACTGCGTAAGTAATCTTACGCTATGGGGAAATCTCTTTTCTGCGAGATACTGAAGCAAAAAATTATCCTTTAATTTTGAAATAATGTAAAACGCATTGCGGCAGCATGCAGGCATAGGCAAGACGGCTCGCGTGCCTATTGGCTGCCCAGCGGCAACTGCAGCAGCCTATCGAGAGAGGCCCCATTGACGTCAGATCCAATGGGGGCGCTTCACGCCCACTACGTCACGTCCCACCGAAACTCAAGTGGCGTGGGCCTTATAAATATGGACTGATTGGCTGATCACACTGATTTTCATCTCTTCAGCAAGCTTCACGCATTGCTGGATCCCGAGAAGAAAAAGCCGCGCCGTCTGAGAAAGCTCTTCAGCAGGACGAGCCACTGCACCTGAAGCCGCTGGCCGCGCCGCCTTCAGTCGCCGTTCCTGCTGCGCTATCCGGCGTTATATCCTTTTCTCTGCTACTGTGTTTTTGTGTGTGTGTGTGTGTGTGTGTGTGTTCGCCGCCACGACACACACTCACTTTGCACTAAAAGAGCCGGGCGTCTTTTTCAAGACGCCCCTTTCCGGGATGAGGATCATGCAGCTCTCGTGCTCGCTGACAGCGACTGCCCTCACTGCGAGCTAGTTACTGCCTATGGTGACTCTGAGGACTCACCTGGCATCCTTCTCCGAGACTGCACCTCCGCCCGCCGCGGTACCGCGCCGTAAAAGCACCGTGCTCAATGAGTCCCGAAACCTCCCCCAACCCGCAAAGCTCGCCGGTGCGCCCGCCAGCTTCACCTGCTTCACTAGTCTCTTCCTGATGGACAGCGGTCGCCGTCTGCCGCCGCTTCCGTCGTGGATATCGACCAAGAAGCCGCGTCTGTGGGGGATGATACCTGCTCTCGGGGCTAGCTTCTCTCTCCCTCTGTTCGAGCCGTTCACGAGGGAGGCCGGAAGCGGGCGGTCACAGGGTTTTTCTTTACGTTATAAGAAAGCTACCCCGCCCCTACGCCCCATTCACGCGTCACTCACCGGCGAAACGAGAAAAGAGAGTGTTTTAGTCCCGCCGAGGCCGGACTGACCTCCATTTCTCACACATTTCTCAGTTCCCTTAAGTTCAGGCGACTGGAAATGTCAATATTGCAGTAAACGAGCATGTTTTAATACACGCACGCCTGCTAACAAACACCAAAGCAAACATGTTGACGCTCTCTTATATGCTCGTGCTAACTGAGAGCTTATGTATTCTCCCCCTGTGGCTCAGTGGCGGAATCTTAGGCTTTTGCACGAGAGACCCGTGTTCGATCGCCGGGTCTGCCGGCAGAAAAAAATTATGCCGTCAATGCTTTCGCTCTGTTAGTTCCCTTTAAAAGACGACTGCAGATGTGTATTTTGCAGCCAACGAGCGCGTTGTACAACCCGCTCGCCTGCACCCAAACACCGTTTCTATGGCAAACTGCGCCGTTCGCAAGGAATGTCAGAACACTGCTAGTTTCTTTACGACTGGCGAAAGGAGAAAAGAGAGTGCTTTTAGTTCCGCCGAGGCTGGACCAACCTCCATTTCTCACACATTTCTCATTCCCCTCTGAAGTTCAGGCGACTGGAAATGTAATATTGCAGTAAACGAGCCTGTTGTAATACATGCACGCCTGCAAACAAACGCCGTCACAAGACATGTTGACGTTCTCTTATATATACTCGCGCTAACTGAAAGTTTATATGTCCCTCTCTGTGGCTCAGTGGCGGAATCTTAGGCTTTCGCATTAGAGACCCGTGTTCGAATCCCGGGTGTCCCGGCAGATACAATTATGCCATCAATGCTTTTGTTCTGTCAGTTCACTTTAAGACGACTGTGTATTTTGCAGCCAACGAGCGTGTTGTACAACCAGCTCGCCTGCACCCAAACACTGTTTCTATGGCAACTCAAAGTCTTCCTAGCCAGTCTAGGGAAACGACGGTGTTCAAGTCCCGCTGCGGCCGGACTTCCACCAAAACTTCTCGCTCGTTCAGTTCCAGTAAATGCCTGCACACAAATGCCGTTTTTACGGCAACCCAGATAAATCCCATAAAGAGTGTATTTTCTGGTATTCCAGCCACGATCGATGGTGTTATGAGCAGTGTTGCCAGATTGGGACGGTGATTTCCAGCCCAAAAGCTCACCAAAACCCGCCCACTACAAGAAAAAAACGCCCAAAATTTTACTGCCAAAATAATGTGATATAATTTCGTTACCATGTCATTCAAGGTTGATAAGCACAATTTGTATCTCCTTAAAACAAAATAACGATGATAAAATAAAATTAAAAATTAAAAAAAAATTCCAGGAAAACAGATCAAAACAGGGCAATAATTAATGAGAATTAGCCAATATGACTAAAATGTCCAGGTGTACACTGTCAAAACGGCAATCAAGAAATGAACCGATGACTTTAACCCTCGGAAGTAGCCTTGCAGAACATAACGCAAAATTTAGCAGTCATAACGGATTCATTGTTGATTCAAACCTTTTTCAGCAGCTGTCAGGGTCGAGTAGAGTGCAGTCTGGATGGTGTAAAAGTTGCAGATGTCTGGTTAGGCTAGTGTGCACATGACCATGGACAGGAGTCGTCCCATATTTGATTTCAATTCAAGTCAACTGTGCTCTCTCCTCTCAGAGATATTCACCATTGAGTCATCTCCCACCACGTGTGTACGTTTTTAGAGTTGCTCACTATCTCACTCTTTAGATACAACTTACTGTATAGTAGTAGGCTATGTCACTTTGGCATTGGCGATCACTTGAATATACAGCTACAACTTATCGCGCTCAATCGCATCTGCCTGCGGATCGCTGATTGGCTAAAAGTGCGTGCTCGTCTGAGATGTCAACACCAACGCCAGCTTACTCTGCATGGGCGTGCGTGTACAGTAATGTCATGATGACTGATTTTATGGACTACATGCACACTTTAGTTTAGTTTTTAACCAATTAGACATTAAAATGTAGATGTTTGAAAACCGCCGAACTGACCCCAAACCAGCCCAAATTTTGTCCACCCGCCCAAACCCTTTTTTACCCGCACAATCAAATTCAAAGCAGCCCAATTGGGCGGGAACCCGCCCAATCTGGCAACACTGGTTATGAGTGTAGTAAAATTCCCACAGCCCAGTGTTCATTCCTACACACAAGGACAGCCCGCCACACGCGGCTCGCACACATAAAATCGACTCATGTCGATTGTGCACTAGATGTAGTGAAAGTGCCCGCACAAGCACTACACACTGCATGTCTCATGGTTTCTGTAAAAACGAAACCAACGCACATACAGTCTGCCCAAACAGACGGTGTTTTCAGTGTAGCAAATGCGCCCGCTGTCCCGCGCCCGCATTCACTCACGGACATAAGCCCTACGGGGTTTCCCCCGCTCGCTTTCCCTCGGCAACCCGCCGTAAGAGAGTCGAGCGTGGGCAGGTTGCCCGCTGTGATCAGCGCGCCCCCCGCCTCGAGCGCTACAAGCGCGGCGTTTGTGTTTCAGCACACCGTAGCTCTCAGGTCGCCACTATGTCGCGACCAGAGCCCAGAGTTCATTCAACCCCTAGCTATTCATGCAAGTGCGTGGGCAAAGCTTCCCGGGGTATCAGAATGGGTGCAAAACATCATAAGGAGAGGCTATTCGCTACAGTTCGTTCGACGTCCCCGCCGTTATATGGCGCGAGTCGAAACCATGGTGAAAGAGGAAGTAGCACATCTACTTCGAGCCAAAATAGCGAAACTGTTGAGCAAAGGAGCTATAGAGCCTTTATCTCAAGCTCAGAGCGAAGGGGGTCTGTACAGCAGATACTTTCTGGTTCCCAAAAGGATGGGGGTCTCAGACCCATTCTAGATCTAAGACAGCTGAACAGAGTGCTTTCAAAGCGCCGGTTCAGAATGCTCACAACCAGGAAAATCCTTGCGCAAATTCGCCAAGGGGACTGGTTTATGTCGATAGATCTGAAGGACGCGTATTTTAAAATACAAATAGCGTCACATCACAGGCGATTCTTGATATTCGCCTTAGAGGGCCAGGCTTCTTAATACACAGTCCTGCCGTTCGGCTTGTCCCTAGCACCCCGTACATTCACGATGTGCATGGACTAGGGATGTCAATTTTCACAAATTCCTATGATCGATCGTCATTTAAATTAACGATCAATTAATCGATTAATCGTTAGCCTTAATACTGCGATATGCGTCTACTGCAGTGGCGTATGGCCAACGGCATGACAGGGTCTGCAAATGCTGCTCAGAACGCTATGTTCCTCACCAAATCAATGAGAATGGATTTAAATATAAATAAAGGGCTAATAGGATTGTAAAATGTTTCGATGTGATTGATAATTAAATTAATTATTTAATAATCAAATAAAACTACTAATGCAACGTGTCACCAACGCCGCCTCATATGCGCTTAGAATGTGTGACTGTTGTGGACGCGCTCTTCCTGGAACAACTGCACGCGCTGAATGAATCTGCTACCGTTAAACTGGAGCACTTTGCTAGCACGTTATTTATCTAAAAGAAATGCAACCTATATGAGATTAATCAGATATATTCAAAATAAACATAATATTACAAATTATATCTGCACAAAATGACGCAAATTCATGCACAAGTGAACTTGAACTAAGTTACGTGCCATTCATTCAGAACTACTCATGTTGTGGACGCGCTCTTCCTGGAGCAACGCGACACGGCAACTAAACCCAAATAATTCACAATGTTTTATTACAATATTGTTCTCTTTATAATGTTATGTAATATTACAGTCCCAATAGTCATTATTAGTCGTGCACTGCCGTTTGAGCTGCGCGCGCTGAAGCTGACGCTTTACTACAGAGTTAATTCTTAACCAAATGCATCCAATGTGAGATAAATCAGATATAGATAGGCATACACAAAATAAACAGTATTACAACTTACATTTGCACAAAACAAAAGGCTGCGAATGCACACGCAAACTTATAGTCATGATGAAGGTGTAAAATGGTCCCAAACATATGGTCCTCAAATCCGGCAAAATACGGGCATGGTAAACTCCTGTGTAATTTGATGTTTGCCGGATGTATGTGGGAAAAAGCGGATCAGAGTAACATGGAACAGTATATTTCCAGATAAACCCGGAAACCTCACATATGCGGACATATACAGGAATCCGTGAAATTTCACGGACATATACAGCTGAAACACTTCTGGGTGTGAGAGGACTGACAACTGTTAGGTGTGAAGACCTTTCATATGTTAATGACTGACACTAACACAGTGCTGGCTGTTCTCAGAGGGAGGGGTGGCCAGGGAGGACTTCAGGGTTGAATTATCTCTGGACTACTAGGTTAGGCTACAGCAAACAAGCTTTTTGTACAGAAAAATAAATAAATTCTTAAGGCCCTGAAACACAAAACCGACGTCAAAGAACTAGCAATGACTAAAGCCGACTCTAGGGTTGGCTCACGTCGCCTGTGTCAGGGCCTTAAAACCACTGCATGAAAAAAAGTCTCTTAATCAAATATTTTTGATAAAAACAGGACAAAATAAACACCCAGTCTGAACATATACGTTCACAAAAACATCTGAATATTTAATGAAATAAACAAAGGAATTTAATTAGTGCTGGGAAAAAATTAATCGCATCCAAAATAAAAGTTTGTGTTTGCATAATATATGTGTGTGTACTGTGTATAATTATTTTGTATGTATAAATACACACATATGCATGTATTTATTTAAGAAATATTTGCATGTATATACTGTATAGCCTATACATTTATACATAATTTATATTATATATAAATATAAATAATTTATATATAAATAAATAAAAATCTTAAATATATACATGCATATGTGTGTATTTATATATACAAAATAATTATACACAGTACACGCACATATATTATGCAAACACAAACTTTTATTTTGGATGCGATTAATCGCGATTAATTTTTTCCCAGCAATAAATTTAATGGAACAAATAAAGAAAAATGAACCAAACATTTCAGAATATCTCAAATTTTATTGTGAAGTTTTACAAATTGCAGACAACAACATTTGTCACCTTTTTCACAATTGGCTTTTAGCTTGCTTAGTTGGGGACATTTAATTTAATATTCAACAATATTATTGATCTGCCTGCGTTGACACTATTACATGAGATCTGAACTGAGCTGGACGATGACATCACGGTTTTCTCCAAAGTGGCTATATATATACACATTTAAATTTATTTATTTATTTATACAACAAAATGAATCACCACTGAACTGACTTAAGGTGGACTTTGAAGCTATTTTCTTCTAGAAAACAAACTTTCTTGCATTATTTTCCTGTTATCTCTGTAAAGCTACTTTGAAACAATCTGTATTGTAAAAAGCGCTGTATAAATAAAGGTGACTTGATATTTATTAAAAAGGTAGAAGGAACCTGAGCTTTTCTACTCCACTGAATTGAAGACCGAGGTCACTACAGTTAAAATCTCTTGCTGAGTTAATCCACCTTTAAACTATTAATGTCTATGAACAAATATGTATTTTTATGTTTGTGTGCCTCAGCATTTCTGAGTGAACACCGCTGGTTTACTCACTATTTTAAAGTGTACTGTCGATCACGTGATATGACGTCATGATGTGCAGCCCTTAATGACGTTACCTGAAAAATCTATCCAAGATGGCTACCCTCTCGAGCGACGTGGTATCAAGAATGAAACAACTTGTAAGTAAACCAAAACACTTCAAAACTACTTTGCTTGTTGTAATATTGTAAGAATATCATATTACACGTGATATTTGACTGTTAGACGAGGCTATTTTTAAGTTGCAAGCGCGGTGCCGCGGGCGCGATTGCCGTCAGTCCGCCTGCTGGTGACAGAATATCCTGTGTAACGTTAGCTACTGTTAATGTCGTGGCAGGGCAATAATGTTAACGTTAGTCAATAACTCTTTTCAGCAAGCGATAGTCCTTCTGTTTTTGAGTGTGTTGCTGCTGTTTGTGTTAAGCGCCCTGCTCTGGCAAGTTCAATGTGATGTTATTCCTATATGCACCCAAATGAGCTAGTGGCTAACGTTAGCAGTTATGTTAACTTTTACTCAAACAAAGTTAAGGTTATGGACATTAACTTGAAATTTTGTATCATTAATTTGTAAAGAGGTTGATTGCATAATTTGACTGGTTTCATATTGATTGTTTTATCTGTGCAGGTGAAGGACTTCTTGGGGAAATGGCCGGCTCTTCGGATTGAATCACAGGTAAAACAGACTCACTTCTCTTTTCTGCCACTCTTCACACATATTTCTATGCCAAATTTTTAATATGTATCACATTCAAATGGAACAGCAAATGCCACTATTCACTGTGTGTAAGAACTATCACTTTGCATGTGACCATGTTGCTCAACAATGTATTTTAACTGAACATGTTGCATCACAAATGTGTTTTCTGTTGCAAATCGAGTATTAGTCTTTTTATATAATTATTTTTGTTTGTTTTTGTTTTTGTAGCTTTGTGCTGAGTTCCAACGCATCACAAACGTCAACATACGGAACCAGTTCTATGCTGTGCTTGACCAACATACACCTGCACTGGTGGCCTTGTATAGGCAGAAGGCGGCACGAACCGGTAAGATATCAGAGGCGCTGCGTGACATCTTAAAGATTTATGAACTGATATGTTTTGTCTCTTATGTTTACTGTGATGGCCAACTTATTCAAACTGAAAATTCAGTTTTGTGGTTCTTGCAGATTGTGAATCCACTTAAACGCTTTTTAATTTCAAACTTTACAGGAATCTGTAAGGTGCCTCCATAATTCAGAGAACAACCCACACAAATACGATCCACAAACCGGGTAAGACTGCGTATTGTATGCTGTAAATGTTAGTTTAATCTACTACTATATGGATTTGAAATACCAAAACTGAATTTCATTAATGATGCCTGCAACTTTTTCCCCCAGAATAAATTCATCACATAACCTGGCTGTGACCACAAGACGTATTTTGAGACTTTGCGGAGGAAGTATACTTTGGCTCAGCCTGAAAAGGCCCAGTAAAAAGAAACACTATGAGAACATTGCAAAGAACCGTCAAAGAAAGAGATGGGTAAGTTAAGAAACTGGTTAAGCAGTTGTTGTTTTTTTCTTCTTCAAAATGTAACTGTCCTCCTCTCTGTTTTAGTGGTTAAATTACTGTCATGTTTTGCAGATGCTGGAGACCAGGTCCAGTGTTGTACAAACCAACACAGAAAGGGAACTCTGGAAGACTGCAACAATAGAACTGATGTCTGATGAAGATGCTGTTGTTGATGGAAGGCCAGTGTGGATGGTGAGGTCTCCACCAAACAGAACCACAGAGTTATCTGCTCTCTTCCAGGTACTACAAACCAGACTAGAGGCTGACCCACGCTACATCACACCACCAGTGCATCATGGCAGTTTGAAAAATGAATATTTACATATATTTTATATACACTTTAATTTCTATATTTCTTATTTATTGATCTTGTTTTATATTGTATACTTTGTATATTTGTTCCTTTTTGATGTGCATGTTGCTTATCTCCATGTTTTGTATTTTATTCCTTTACACCTTTGTTCACATTTCTTTTTCCACATTCATTTTAATGTATGTTTATAATGTTCTTTGGAATGTTCATGTTATATTTGTTTTTGTTCCTTTACATTTTCATCCCTTCAAATATTTTTGTTCCCCCATTCATTTTTAATGCTTGTTTATAATGCTCTTTGGAATGTTTTATTTACCTTAATAAAAATGTCAGACTTTCTCATTGTTCTTTGTGTGTGTTTTTAAAATTATATTTGAATTTATTAAAATTGGGGGAAGGGGGGTTTAGTGTATACTGCGCAATATCTGCATAGCTGGCCTATAACCAATCAAATCACTGTGCGATAAGGCCTAGGGTGGGCTATGTTCTAAAAGTAACCAATCAAATCACTTTCCTGGGTTTTCAATGTGTCCTGTCCTCCAATAGTGGTCTGGGTTATGGGAGTGGTTTTAAAAGAAAAGGACCAATAGGGGGGAAGGCCAAAAGGTGCACAAAGGTGTGAAAATGTTCTCTTGAAAAAACCTTTGATGGGATTACTTGCCATGGCAACAAATGGCTGTAGCATGGAAGTATACGTCCACAACATACATCCGATTTGGTATAATTTCGGATGTATACGGATATATACAGACCCATGGAATTTGAGCTATCCGGCCAGTATGCTCCTGGATTCTTCCGAATTCCAGCAGTGTATACAGGAGTATACTGGTCCGGATACACCTCTTTTCATGCAGTGTTCGCTTTACATGTTTCGCGGTTGAGCAGCGCGTACGCGCATGAAGACCTGCTTAATCGATGATCGATAAGTTGTATCGATTAAATGTATTATCGACAATTAATCGATCGTCGATTAATCGTTGACATCCCTAGCATGGACGCAGCGCTCGCACCCCTGAAATTCCGGGGCATGCGAGTTTTGAACTACCTGGACGATTGGCTGATTCTAGCTCGATCACAATCAGAGCTCATAGAACACAGGACCATTTTACTCGAGCATCTCGAGAATCTAGGTTTCAAAGTCAATTGGGTGAAGAGTTCACTGTCTCCCAGTCAGAGAATTTCTTTCTGGGCTTGGAACTGGACTCGCTGTCTATGACAGCTCAGCTATCGCCACAGTGCAGGCTGGACATTCAGTGCATGACGAAATCCTTCTGCTGCGGCACTATAGTCCCGCTCAGAAGGTTTCAGAAAATGCTGGGTCTCATGGCCTCAGCATCATTAGTGCTCCAGCTGGGTTTGCTTCGCATGCGTCCGCTGCATCTCTGGCTAAAAGCGTGAGTACCGCGGCGAGCTTTGTCCTCTGGTCTGTTTCGCCTCAAGATCACTCAGGGATGCATCGCAGCCCTGAAATCTTGGAAAGTGACCGACTGGTACCGGTCAGGTGTAAGCCTAGGGACCTCCTCGAGTGTGAAGGTGGTGTCTACGGACGCCTCCACCTCGGGGTGGGGAGCGTTGCTCGAGGGCAGACCGTTCTTCGGCCAGTGGTCAGAACAGGAAAGGCTCCTGCATATAAACTGCCTGGAAATGATGGCAGTCGACAATGCGCTGAGGCGCTTTTGTCCCCGAAATAAAAGGACACCACGTCTTGGTCCGTTCAGACAACATGTTAGTGGTGTCCTATATAAATCACCAGGGAGGTGTCAGATCCCGAAACCTGTACAGGCTGACTGAACGCCTTCTGGTCTGGGCTCAGCACAATCTGTGCTCGCTGAGGGTAGCGCATGTGCCAGGCCATCTGAACTTGGGACCAGACAGACTGTCCAGGAACAATGTTCCGGCAGGAGAATGGTCTCTACACCCACAGACAGTCCAACTGCTGTGGAATACTTTCGGCAGAGCGGAGATAGACCTGTTTGCGTCTTAAGAAAACACTCACTGTTGGGAGTTTTTCTCCAAGAGCAGGGATGCGCTGGCCCCGCCACCCGCTCTATGCTTTTCCCCCAGTTGCGCTCCTGCCTCAGGTGCTAGAGCAAATCAGGGAAAACGGATGCTCAGTGCTGCTAGTGGCTCCGTTCTGGAAGAACCAGGCCTGGTTCTCAGTTCTGATGCAGCTGTCAAGCACCTCCCCATGGCCAATACCAGTGAGAGGGGATCTCCTCTCTCAGGCCAAAGGCTCGATCTGGCATCCTTGCCCAGAGCTGTGGTCCCTACATGTGTGGGCCATCAATGGGTACCCGCTAACCTCCCGGTGGGAGTGTTAAACACGATCACGCAGGCTAGGGCTCCGTCTACTAGACGGCTTTACTCCTCGAAGTGGTCTGTGTCTTCTAGTTGGTGCACAGCCCGTGGTACATCACCCACAGGCTGTGGAGTGACAGAGGTTCTCTCCTTCCTGCAAGAGCTACTGGATAAGGGTAGAACCCCTTCCACGCTCAAGGTTTTTGTGGCGGCTATAGCGGCGTTCGCTAAACCGACTCTCGACCAGTCACTGGGGAGAAATGACCTGGTTATCCGCTTCCTTAGAGGAGCTAAGAGGTTAAATCCTCCCAGACCCCCCTCAGTTCCCATTTGGGACCTTTCTACGGTACTGGAAGCCATGAAGGGACCCCCATTTGAGCCAATACAGTCAATAGACATCAAACACTTGTCCTTCAAGACAACGTTTCTTCTGGCTCTCACTTCTGTGAAGCGCGTAGGGGACTTGCAAGCGCTCTCAGTAAGCGCAACGTGCATGGAATTTGGGCCGAATGACTCGAAGGTCATACTCAAACCAAAGCACGGATATGTTCCTAAGTCCCTCAACACATAGTTCAGGGCTCAGGTGATTTCTCTGTCGGCTTTGCCGGTCTGTAATGAGGAGAAGGACGCGAGCTTCCTTTGCCCAGTCAGGGCATTAAGAGCCTACGTGTCGCACTCAGGCAGACGGAGCAGCTCTTCGTTTTGTTCAGCGGACGTTCTAAGGGACTAGCCGCATCGAAACAGACCCTGTCCAGGTGGATAGTGGACGCTATAGTGCTGGCTTACACTTCTAAGGGCTTGCAGTGCCCATTAGGTGTCAAAGCGCACTCCACTAGAGGCATGGCCTCATCGTGGGCTTGGTATAGCGGAGTTGCCTTGCAAGATATCTGTATGGCGGCAGGCTGGGCCTCCCCGTCTACATTTATAAGGTTTTATAACCTAGAGGTTCCTTCTTTGCAGGCTAAGCTGCTTTCGGTCCAATAAATCAGAACTATCTGCCCCGACGTTTTCGGCTCAGGATTCTGAAACTACTCGAGCAACGCTCGCAGATCGATCAAATATCTCTAACGGGCAGTAAGACCCATTATATTCATCGGTCCAGGCCGATTTCTCGCCCTAGCAGTGTGAAACAATATAAATGACCCCTTATCAGGTGTTATTTATTTAGGGATGATGCTATCAGCCCCTTCCCGAGTTCATATGATTTTGCATTATATGAGCCCCAGGCACCTGCCCTTGGGACTTTGGTGTCGTATCTCAGCACGCACGACGTTTTACACTGTGATCCCCATAGCGTAAGATTACTTACACAGTACGAGAGACTTCTCGTAAGAGAACGTACTCGGTTACTAACGTAACCTCGGTTCTCTCTAGAAGAGGGAACGAGTACTGCGTATCTTTGCCGTGCATGCAACAAGCTCTGGTTCGCTTTGGTGATGAAAACCAGTGTGATCAGCCTATCAGTCCATATTTATAAGGCCCACGCCACGTGAGTTTCGGCGGGACATGACGTAGTGTCATGTCCCGCTTCGCGCCCCCATTGGATCTGACGTCACTGGGGACTCTGTCGATAGGCTGCTGCAGTTGCCGCAGGGCAGCCAATAGGCACGCGAGCCATCTTGCCTATACCTGCATGCTGCCGCAACGCATTTTACATTATTTCAAAATTAAAGGATATTTTTTTGCTTCAGTATCTCGCGGAAAAGAGATTTCCCCATAGCGTAAGATTACTTACGCAGTACTCGTTCCCTCTTCTAGAGAGAACCGAGGTTACGTTAGTAACCGAGTACGTTTTCTTTCAGTTGTATCTGAAAACCTGAAATTTTAGGCAAAATTTACCTAGGAATTTCTCAAGAAAGCCACGGTCACTTTACAAATATAGCCGCTGGAAGGCTACAGAATTTAGGCAGTTTTTGTTATACACGGGCCCTGTTGTGTTGTTTAATACATTTCCTAAACGTTTATAGTCTTATCCGTTGCCATGAGAATTCTTTTGAGTCCGGATCTGTGCAGTAACTATTGTGATTATGCTGAAAGCTGAAATGTTTTGTAACTATTTTTGCCAAAATCTATGGGAATGAATTTCTTGTATGTAACATACGTGGTCTTATACATTTGGCACAAGATGCTCGTAAATATGGTGCTCTTGACTCTGTATCATGCTTTACATTTGAAAATTACTTGGGACTATTCCTTTCCTAAATTTCCTAAAAAACCTTTCCTAAATGATCATGCAACACAACTTCTCGTCCAGGCCCTGGTCATCTCCAGGCTCGACTACTGCAATGCTCTTCTGGCTGGACTTCCTTCATGTGCAACTAAACCTCTACAGATGATTCAGAATGCTGCAGCTCGTCTTGTCTTCAATGAGCCCAAGAGGGCCCACGTCACTCCTCTGTTCATCTCACTGCACTGGCTACCACTCGCTGCTCGCATCAAGTTCAAGGCATTGACGCTTGCTTACAGATCTATCACAGGCTCAGCTCCCTCCTACTTCCACTCACTCCTACGAGCCTACATCCCCACCAGAAGCCTGCGATCGGTCAACGAACGACGTCTCGTGGTTCCATCACAGAGAGCCACAAAATCACTTTCTAGAACATTCTCATTTACGGTTCCATGCTGGTGGAATGCTCTCCCCACCCTCATCCAGAATGCAGAATCCCTGGCAACATTCAAAAGACAGCTGAAAACCCATCTCTTCCGTGAGCAATTAACCTCATAAAAAACAACAACAAAAAAAAAAACACTTTCCTCTTCCTTTTTCCTTTAAATCCTTGCTTATCGGGCTTATGTTACTCTGAATAATGCCTGAACTTTGTATTTTGAGCACTTCTTGCGTTCTTTTTTGCCTCTACACGACGACTCGCCTAATGTAGTCCTAATCTGTACGTCGCTTTGGACAAAAGCGTCTGATAAATGACTAAATGTAAATGTAAATGTGTCCAACTCCACCAGGATTTTCCACATGCACACAGTTTTAGCAGTGGCGCCTCCAGAAATTTTTCATAGGGGTGGCCAGATGGGGCCACTTAAAATCTTGGGGTGGCACACCAAAACTATAAACCATAATTTCAGAATTTTTTTCTACTGTTGTAGTAAGCCGGCCTGTAGAAAACTATCAGAAAGACTTAAGGAAACTCCTACTGATATACTATATGATGGTTTATTGTGTTATATTTAATGTTACTAATGATCTAATGTGCATAGACTAATAACAGTACAGTTAACATTTTGAGTTGCACAACAATTCTGTTTTATTTTGCAATTATATTTGGCATAAGGTGTACATTTATTGCAAACAAAACAGTTACTGGGGAAAAGCAGATACTGGCAGATACAAATATATTATATTTATATATTAATGTTAATGTATTATACATTAATAAAATGTATGTATAAAAAAATATAGGCTTTTAATAATCTTTCAGTGCGCAAAACCATAATATAATATGAAACGCTTCAAAACAGAGCGCACAAAGCGCGTATGCGCATCGCGGGTGCAGAATGATGTGCTCAAAGCAACATGGAGTCACAGTGTGCAGCGCTGCGCTGAACAAGTGAGCATTGAAAAGTTCACGGGAATCACGGCACAAAGCAAAGAAATGTCGAGCAAACAAATCCTAGTGTCTATCTGTCCAACAGTTTATTGATCATTTGTTTCACAGTTTTAAATTCCAGTTATTGAGCGTTTGATGCCGATTCATAGTCCTTGTGATGTGTGTGATCTAACAAGCACACGGTAGCGAGTCGTTTAAAAACAGCAACAAACTCCAACAAAATAAAGTCATTTTATGCAAATCCACAACCTTATATCTACAGATAATGCATTATAATGTGAATATATCATATTGGAGAGTTTTACCGTGCATCCAACCGGAAGAGGCGCGCGCGCTGTTTGAATACTGAATGGAGAATGATTGACAGTCAGCCACAGAGGAGGGAAAACGAGTTTCCATAAACTTTAATGATGTAAATAGACTTCTGTCCCTCACATTAAGCTATGGAATGACTTCAGATGACTTTGTCACCCAAACTGACGCGGTAGTCTTCTTCGTCTTCTTTCTTAACTTCTTTTGAAATTGTTGACCGACGGGCACGCGCTGAGCTGTTGCTGTCTGAGCGCGCAACAGCGGCATGGACGGAGGGGCGGGGGCTATTTTTTTACAGTCTATGGGCGGGGGAGTACTGGCTGTGCATTAGGGATGAAATGCATAACTGATGCTACTAAAATTTATACTGGCCAGCGGGGTGGCCAGGAGTCGGCCAAGGGTGGCCACGGCCACCCCTGGCCACCCCCTGGTGGCGCCATTGAGTTTTAGCAATGCCAATACAAAGGAATGATCATCAGCTGCTCTCCGGGAAACAACTGCTTTGAAATTGATAACAGAGTTTCCCTTGGTAGAAATGTTTTGGTCTCTCCCGCAGCAGACATTTTTGCAGTATGTGAGTTTTTTAATGCAGGGACTTGTTTTTATTTTTTATTATCCTATCAATTCTTCATGCTTGGGAATTGCTGTCGTCTCAGGACTTACTGGCCAGTTATTTGTTGTTCCAGTGGCACAACTTTCAAAAAAACTTGTTCTTCTGCCAATGACTGATGTGTATGTGGCTTTGCCACAGCTGCATGATTACTGACTCTATATTTTCATGGTTCAGAATGTCCCATTTTAGTGTTGTGGAGCTCACTGATGAATTTACAGCCGATGAAAGGACTGTCATTGATGTCATCCCTACAAGCTGGATTACTGGACCCAAAAGAGATTCATGTTTTTGGCCTACTGGTAGAACTCTCTGTATCAGCAAGGCTGTAAAAAAACAATTAACTCCTGGAGCAGACTGGGCAAAGTACAGCATATGCATTATAGGAAATGCAGGTAACATGAAAGGATAATTTGCTTGAAAAGATTCCAGATGGTAAGCTTTTTCTCCGGGTAGAGCCAGTGTCCTCTCATGTACTCGCTTCCACTAGCCAGTAAGTAGGACCTGCTCGTGTCATTGCTTGCTGCGCCATTCCACTCCATGGACTGGATACGTGCATTATTTCACTCAAATGAGTTCTCATTAGAAGACTGAGTTCATCCTGCACTGTTGATGCCATCACCAGAGTGCATGCCCGCTCGGTCAGCCCTCGTGATTGGCTAGGTGCTCCTTGTGCATGGTTACCCCCGTTGGGCAACATGTATTTCCACGGTAAGTCTCCTCCGAGCACATGTTTTCTCTCGACAAGACCCTGTTTCGCCATCTCGAGGTTGAAACTATCCACCCTGTGGGCTGGATACCTCTGAGTTTTCCATATGCATCCCGCTCTCGGGTCATATGTGTTTTCTAAGTCCTCCCTATTCCACCTGGGATATGCCGACCAGTGTACCTTGATATTCCTGCGTTAAGCCTAGCCCTTCATCCGTGGTAGTCTCACAACAGGGAGCTCAGACTTGCGCAGGGCACTGAAAGACAGCCGTTGTGGCGTGATTGAACTGGGTCCCCCATTTCATCATTCACTGACGTAACTCGTAGTGACTGAACAAAAGGGAACGTCTTGGTTACGTATATAACCCTCGTACCCTGAGGAGGGAACAGAGACGTAACATCCCTCTACCACAACTGCTGTACCGCTGGAACGGCCTGGAGTTCAATCTCGCCTCCTCAGCGGAAAACATGATGCGAGATTGTCAGCGTCCTCCATTTATACCCACGCAGTGTTTTGCTCCCTCATGTTTTGAGTGATTACATTTTTTTTTTCAGGGTTTGGATGGAGACTCTGTCCACAAACAAACTGACTCATTTGTGTTGAGCACAGCAAATATCAAGACCTTCCTCTTTTGTTATAAAGTTTTGTTACTGAGAATATTTTTATAATATTAAAACTAGGAATTTCACTTGGCCCACCCTCCATCTCAAAGCCGGGCCCGGTGTTGTTTAAAGTTAATAGTAATTGAAGTCATGAAGCCTCATTGTGTGTGAATGAAACTTCCAACTGACTAGAACAAACTCTTTGAAATGTATATATGATAATGAATATCAAGGGTGAAACGGTTAATAATGTAGATAGAAAGCAACCTCATTCAATGTCAGTCATGTGTGCAGTGAAATATAATTTATTAGGCATTTAAAAGCTCTATTGAGAAAATGAAAAGCTCAAAAATCAAATATATAAGGCTACTTCATGGCTTTCAGAACTGAAATTATTCCTGATTCAAGCAGAATCAGCAGAAAATAAGAAGGACAATAACAATGAGATGTTGATAAAAAGACTAAAGAGTTTAATCAATAATTACATGAAGCAAATACAAACATTAGAATTGAAAGTGAATGAGACAGATCTCACTCTTTACTGACTTATAAGAGCCAAAGTATCTCAAGAGAAGAAGAGAAGAAAAGTGTCTAATTTTAAAGATCCATGAAAGTATATCTTGTGTTTGCATGGAAGAGTAGAAGTGAAAGAGAAACTAGACGTTCTGATGAAAAACAATGAAGAACGAGTTAAAAATTAATATCAGATTCATGTCTCTCTTAAAAGTTTCATGGCCTCTTCTTCAGCTCCTGAACTTTGCCTTCAAAATGTTTTTTTCCAGTGTGAATTTTCTGGCACTCTTTCAGTTCATCTTCTGTAGTAAAGGACTTCAGCACTGAAACACACACCGCCGTGTCTTTTCTGCTATAATATCACTAATGAATCTTCTCCTTTGTGTGAATCTTCAGGTGTTTCTTCAGGACTGATGCCCAATGAAACTGTTTACCGCACTGATCACAGTTAAATGGTCTTTCTTCAGAATGAGAAGCAGAAGTGATGTGAAGCGTTTTTTACACTGAGGGCAGGAGACAGAGTTTTTGGCTTCTGTTTTTCTTTTCTTGTTCACGTCCATCACGTCTAAAAGAAACATTAAATCAAGTCAGTTTTAATGGACTATTTTATGCAAACAACTTGCTAATCATGTCTTACTCATGTAGTTAAAGTAGTGATGGGCAATTTCGAAGCACTGCTTCACGAATCTCAGACACCTTTATGAATCTTTTGTTTCAAACCAGTGGTTCAGAGCGTGTATCAAACTGCGAAATTCATGCAATTTCAGTAAATGAGGCTTCGCTGCAAAACGTCATTTTCAAAACGTCAATAACCTCTGTGAACCCATCATCCGGTGAACAAGTGTCTATGGGTTTTACCAGATTTATCAGTTTTAAACATTTGTAGACATTTGTATAATTAAAAAGAATAATAATAGTTAATCTCTAAAAATAACATATTATACAGATACTTAATATTTATGACACAAGATGATTTGTTGATTGCATTTGATTGATTTCCTTCAATAAAAACTAATAAAAGGTGTTATGATGCATGTTTAGCCTGAGTTTCTGTTGCATTTACACTGTACTGACCAGTGTGTGGCATTTCGAATTCTTCGAAATAGTGAATAATTATTTACGGAGCAATTGATTCAACTGATTTGAACCTTTGAAAAGCTTAGTTTTTCCCATCACTACACTCTAAAAAATCTTGGGTTATTTTCTTTCACCCAAATACTGGGTTTAGCCTTTTAGGTCATTTTTTTGGGGTTATTTTTTTCAGTGTATGGGTAGTTTTTGTGTAATCCAGATCCTGGTTCAGATGTAACAACCCAATGTTTGGGTAGTTTTGTGTTACCAAGATCATGGGTCAGATGTAACACTCCAGGGATTGTGTTATTTATCGGAGGCTTTTTGCCTCTTCAACCTCTTCAGGAGAGAGCAGTGCAGCTCCGTCAAATTGGTGCGTGTCTTCGGTAAAATGCGTTTGTGTAATTTTTTTGTATCTATAAATTAGTTATTGTTCTGTATATCGTGTAATTTAATGCAAATAAAGGAACATACAGGGCCGTGATGTGAGTCACCTAAACGAGTCTTGTGTCTATCTTTTCACATGATGCCATGCATAAAATTCTATGAATTTAGTTTTAAAAAAAGAATACAGAAAATAAATGCTTAGACAGTTAAATATGAAGAGTTCAGATGCAAAAGCCTCTAAATGCCATCTGAAAATCTTTTTTATCAAGCTCGTATATTTAAATTCAATAATTTCACTTAAATGGCAATGAAGATTACCTATTAATTGTCATTTAAGTGAAATTACTGAACTTAAATATACAAGCTTGATAAAAATTATCATTCTATAAGAAAATTTCAGATGGCATTTAGAGGCTTTTGCATCTGAACTCTTCATATGTTCTCAAAACTGTACACTGATTGTTTATGGATAGGTTATGGAGTCAGTCACTCCAAAGTTTGTGTTTGCGTCGCTCAAATTGCTTTTACGTCGCTTAGCCAGCTACAGAGACACTGGTAACCAGGCAACAGACAAGTGACAAATCCTGAGTGGCGATGTCACTACACACATTCAACCATCACAGTTCGGCACGGTTAGCCAACTGTGCTGAGCAGGGACGGACTGGGGCTAAAAAACAGCCCTGGACTTTCTCCCAAATAGGCCCATCATCCGGCCATTCGCCTAGCCGTGTGCGACAGACACTTGCCAGGATGTCCTGATACTATATGCCACAATACTGTAGCATCAGACAAGGTATTCACAGCAAGTAACATCTCAAAACCAATGATGATTATTGGGGTTGTGTTTATTAATGAAGCCTCAGCCTTCAAATAAAAACAAAAAATGTACAATGCCATAAAATACAAAAGATGAAATGTCACTGGCTACAGAAACCCCAAATTACACAAACTTGTAATTATAAAACATATAGTTAGGCTACTATACCAGGGTCCAACCTTTTTGTGTGCGAGGGCTATACCTCAAGGGATAAAATAATCTAGAAGGAATTTTTATTTGTTATACTCCAATATTTATTATACATAACATGGTGGTGCTTTTTTACTTTTCACCATCATATGGGAAATAATAAAATATCTTGATATTCTGGTTCAGACTTACAAGCGTTTAAAAAAAAAAACAATTCCTGAAAAATTATGAAAATATTTATTGATTTTTTTTGTTGATTTTCTATAAACCTATTGTATGTGTTATCAAAAACAGTAGCCCAAACATTTAGTATAAATATAAATGAAAAAATAAACTGCCATAACTTCTAAACAAAACATTACAGCATTAGGCCTACATTTAATACATTTATACATGACTATATTAATATAACAGCATTTTAAATATGAATACAGGCACATTTCTGCCAAAAAAGTTTGTTTTACTAAAGTTAATTCATACGTTTTGGTGTGAAATGTCTTCTAGCTGGTTTGTTCTCGGAACAATGTTTCGCCTGTTTTTTTTTTTTTTTTTTTTTTTTTTTTTTGCGTCAATATGTTGAGAATATCAGCGCTTTTTCATCTGGCTTTTTACAAGCTTAAATCACAGAGTCATTTGTGGGTTTATAATAGAGATAGAGAATTCTGCGCTGAATTTAAATGCTTCTCAGTGGATCGCACAGCTCTGTGTAATAGCCTAATGTTCAGTGATCGAGATCAGCCCGCACAGCTGCTTTGTCCGCGATCGCTGTTTTTTGGGCCGAGCTATAATGCGCTGCTCAAGTTTTGTTCCGCTTTTTGAGCGTTTGCCATTTGATGTTTCTCATACGCAACGCAAATGACAGCGTATAATCAAAGAGAGTTAGGTAATTTTGTAGAGGCAAAAGTTCAAATTGAAACGTTTAGTTGAAAAGGTCGCAAAATTATACCATTTATTCGAAGTCTGGAACCCCGACGGCAAGTTGGGGCCTATTTATAGAATGTGTTTAGCGGGCAACTCACAGGCACCACGTTGGAGACCACTGCTATTCAAATATAATGTAAGCAAATTTAAAAGTGCAGCCTTATAAAACTAACTTTCTGTCAGTGGCTATAGGCCGACTCTTCTTCCTCAGTTGTTGTTTTTTACACGTAGCATATAAGTGATCATATTAGTGCCCCTGCTGTTGGCTGTTCATATTGCTTTATAAGACTCACTTTTTTTTTTTTTTTTTTTTTTTTTTGTGCCGACGGCCCTCGGTTGGACGGCCGTTCTGGACTTTTCCAGAACGCACAGATTGTCAGTCCGTCCCTGGTGCTGAGAGTTCAGGGCCGAGAGCGGTTTGTAATTGTGCCGTGCCGTAACAAGCTCAAGTGGAAACACAACTGGAACCTTTTCTGAAGGTGGAAAAGCAGCTTTTGTTTCTCAGCACATAAAGATGAACTACTTACCATGATCTCAGACTGCAGTAATGTGGTTTCTCCATTGCATGGATCTTCATGTGTCGCCTCAGGTCACTTTTATCAGAGAAACTCTTTCCACACTGATCACACGTGTGCGGCTTCTCTCCAGTGTGGATCCTCTCATGTGTTTTTAGATTTGCTGACAGACTGAATCTCTTGTCACAGTGTGAACACTTGTAAGGTTTTTCTCCAGTGTGAATTCTCTGGTGCAGCTTTAAGCAGTACGCTGTAGTAAAAGTCTTCTCACACTCAAAGCACATGTACTGTCTTACATCAGTGTGAATTTTCTGATGTGCATGTAAATATAGCAGCAGTGAAAAACTCTTTCCACACACAGAACATGAATGCGGCTTCTCCTTTGTATGAACTGCCAGGTGTGTCTTCAGGTGTGATGCCTTAGGAAATGGTTTTCCACATTGATCACATGTGTACGGCTTCTCTCTGGTGTGGATCCTCATGTGTTCTTTAAGGTGTGATGATTGACTGAAACTATTCCCACATTGATGGCATACATGTGGCTTCTCTCCTGTATGAACTCTCATATGAATCTTAAGATATTGTTTGCATGTGAAACTCTTTCCTCACTGAGTGCAGGAGAACGGCTTCTCTCCAGTATGAACTCTCATGTGAATCTGAAGACTAAAATTGGTTGTAAAACTCTTTCCACAGAGTGCAGGTGAAAGATTTCTTGGCTCTTGTTTTCTTTAAAAATGTCTTTTTAGTCTTTGAGTTACTCAAATGTTTTTCTCCAGGTTTGACATGATGTTCCTCCTCCACTTCACTCAGTTCTTCACTCTCCTCGCTCTCTTCCATCAGGTCTGAAATGAAAGAAAAACTCTCATTTTCAAATTTTCTAAAGTTTACTGGTGGGATTGTCTCTGAAATTTGTCTTAGATCCTCCAGCCATGATTAACCCTCTGAGGTCAGCAAACGGATGAGGTCGGATTTTTTTCACAAAGTAGCACAATAGACTTAAATTACTCCGTCATTTATGGTCATACAGAAAAAAGAAATACAAAAAATGAATCTGTGATATGTCTACTTTTGTATGTGTCCACTTACAAACAAATCAAAACATTGTGCTTTTGTAAAATAAAGAAATAAACAGGGTGTGCATTCTGCCTCTCTGTCTCGGTGAACTTTTTTTTCTTGAGCACGTCTATAAACTGAAACAAAACTCAGCGAATACTTGTCACACATTTATGAGCCATATATCTTTATAAACATTTAAGTGTGTACTTTTAAATGATCGGATTCAAACTGAAAACAAATATTCTCTAAGTAATATGTATAAAACCAACAAGATGTCCAGCTTCTCAAACCCTTGCTCATTATTTTTAATTTGACCACGCCCACACGCACAAAAGAGATTGACATTCAAGTGAATCGCATTTCTGTGTGTGAATGAATGAACGGCAGAGATGCGCGCTGTTTACCACAACTGGCAAAAAGTTTAAATTTGAATCGCGTTTCTGTGTGTGAATGAATGTTTCGCTTTTGCTTTTAGCAAATTGTATTGCTATACTGAGTAAAAATCTACTGAAATATGTTGAAATAAAATGTATTTGTATAAGCAACGTATTAACCCTCTGAGGTCTGAGCTGTTTTCTGGGCCCTGGAGGTGTTCTGACATGCTCTGACATTTCTGGTTATTTCTGTTACTTGTGACATTTTCATGGCTAAAGTCTAATTACACTGTATTCAGCACAAACTCTGCTACAATAATATATCAACAGCATGTATGTAAAAGTTTGTAGTTTTGAGATAATGACATTTATGCGTGGTTTGTGAAAATACAAAAAAAAATTCTCACTGAAATAAGGCCATGAAACCCCTACTGATTATTTCTTCACAAGACTTTTGAAAATTGTATGACGTAGCCTAGAATATTTGATGCAAAACTATGTGAAAATCACCCTGACTGCTCATTCAGAGAAGACAATATATTGATTTAAAATTTTTACGACGTGTTTTGTGTGAATAAGCCTTATGCGAAAGCTCATTAATATGTATGGCTTTTCTCACCTGAGAAAGACAAAGAACCTCCCCTAACGGCCCTATTAGGAGCTATCAGGCCCCTATCATTCTGAGCAACCTTGCACAATACTGTAAATGAGGAGATTTAAAAAAGAATGACTTTTAAATTGTTTGGATTTATTTACACAACATAATCCAAATAGACACAACAAATGGCAAAAAAGCACTTATTGAAAGACAGAGACCTTTGTGCCATTCCTAAAAACATTGTACATACCTTTCATTTCCAAGGTGTTTGATTTTCACTTTACCATGTTCATGTTCCAGAGACTCATGTAAATGTGGAAGTCGGCAGGACTCAGTGGCATCTGGGCCCTGAAAAAAAAGTGAACATACTGATATCAAGAGAAAGACCTGCACGATTTTGGAAATAAATATTAGATTTTTCTGGTTAAAATTGCTTTTTAAAGTTCACAAAATACACACACACACACACACACAAATGTTTCCAACAATATATAGTAAATGAACACCAGGTTTGTTGTGCCTTGTAGGCATAGGCTATGCGCAGTGCTGGGTAAAATAATAATAAAAATATTTCAGTAACAACCAAGCTAGAGAAAAATATATTGATTATCATGTTACTTCAAATGTTTCCATTCGTTATGATGATATGAAATGAGATAATAGTAAAAACATGAAGCCTTTGGTGTGTTTTGCTTTTCAAATTTTCAAATGATACATTCAAACGCGATCGCGCTGCAAAATCTGATACATTCAAACGCGATCGCGCTCAAATATAAAACATTATGGTTACCATATACATATCTACGTTTGACCAGATATCCACAAACACAGTAGGCCTAACAGTAAACACGGGTCTAAATATTATAATATTCCCCATATATCTAGCAACAGTTCAACTGCAATGTGACATTTATGCAACAATAACAAACATGTAAGAATTTCTTACCTTAAATCTTTCTTGTCTTCAAATCGCGTTCTTCTTCTTCTGAGGTAGCCTAAATCCAATGTAAGCTCTGGCGCGTCTTTCAAACTCGACGAAAAGTGAAGTGAAGTGTTTTGGTGTTTTGTTTTTGAGGTAAGGAGCGTGTTCGCGTTCCATGTGGAGATTTGCATGTGAATATCTTTTGCGCGAGTAGGCGTGGCCAAATTAACTGTAATGAGCAAGCGTTTGAGAAGCTGGACATCTTGTTGGTTTTATACAAATTACTTAAACAGAAAATATTTGTTTTCGTTTTGAACCCGATCATTTAAAAGTACACACTTAAATGTTTATAAAGGTGTATGGCTCATAAATGTGTGACAAGTATTCGCTGAGTTTTGTTTCAGTTTATAGACGTGCTCAAGAAAAAAAAGTTCACCGCGACGGAGAGGCAGAACGCACACCCTGTTTATTTTCTTTATTTTACAAAAGCACAATGTTTTGATTTGATTGTAAGTGGACACATACAAAAGTAGAAATATCACAGATTCTTTTTTTATATTTCTTTTTTCTGTATGGCCATACATGACGGAGTAATTTAAGTTTATAGTGCTACAATGTGGAGAAAATCCAGCAAAACGCGCCCACGCGTTTGCCGACCTCAGAGGGTTAAACTGCAAATTAACATTTATATTCCTTATAATAAAAACAAAAGACCTATGTTACAGACTTATGAAAGACAACATTTCGTTGATTAGTTTTGGATAGATTATACATTTTTACTGTAAAATATCTGCCACCTCAAATAAGCTTTTGTTTGCCAATTTTTGCTCATATGTTAAATACAGTATGTTTTGTCAAAAATAAAGTAATCAAATAATATGTTATAGTGTTTATTCCAATGTAGCCTTAACTTTGAAATATGTATGATAAAATGTATACTTTAGTTTTTACAAAGAAATATTACACTTGAATTGTTGTTGTAATTGTAACCTTTTTAATAAAAAAAAGTATATTTACAAGGTAGATGTAAACAAACTATTAAAAGGTAAATATAAGCCTTTTCTTTAAATAATTTTTATTGTGTTTTATTAGTGACAAATTTGGGGAGAGGATAAATATTCCAAAACTGAAAATACAGTATGAGAATTAACTGCACAATAACTAGACATGTTTTCCTTGGATATTATAGGCCAATTTGCAAGCACAATTCTTGAAAAAAATAAAAATAAATTGAGATACTTCCAACTGTTGCTCTTGCATTCTTGTGGCTCAGTCACACACCTGAATGAATGGCTCATTAAGTATGCGGGCCCCATTGTCTCCTCAGGTGTGAACCACTAAATATGCATGATTGTTGAAGCCTACTCGCATATTGCCTTTCCAAACAGAAAGTGTTTAGCAAAATTTAAATCAATGTCTTGTGTTATGTGAATGATTAGGCAGGATGATTTTCACATCATTTTGAAGAAAAAACTCTAGGCGACAAAATGCATTATTCAGAAGTCTTATTCACACATATTTACTACGTGTTTTGAGGCCTTATTTCAGAAACTTTATTTTTTTATTTTTTTCAATAACCATGCATAAACATTATTCTCTCAAAAATACAAAGATGTACATTCATGTTGCTCACATATTATGGTAGCCCTGTTTGTGCTAAATAGAGTGAAATTACACCTTTGCCATTAATATGTTTATAAGCAACTGAAAAAAAACACAAATGTAAGAGCATGTCAGAACATCTAAAGGACCCCAAAAACACCTCAGACCCCAGAGGGTTAACATTGTAAGCTAACTTATCTCAGGCTTGCTTCCCGACGTGTGGTTCTTTGTTCGGCAGTGTGTCCAGTTGTCAGACTTGCGGTGTAAAAGACTTTGAAAACATTTCTGCCCTAACGTTACTCTGACACGGATTGGCTGTCAGGTTTCGGCATTAGGAATGATGATTGTTTTTTAAAGCTTCAAAGTTTATGGTAACTTTATAGCAGGTAAATGCTGGCCTCGACCTCAACCTAATTGATGAAATCGATCATGAAAATAATCCACAACCAAGCTAATTATAGATTAATCGTTTAAGCTCAATCATGTCAATTTACAGCAGTGAAAAACATTCCTATGGACAAAACGCATCTGAACAATAACATGGTTGGTGAGCACAGGAACCATGTTGTTTCTTTTAATTTTATTATAATTTTGTGTTTACGTCGCTCAAATTGCTTTTATGTCGCTTAGCCAGCTACAGAGAAACCGGTAACCAGACAACATACAAGTGACCAATCCTGAATGTCGATGTCACGACACACAATCAACCATCACAGTTCGGCACGGGCAGCCAACTGTGCTGAGAGTTCAGGGCCGTGAAAGGGTTTGTAATTGTGCCGTACCAGAAAGAAAAGCAGCTTTTGAATCTCAGCACATAAAGATGAACTACATACCATGATCTCAGACTGCGGTGATGTGGTTTCTCCACTGTATGTGTCGCCTCAGTTGACTTTTAAAATAGAAACTCTTTCCACACTGATCACACGTGTGCGGCTTCTCTCTGCTGTGAATCCTCTCATGTGTTTTCAGATTTGCTGACAGACTGAATCTCTTGTCACAGTGTGAACACTTATAAGGTTTTTCTCCAGTGTGGATCATCTCATGTCTTTTCAGATTTGCTGACTGACTGAATCTCTTGTCGCAGTGTGAACACTTGTAAGGTTTTTCTCCAGTGTGAATTCTCTGGTGCAGTTTTAATTCGCTCCCTGTAGCAAAAGTCTTCTCACACTCAAAGCACATGTACTCTCTCACACCAGTGTGAATTTTCTGATGTGCATGTAAAGTATGCAGCCGTGAAAAACTTTTTCCACACACAGAACATGAGTGTGGCTTCTCCTTCGTATGAACTGTCAGGTGTCTCTTCAGGTGTGATACACAGAGAAATGTTTTCCAGCATTGATCACATGTGTACGGCTTCTCTCCGGTGTGGATCATCATGTGAACATTAAGGTGTGCTAATTGACTGAAACTATTCCCACATTTATTGCATATATACGGCTTCTCTCCGGTGTGGATCCTCATGTGAACATTAAGGTGTGCTAATTGACTGAAACTATTCCCACATTGATTGCATGTGAACGGCTTCTCTCCTGTATGAACTCTCATGTGAATATTAAGATATTTTTTGTCTATGAATCTTTTTTCACACTGATCACATATGAACGGCCTCTCTCCGGTATGAACTCTCATGTGAACATCAAGACTGTGTTTGCGTGTGAATCTCTTTCCACAATGAGTGCAGATGAAAGATTTCTTATCTTTTCCTTTCTTTATAAATGTCTGTTTAGTCTTTGAGCGACTCACAGGTTTTTCTCCAGGTTTTACATGTTCCTCCTCCACTTCACTCAGTTCTTCACTCTCCTCCTTCACTTCACTCAGTTCATCACTCTCCTCCTTCACTTCACTCAGTTCTTCTCTCTCCTCCTCCACTTCACGCAGTTCTTCACTCTCCTCCTTCACTTCACTCAGTTCTTCACTCTCCTCCTCCACTTCACTCAGTTCTTCTCTCTCCTCCTTCACTTCCATCAGGTCTGAAATGAAAGAAAATCTAATTTTCAAACTTTCTAAATAATCAAAATGATTCAAAGAGGGAAATATGTAAATGGAGATTTAAGAAAATATATCCCAAATATAACAGACAACTGCAAAAAAATATTACAATAATTTGTCTTTTTAAAAATTAATTAAACATCCCTGAAACTTTTCATGAATGAGGTACACTGATCTTCCATTTACTATTTTTCAAACATTATAGGCACAAATTCCATGTTTTCAAGCATGTGAAAGTGGGACACAAGAAACACAAGATTTCACTGCGTGAAAGAAAACAAATGTTTGCAGTAAAGCGGAGTAGATTGTACATTTCTACATTTTGGAATGATTATTATTTGTTATACACTCACCTAAAGGATTATTAGGAACACTATACTAATACTGTGTTTGACCCCCTTTCGCCTTCAGAACTGCCTTAATTCTACGTGGCATTGATTAATGTTGGCCCATATTGATAGGATAGCATCTTGCAGTTGATGGAGATTTGTGGGATGCACATCCAGGGCACGAAGCTCCCGTTCCACCACATCCCAAAGATGCTCTATTGGGTTGAGATCTGGTGACTGTGGGGGCCATTTTAGTACAGTGAACACGTTGTCATGTTCAAGAAACCAATTTGAAATGATTCGAGCTTTGTGACATGGTGCATTATCCTGCTGGAAGTAGCCATCAGAGGATGGGTACATGGTGGTCATAAAGGGATGGACATGGTCAGAAACAATGCTCAGGTAGGCCGTGGCATTTAAATGATGCCCAATTGGCACTAAGGGGCCTAAAGTGTGCCAAGAAAACATCCCCCACACCATTACACCACCACCACCAGCCTGCACAGTGGTAACAAGGCATGATGGATCCATGTTCTCATTCTGTTTACGCCAAATTCTGACACTACCATCTGAATGTCTCAACAGAAATCGAGACTCATCAGACCAGGCAACATTTTATCATGTCTTCAACTGTCCAATTTTGGTGAGCTCGTGCAAATTGTAGCCTCTTTTTCCTATTTGTAGTGGAGATGAGTGGTACCCGGTGGGGTCTTCTGCTGTTGTAGCCCATCCGCCTCAAGGTTGTGCGTGTTGTGGCTTCACAAATGCTTTGCTGCATACCTCGGTTGTAACGAGTGGTTATTTCAGTCAAAGTTGCTCTTCTATCAGCTTGAGTCAGTCGGCCCATTCTCCTATGACCTCTAGCATCAACAAGGCATTTTCGCCCACAGGACTGACGCGTACTGGATGTTTTTCCCTTTTCACACCATTCTTTGTAAACCCTAGAAATAGTTGTGTGTGAAAATCCCAGTAACTGAGCAGATTGTGAAATACTCAGACCGGCCCGTCTGGCACCAACAACCATGCCACGCTCAAAATTGCTTAAATCACCTTTCTTTCCCATTCTGACATTCAGTTTGGAGTTCAGGAGATTGTCTTGACCAGGACCACACCCCTAAATGCATTGAAGCAACTGCATGTGATTGGTTGATTAGATAATTGCATTAATGAGAAATTGAACAGGTGTTCCTAATAATCCTTTAGGTGAGTGTACATGTTTGTGAAAATATTCACAAAATTCAGGTAACACTGTAACAAATTATAAACCATATATAAAATAAATATAAAATAAAACAGTTCAAATACTTACATTTAGTTGTACCTGATGTTGACAATCAATATAAAACCTCCCTTTACTGATCAGTTGTTTAAAAAAATAAGAAACTTTTGTACCCATTTCACAGTTGAACTGTTTATCTAAAAGTGATGAAGTGCTTGAATGTTTCTAACATGAATGTTCTTCAGCATCATGAATGAATGAAGAATAAACACCAACCTCTTTGTTCTTCAGGATCTTCAGTGTGTTTCATTCTGCAGGGTTCTGGATCACTCATGTTCTCACTGTTCTCTTTAATAAACTCAAGTCTTTGCAGATTTCAGCTCTTCCGGATGCTCTGATGCTCTGATGCTCGTCTTGTAGCTGATGGGAATTTACAGCATTTATTGGAGAATTACAGCGGGAGGAGCTTCACTGATGATGTAATTGTAGTGCGAGGTGATCTGCCAAAATTCAAAATATAAAAGTTACTGAGTTTGTTTTTATGCTCATGGACAAACAGAATAAAATAATGTAAATTTTTCCAAATATAAATAATTGTAAGAAAAACAGTTGAAAGCATATAAATAGAAATAATCATAGGCTACTTGTAGTAACCAACAAATACATTGAAATAAGTTTCAAGTAGAGATGCACCGATTACAATTTTCTAGGCCGATTCCGATTTCCGATTTTTCATTAAGTTTGACTTGCCGATACCAATTTTAGCCGATTCCGATAAAAACATTTTCTAAGCACTTTCCAGCACAAATATTTATTTTCGATCTTTTCTTTAACCCTTTCACGCGTAAGTTTAAAATATTCTAACTGACACCCCCACCCCCAGCCCCAGCCCCAGCCCCAGCCCCAGAGTGAGTTTTTTCAAGGTGAACGTTCCCTTTAATGTTTCCATGACGACGCGTCAGGCGATACACCGCAGCCACAATAATACTGTATGACAGATGTGTCGCTTTTATTTCGCTTTTCCCTTTTTATTCAAAATATTCACAAACTTGCTTACCATGTCATCAACTAGCCTATCTGATATTCCGATTCTCAAATATGTGTAAGTAAAAACCTTTAGAAATAATCTAGATCTATAACATGAGATGGGCGCCGCAATGTTGTCCTGTCAGTCGGATTTACAGCACGTGAATTCATAAGTCTCTCCCGAAATTAAGGCAAGAAAGTGGCCGGTCAACTGAGACGAATAGAGTAAACTTTATATTTACCTCCACTATGTTTGTCTGATATGAATAACACATGTCGGCAAATTATATTTGAATAGATTGTTATTGCTGCTTCCAAAGACATCAGTGTGTATTTTACAAACTCCAAATGTATTGTTTTACTCGTGCTTATGATTATTTAAATATCTGAAACCTAAAATAAACATTATGAGGTTGAAAACACTGCTTAGTTGTGATATATGACAGCGCTGAACGCATCCGACTCTGGCGTCAGCCAACGCGCGAAAGCACAGTTTGAATCGGGCAGTGATGCGACGTCACTGAACTCTCTAAATGTGGCGCCGTACTTTCAGTGGCACAGAAATAAAAATCCCATATATGACACCGTACGTACCGCTCAAAAGGTTAATCATGCGGCACCCGAGTGCATTTGACCTGCATAAAATCGGCATATTTCAGACTCACCGGCCGGTCATGGCCGATCACGTGAAAATCGGCCAATTCCGGTCACCAGTCGATCAATCGGTGCATCTCTAGTTTTAAGTGTACATTTACAGGACACCTGAAAATATCAGCATAATAAATGAGGTGAAAACAGGAACTATTGTCATGAAATAAAGAGTGTTTTCAGCAGATCTGTTAATATTGATGAGCCTCAGGCGATCAACACTCATTCAACAAGCCATTCAGGATCATCAGTAGATCATCTCACTTTATTCTGAGTGTTTGCTGTTAGAAACACATTATTTGAGTCAGGATACATGATAAAAGCCTGTAAAACTGCTATATTGAAAGACAATACTGTTATTTTTCACAATATAACATGGATAAGTCATCAATAATATAACAAAATAATTAAATAAATAATCTATGTTTACGAACCTTTACAGGCAAATAACTACCATATATGTCAATATAAAAATAGTTCGACTTTATAATAACTATTAATTGCAATAACGTAATTCAATCATTAACATGTTACAGATTTGTGGACAGAAACTGACAATGATCATAATACTCTTAGAAATAAAGAAAATGTAACGTCTCCTGTGTCAAACTTCATTAATATTTATCTATATTCCCATGCATATAGATTTGAAATTTCCCACGTTCATTACTCATACAGGGGTAATATAAAGTGTTAGAATATACATCAATTGTATTAAGTAAATGTAATCTGCCAAAGATAAATGTCGACAAAGAAATAAAGGTAAACATGAAAAAGGCAACAGCAAGTCAGCAACACTTGGGATCGATTCCCCTCACAGATCTCACACTTTGACTTGACATTCAGTAACAGTTCTCACTCCAAACATCGAGACAATCACACAAACGAACACAAAATCGCTCAGGTCTGAATGAACAACATATTCTCCTCATGCTCGCTGCTGCTGCACTAAATGTTTATTTCAGTAGGAAGACGCCAGAAAAGACGCACAAGTATCGCTGTGATCGATGAAAACAAGACAGAAATGAGTCTGTCGCTTAATCAAACTGTATAAAGTGTTTGAAAGTTGTGTAAATATGTGAAATATCGTGAACAGCTCTCCTCACCTCAGAAGACTCGACGCTATATGACGGAAGAGACGGCGCGAGCAAGCGATGACGTCATCGTCATCCAACGCACGCGCGTACGGGACATTTTTTTTTATTGCAATATTAACAAACATAACAAGTCGATACATACAAGAAATATAAACAATCTTTCAAAACAAAAGAGAAATTATGGTTCAGTATACATTAAAAGAGGAAATGTGAAAGAAATTTAAATTCAACAATAGTCTTAAAAAAAGAAAAAGAGAGAAGAGAAGGAAAAAAGAAGAGGGCACAAAAAAAGAAAAACATTAAGGGAGAATATTAAACATGGCACAAATTCTGGATGTTTTCATTGCTTTCTTGTTAACAGAGTGTACGGGACATATCTCTGTCGGTGCACGATCCGTTCCACCTGCACAATCCGTTCTACACATGCGTAGTAGACGCAGTAGGTACCGACTGAATTGCCTATCGAGTATCGAAAAATTGTTCTAACAAATGTTTTTACTCGGACAAGTGAATGACCGACCGAAGGACAAATGAAAAGGCTTAAATGTTGAGCCCTAGTATATATTTTTTATTATTATTCATTTATTGACCCATAAACCTGTCTTTAGGAAGCCATAAGTTACAGTGGCAAGAATAACTTTGTGAAACCTTTGGGGGTGGTGGACAGGGTTTACATTAAGACAGGAGTTTGCCTTAATCTAGTTGATCATGCATTTCTTTTCTTTTATTCCACAGCTGATGTGTGCAGTTTTTTATTGCTTGCATTAAAATAATTTTCTCTTGTTTTGTTTTTTAATTGCAGTCTTTTTCTTCTGCCATTCATGCTTATCAGCTCCATGCAATCTTAAGCTTTTCTTGGTTCAGCTGCACACAGTCTGAAAAGGTTTTTTTGGCAGTTTGCTAAAATAAAAGACCCATTCTAAGAGCCATCGTTTAAGCTGTTGACTTTTCTACCTTGGGAAAGAACGTTAAACGAACAACTTAAAAAGGCATGACAAATCATGACATAAGACTGACATCACTCACATCGCACCAATGCATTATCCCTCATGAACAAATATAACGTCTGATGTTTGCACGTGCTGCATACCAGTTTACCATTACGACATCGTTCATGAATAAACATGACGTCTGAACACGGACAAACGGTTTGTGTTGACGCGTCAAAATTCACGCGTTTCGTTCAAAGACTTTTGAACGCGATCGCTTGCCATAGTGTTTACCACTGACTTCGTGGCGCTCATGTCATTGTCACTCACGAGTCACGGCTCACGTCGCGAGACAGTCTCGCAGTATAACGCAGTAACGCAGCCTGCTTACGGGGAAGTAACAGTAATCTAATTACTGTTTTTGCAATTGTAATCCCTTACTTTACTCGTTACTTGAAAAAAGTAATCGGATTACAGTAACGCGTTACTTGTAACGCGTTACTGCCCATCAGTGCTCATATGAGACGCGCGCGCACACATAAACTCTCCACGCACATACTCAATGAGACGCGAGCACACACACACACACACACACAATACCCTAAATATGTGGAAAAGTTGATCAAAAGTGTGCCTACATTTCTCCAGGCTCGATGCCAACACCGCGCGATGCAGTAGGCTATTTGCGGTAAAATAATTGCTGCAAAGACCGGTACCACGACAAATATGATGAAGACCTTGACAGTGCACGGAGTAAACATGAGAGCAGAAAGTTGCTTCGCCTTCGACTGGTAAATGAAGAGATACCTTGTTGATCACTCTGACAGTGTTATATTGCAATTTAGTCAGAATTTTTTTTCAGTAAGGAAAAGTGATCAAAATCGTGAACTTAAAACATGTGTAATGTTACAAAAGATTTCTGTTTCAAATAAATGTTGTTCTTTTTAAATTCTTATTCTTCAAAGAATCATGAAAACATTTATCATAGTTTCCAAAATATTAAGCAGCAAACTGTTTTCATATTTGGGTCATTCTACAGAAACGTCCACTTTTGGTATGGCAAGATGTCTTAAAATTAATTTATTTTTCTAACATTTAAACTTATACCACATTATTAGACTACCCTTTGACTTTATGAATACACATAAATGACATTAACGCCCACTGTCGCGAATTTGCAACAAACACCTTCCATTCAGACTGCAGGCGAGATAGCGTGTGTTTTCCCCCAATGCCTGTTTGTGCACATTCGATACATACCTAGGAACATTTTGCACGCACTGGTATCTCGTAGGAGCGGTCGGAGTGGGAACTACATCCGGTTCACCGAAGCTAATATTTTGGTTTGCAAAATCCGCATATCAAGGGCGCAAATGTGGAGAAATTGCCCAAAAGAGTTAAGTTGTGCTAAGATAAAAATATGTACCAGCTTATTGATTGCTTCTATAGCTATGTTATTCATATAGGCTTCATGGGACGAATATTTTTTACGTACTTTGTAGATTTCTGTTTGTAGCAAATTTGCGACATTGGTCTATAACGGCTGGATTGGGCTAATGGCTACATATTATAATAATACTGTATTTAGATGGTTTCAGCAAAAAAAAAAATTTTTTTTTAATTTTTTTCCCACAAAAAATAGCATGTTAGGATATAACACTATAAGAATATATAATGTATGCACTGGAGAAACAAGGAAAGAGTTAAACAGATTGTAACATGGAATGTATAAAAACTACTGTCAACGTTAGGGAGTAGGAGAGTGTTTTGTTTCTTGCTGTTGTCAAGATTCATTAATTTGTCAATTAAAGTTTATAAGTTCTAACAACTTTGTGCCATGAATAAAATCTACATACCTGAGATGGGAAAATGTGTTTTATTAATTTTACCATTTTGTAAAAAAAATTACCCTAAATGCCTGTTGTCGCAAATTTGCAACATACCAAAATTTCTATTTATTTGTTGTGCAAAAGTGAAATTGATAATCTCAACATTATTTACCATCTACTTGAAGGCAAAAACACACATAATTTTTTTATATATATATATATACAGCTATATAAATTCAGGCGTTAAGGGGTTAATGATTTTTTATATTTTTTGTACATTTATTTAAAGAACGCATGTACCATTTTTTTTGTCACTGGTGTTACCTTACTTCTTTGGCAATATTAAAGGTTTTTATGAAATATTATTTCTAATTTTTTTCAGCACATGTAGACAGAGTTACCGAAAAATAATAATAATGCAACAAATAAGGAGATTATGTTTTATTTATTTTAAACAGGTTTGTTAAAAGTGTGCTTGAATGAGGCTTGTTCATCTGCGCTACCATCTATTTGCTATAACAATGAAAATATTTGAAAACCAGTTAAAATCAAGTAATGATGCAATCCTTTAAATCTTAACTTTTGAGTGTAGCAGAATTAAATGGATGTAACATTATTACTATGTCACATGTGACATTGTATTTAACCCTCTGGGGTCTGGGGTGTTTTTGGGGTCCTTGAGATGTTCTGACATGCCCTGACATTTGTGCTTTTTTCAGTTGCTTATAAACATATTAATGGCAAAAAAAAATTACACACTATTTAGCACAAACAGGGCTACCATAATATGTGAGCAACAAGAATGTACATGTCTGCATTTTTGAGAGAATAATGTTTATGCGTGGTTATTGAAAAAACTAAAAACTAAAGTTTCTGAAATAAGGCCACAAAACACATACTAAATATGTGGCAATAAGACTTTTGACTAATGGATTTCATCGCCTAGTGTTTTTTCTTCAAAATGATATGAAAATCATCCTGCCTAATCATCCACAAAAAAACGATACATTGATTTTAGTTTTGTGAAACACTTTTAGTTTGGAAAGCCAATATGCGGATGGGGCGTAAACGCTCCAACAGCATCATGCATATGTAGTAGTTCACACCTGGTGAGACTACGTCCCTGCATACTTAATGAGCCATTCATTCAGGTGACGTGTCACCTAAAGCTAACTTAAATATACAAGCTTCATAAAAATGATCATTCTAGGAGAAAATTTCAGATGGCATTTAGAGGCTTTTGCATCTGAACTCTTTATATATACACACACACATATATATATGCATGCACATACATACTTTATAATCTTTTCAAAACTAGTCAACGTCTTTCAAAACTAAAGTATACATTTTATCATACGTATTTCAAAGTAAAGGATTCATTAGTTAGTTGATGACTTTATTTTTGACAAAACACATACAGTATATATTCCTCATCTCAGTAGCCTATAGCAATAGAGTTTGCTAAAAGCTGTTCATTCAATACAGCAGTATTTGAAAATCGATCATATTTTGTAAAATTACATTTATATTTGCATTTATGTCAAAACCTAGACACTTTTAACCCCTTACCTGGCAGGGATCACTGGTGATCCTAGATTATTTTAGTTCAAAATATGTTTGAGCTTATATATCTCAATATTAATAACAGTCTGGTTAAATTTGAGTCTTGAACTATAAACTCTCAAGGGTTGGCTTTCTAAATGTATGTGTGTTATGTTTCTATTCAGAATTACTTATGAGCAGTAACCTTTTTATTTTGGGCATTTCATGTATGCAGCACTTGCCAAAATTGGGGGTGATGAGCAAGGGGTTAAACATCAAAAGGACATTTATTAATATGTATTCGTGTCAAAATGACAAATAAACAGATTTTCCTATTCAATTTTGCATGGAAACGCTTCCAAGACGCTTGCGTGTCGCGTGAAAAATAGGCGTCGGTTCTATTTCTAGAATGCACGCGTTTTCCACGCGGCTCGTGCCGCGCCTGAGACTTGCGTCTCACACAGGCAGTATGCAAACTCTAAACTGTTAACATGGATGGGAGCCGAAATAAAAACGGACACGCCACGCAGCTGAGACGCTTACGCCACGCTTCCAGTGTTTCACCGGCCTTATCCAGCGGATGTGGGCGTTTCACAGGTTTGTATGGATCGCCTCACATTTGCGTTTGAATAGCGCGGTCTCCGTAGGCGGAGTCACATTAAAACTTAATTAGCTGAGATGAGAACGACTGACATCTCTCTCTTTACATACATATTATATAAACTGTGAATATTTGTTTTTTATAAAAATTACTTCATTTGAAAGAAGATAATTCAAGCTTCATGCCTGTGTGACTGTATGCCTGTTTGACTGAGTATTCGCTGAGTTACAGTTCATTTTCGGACGCGTTTCAGAATTGACTTCACTGACGGAGAGTAGGCAGAACTCGCATCATGTTTATTTTTCTTTATTTGGCGAAAAGCACAACACTTTGTTTTTATTATGAGCATACACAAAAAAATACACACTAAACAGGATCGATTGATGTATAACACAAGCATATAAGATAAAAATTAAATTTTTTTTTTTTTTTTTTTTTTGCACTCATACGAAAAAAAAGAGCCTATCGCGCCGGCGCGATAGCCGACCTCAGGGGGTTAATGTGACAGAAAAAAAGACAGTAACGCCAGAGACGCAATGAATCACCAATGGCATGCATAAGACCAAAGATCATTATTCTTCAACTATAATTAAGTAGATGAGACTAAATTGTTACATTTGGCATATAATCTAAATGAATAGCTTTGAATAAAGTTTATCTATAAATGGGAGTCACTGGTGTTACCCATAAGAAAGGTGACACCAGTGACAGTAACACCAGTGACAATTTTCATGAAAAATTCATTTTACAAAATGGCTGCTGCAAGGTAACAAACCACATGTTGTCAATCATGGTATATTAACTAAATTAAGTAGTTTAATCCATTTGTATTCTAGTTTTTTTACAATTACCTAACAGTAAAGTAAGTCATACCAGTGACTTCAACTAAAAGCTTAATATGAAATCATGAGATAAATGAGAAGATTTCTGATAACTGAAAAGAGAAAGTGGATCTACCATGGGCTTTTCTTCATAGATATTCAGGAAATTAGAAGAAGGAAGTCAGGTGATGTCATCAGTGTGATTTTTATTTCAAAATAAGAGATTTTTGATATTTAAATTTTTAAATTTTATAATATTTATTCTGCATTTTTTATATATATATCATTTACATAATATATTTGATAGTTAAGTATACATTATTGTATTTTAAATGGTGTAAAAATCTGTTATTGACCTCAAAATTAAGCATTTTCCCTCTGTACATGACTGTCGGGACGAGCACTTCTGTGGTGCTTGGAATTCTATATAATGAATAAAAATCAAATATGGCCACATTGATGGCTCAAGAAGGTGTAATTGTTCAAATAACATATGGTTTTATTTAAAAATATAAAGAAATTGTAACCCTAAAGTGTTTTTTAAGTGTAATATTTCTGTAAAGGCTAGGGACAGAAAAATTGACATTTTCATAGAATGACCCATTTCTGAAGGATGCGACACTGAAATGATTTTGAAAATTCAGCTTTGACATCACAGGAATAAATTACATTTTGAAATGTATTCAAATAAGATTTTAAATTGTAATACTATTTCACAATGTTAAAAGTTTTACTGTATTTTTGATCAAACAAATTCAGCTTTGGTGATCATGAGCTCTTTATAAAAAAAATTGTGCACTGGCTAAGGATCATGAGTCAAAATGAAAAAATAAAGGTAATGTGTTGTGTAATCTTGTTAAAAATGGATTTCATAAAATTGGTATCACAAAAAGTATCGTTCAGGAACCGGTATCGAAGTCAAGGTATTGGTATTGGTACTGAAATTTTTTTAACGATACCCAGCCCTAATATTAACACTGTTTTAGTTAACACGTGTGAGCATGTAGTCAGACATAAGCCGCTTTCCGACCGGAGGAACCTTTTCACAGTTCCTAGAACTATTGGCTAAAGTACCCGGATGTCGGCGTGTTCGCACCGCAGGAACTAGGAACGATTTTAGTTCTAGGAACTCCATTTGGAGGAACTAATTTAGGTCCTACTTCAGAGTAGGGTCTAAACCAGCACTATAGGAACTACCCGTGACCTTAGTGTACGCTGATTGGCCAAACGCACGAGGAACACCAGCACCCGCCATTTTTAAAACAGCTAGAATGTAAACACACAGATTATAGCCTATATATTTACTCCATAAACTAACTATACAAACATGGAAAACAGTGATAGATGGGTCTCTAAAAGTTTATGCTGAAGAGAAAATCCAACGCAACTTTGAGGGGACCAAGCCAAACATGATTATGTTTATCTGCCCAGCTAGCAACACTGGACATCAACCACACGGCATTAACTTTTTTTCATATACTGTCTACTTTCTATAACAGTTATATCTAATAACATATTAAACAGTACTGTTAGACAGATCGCTAACTAATAAACACAGAGAATGCGAGCATTGTTAGCTCTGGCGCTCTCAGCGCCGCCAAAATAAAGGTCTGTCGCGCCGTCAAAATAAAAGTCACCGTGCTTGCGTCACTCCCTTACCCCTCCTACCAGTTCCTATGGCCACTTGGCCAGAGTTTGGGGGAGAGTAGTTCTTAGAACTGTTTAGAAGTGGACAGTTCCTAGAACTAAGTTCCTGTAACTACTTGGTCGGAAAGCGGCTATAGTAACCGCCGACATTTTTCACCACACATGTTTGCATCCCTGAACAAAGACACGTGCACATAAGTGCTGTATTGTAATACCAAACAAAGCAGCAAAATCATTACGTAACAAACATTGTTTGTCTATCACAGGAAGTAAATTATTCTACACTGGCGTCAGTGCACAATTCATGATACCAACAACTCCCTAATCTCTCCTCAATAGTACTGCCCCGTTGTCTTATCCATTGGACAGTAGACACCCCCTCAGCCATCCAAGACCTGCACATCTTCTGCGATGCATCAGAGCAGTCTTATGGTGCAGTCGCCTACATGCGCACTGAAGATGGTCAACAGGTGAATATGTCCTTCCTAATGGTGAGGTCCTGTGTTGCGCCAAAAAAACAACTATCTATTCCTCGACTTGAACTGTGCGCAGCGCTCATTTGAGCTCAACTGTTCAACCTTCTCCAAACAGAGCTCACCCTCAACATCAGACAGGCTATTTTATGGATTTACTCTACCACTGTCCTCTATTGGCTTTTCTCAGACTAATGCCGCTATAAGGTCTTTGTTGGAACCATGGTGGCTGAAATCCAGGAACTCACCAAAAGCCAGGAATGGCGCTATATGGATTCCCAGAACAACCCAGCTGACAATCTGACTAGAGGGAAGCAGCTGTCTGATCCAAGAATGCCTTGCAGGTGGAACCAAGGACCTGCCTTCCTCCTGCAACCCTCTGATCTGTGGCCAACTAACCCCACAATAGATCAGGCTGAAGATCCTGTAGAGCTATATAAGTCCAGCTTCTGTAGCACCGTATTTCTTGGCCAAAATCCCTCCATCTCTGACCCTACCCAGTTCACCACCTTTCAGGATCTCCTTGACTCTACCACTGCCTCCCATCATGGGGTGGCAGAGCCTCCTGCAATAGAGTTCTCAACGGGTCGGGTCGGCCCGACATACCCGACGGGACCCGCGGGTTCGGGTCGAAAATATAAGCAAATGACTTGGGTCGGATCGGACCTCGGGCTTAATCTTTTCCGCTCAGTGAAAAAAAAAAAAAAATTAACCATCGCTGCTGTTTACCGTAAAGAAAGTCTGGCTGCTGCGTGCAACGCATGGTGCCACATGCATCATGGAGAGGGGCGGGGGTAGACCTGACACCGCTGCGTGCACGCCTTTAGCCTGGAGAAGAAGATGGAGTTGGTGAAAAGTAAACTTGCCGCAGGTGAATTCACCGTTGCTACTACAGCCTATTTATATATTTAAAGTTTATTGTTTCAGTTGTTTGTATTGTTAAAAGGCGTGAACATTAAAGTTTGATTTGAATTCCCGTCTGCTGGTCATGATGATACGTGTATGAGAAAAAAAAAAACTGACGCGGCGTCGGGCTGCGGGCCGGGTTCGGGCAGATAATTCATGTTGATGTGTCGGGTTATGTGTCTGGCATGCCTTCAGACCCACAAACCCCTTCCACATTCCAGTCGTCTTCTCTCCCTTGCTCCGGAGCTAGACCCAGTGTCAGGTATCATTCGAGTAGGTTGAAGGTTACGACAAATAAGTGACCAGCTCCCTGATGCCATACATCCAGTTGTCCTGGACCTTGCCCATCCGATTACAAAACTTATAATTAAAGATTGTGATGACCACCTACATCATTCTGGTCCCGAGAGGCTATTCGCTGAGCTGAGGAGGCGATTCTGGATCCTGAGGGATCATGAGGCTGTCAGGAAACATCAGCACAGGTGTGCTAAGTGCCAGCAGTCCCGTGCCAAACCCCTTATTCCCCAAATGGCCGATCTCCCTCCTGCTCACCTCCGCAAACCTCCCTTCTATTCCACCGGGATAGATTGTTTTGGGCCCTAAACTGTGAAAGTTGGACGGCGGGTTGAGAAAAGGTGGGGAATTATTTTCAAATTCCTAACAACTAGGTGTGTACATCTAGATATTCTCAGTCACATGAATACAGATTCCTTTTTAATGGCACTAAGGCGCTTTATAGCTCGCAGAGGCAAACCTTTTGAGCTGCTTTCTGACAGAGGTACCAACTTCATCGGAGGCAACCGAGAGCTACAGGAAGTCTACCGATCCCTGACCCCTGACCTCCAGCACCTTTTCAGTGACAGCTTGGGCACCTAGGGTGGTCTGCAGGGCAATCTTGATGGAACGTATTTCACACTCCCACGTCCCGCCGAAGTGGGGTGCGTGTGGGGGGTTGAACTTGAAGGAGATCCTCTGTTTGGCCAGGACTGCCACACAGTGATGATTGAAATTGAAGGTACATTTACATTTACATTTTACATTTAGTCATTTAGCAGACGCTTTTGTCCAAAGCAACGAACAGATTAGGACTAAATTAAGCGAGTCGTCGTGTAGAGGCAAAAAGAACGCAAGAAGTGCTCAAAATATGATGATTGATGATTGATGATGATTCTAGCTGGATAGTGAAGTCGTGCTGTAGAGACGGATTGGCAGGGAGGACGAGAAGCTCAGTCTTTGCTAGGTTGAGCTGTAGGTGATGTTCCTTCATCCATGCTGAGATGTCCGCCAGACAGCTTGAGATCCGGGCAGCTACTGTGGGATCATCTGGCTGAAATGAGAGGAAGAGCTGTGTGTCATCAGCATAGCAGTGGTAGAAGAAACCATGTGCCTGTATGATGTGTCCCAGTGATGTGGCATAAATAGAGAAGAGCAAGGGTCCAAGAACTGAACCCTGAGGACATAGATGTTGGAACAGGGGGGGCGGGGGGCGCCCCTCTTCCCCAAGCCTCTAGGGGTCAGCCAGCTGTTTTTTTTCGTTGTTTTTGTTTTCCGTTGTTTTTTTATATATATATATAAATACAGAATCTGAATTAAAATGTGTTTGATTTAAGCCTACATTTCAAAATTTTGTGTCATAAAATTTCTTGTTTTTAAGCCTTTCGCACGTACGATCACACCGGTGTAATCAGTCTAGGCTGGTCCCTGGAGCATGATCACACCGGTGTGATTACAACGGTGAGTGCATCACATGATCATCTGCTAAATTCAAATGTTGAATTTAGCCAGAGACAGGCGCGCTCAGAGCTGTCATATATCACAACTTTTCAGTGTTTTCAACCACATACTGTTTATTTGAGGTATTTTAGGTTTCAGACATATAAATTCACATAAGTACTAAAAAAACAATACATTTAGAGTTTGTAAAATACACACTGATGTCTATGGAAGAGGTAATAATAATCATTTCCATTATAATTCGACACGTTTTATTCATATCAGATACACATTGTGTAAGTAACTTTAATGTTTACTCTATTCTTCTCCCAGTTCACCAGCCACTTACACAATGTGCTTACACAATATTTCACTTATTTCGGGAGAAGTGGATGAATTCACGGGTTGTAAATCCAACAGATTTGATTCTCTGAACTGCGTCTGCGGCACAAACTAACATGGCGGCGCCCATCGCGCATACAGCTCAACTAACGCGATCGTTATAAAGGTGTTTAAACAACAAAACACTTCCACTTGCATGTATTTGACAATCGGAATATCAGATATTTCATGCCATAGCTAACACAATTGTGAATATTCTGAATAAAAAAGGAAAAATTACATAAAAGCAGATCATCATTCATTCAGCGCTGTTGCTGCTGCGGTGTCACGTGACAAGCAATGACGCGTCACCATGGAAACCATAAAGTGACACGTTCTAAATAACTGTCGCCTTAATCCCCCCCCCCCCCCCCCCCCAATCATTGGAGAGGAGTACCTGTGATTCCCAGTGATGAGAGGGTGGACAGAAGGATCTGATGATTCACAGTGTCGAAGGCAGCCGACAGATCCAGGAGAATGAGAACTGAGGATTTGGAAGCAGCTTTTGCAATCTGTAGGGCTTCAGTGACCGACAGTAATGCAGTCTCAGTTGAGTGTCCTTTCTTGAAGCCAGATTGGTTGACATCCAGCTGGTTGTTTAGAGAAAAGAAGGATGTTACTTGGTTGAAAACAGCTCTTTCAAGTGTTTTCGTGCTCCCTGCTCTACCTGAACTCCCATGACATTGTAAGAATATGTGCATTTAAGTATTTATTGGCATTACCAGTTCATTAATTACGGGGCAAATTAATTATCATTCAAATGAATTGTGGCCTTGTATTGTGGCATTATGTGGCATGTATCCCATATCCTTTTCCCTCCTAGAAACCACACACACACACACACACACACACACACCTAATAAAGAAAGACATTGTGTAATTAAAGGGACTGGACTGCTCTTACCGACACCTCCATTGGCCTCAAGCCAGCTACCTACACATCCCTCTCAAACCTCCTTTACATTTAGCCATATCTGTTCCAGTGTATTTTAACAATGTGAAGTAACAAATTTGATTTGTTAAAGATAAAATAAATCGGCAGCAGCATCAATTCCCCTCACAGACCTCAAACTTTGACTCTTGACTTGACATTCAGTAACAGTTCTCACTCCAAACATAGAGACAATAACACAAACGAACACAAAATCGCTCAGGTCTGAATGAACTTAACATATTCTCCTCATGCTCGCTGCTGCTGCACTAAATGTTTATTTTAGTAGGAAGACGCCAGAAAAGACGCACAGGTATTGCTGTGATTGATGAAAACAATACAGAAATGAGTCTGTCGCTTAAAGGTAGGCTATGGGATTTGCAAAACGGCCGTCAGATTTTGAAAATACACAACTCAAATGGTCCTACCTTCTTTCCTCCAACGCTACTCGCGAACAGCACTGAACACGCACTTTTGCCGGTACAACTTGAATATTATTATTATTATCATAACTTTTCAATAACTTCGGTAGGCTGTACAACAAGGGAATTGTAATTGGCTGCTTTTTCTGCAGAGAGCCGATCTCTGTTGATGCGGCTCAATTTTTTTTATCGTTTGTTGGTAAAGGGTGAGAGACCTTGCGAGCCACATGATTTTTGCCAAAGAGCGAGGTATGGCTCACGAGCCATAGGTTAGGCTACGAACCACTGGTGTACACGAATCAATAGATTAAATTACGTGATCTTTCACGAACTGCTGTGAGACTGGGCTGGTGGGGGGCGTGGCATCACGATGGTGGCTCTCCATCTCCGGTCAGCCATCACGATGGACGATGATATCGTCTATCGGCACAACCCTAGCTGCAGCCCTACTTTACTTTTGCTTTAAAAAAGGATTTCATATAAATTTTTATTTCATTTGGAGTTTCACGACTGAAGTCCTCTGTTTATTGTTTTATGTTTGAATACAATGTTTTTACTAAATTAGTCAATAGATTAATCGATACAAAAATAGTCGTTAGTGGCAGCCCTAGAAAAAACTATTGTAGGATTGAGTGCGAAACAAACACAAATGAATCTGCCAGGTGAATTGTTCAAACATAATTTCTCACAGAACTGAACATTCCAGACACCAAATCACCAACCCCAGAGCCATAAAAGAAGGCTCCAGCCAGCCAGTCTCCGCTGACCAACGAAAACCCCCAGCTAAGAACTTTATGGCCATGCAAGCTTCAAAGAAGATGAGCCCAACTAAAGGAAGAACTGGTCAATGTGAGATAGCTTGGAAAAGAATGATTGGCTCAGAGATAGCACAATTCAGCCCGATCAAGATAACAGCAGGAGCTGCTCGAGCCCACAACATTCCAGACCCCTCCTTCTTAAGGACCTCTGATAGACCTCAGGGTGTAAAATCGTTTCAAACCACAGAGCTGAGATTTTACCTATAACATAAATAAAATCATTCAAGAACAATTTTCAATGGACTTATAGATCAAGCATCATGCAACGACATGAGTCTATATTGTTCCTACAATAGATGTATCTGATATGCTTAGATGCCATACAATTCATGTAATTGTTATAATTGTTAGATGTTTGAATGAAAATGTGTTGTGTTTCATATCAATATTATCGTACGTTCTTAATTCAAAGGATGGCTTGATTGAAACCTGTGGAAAATGTTTCGGATTCTTATAATAGTAATAATGTCTTAACTGTGGCCTCTGTACTCTTTGCTAGAGCTTAGAGAGTAAGGAGAGCACAGATAAGCTTGATTTATGATAAGAAGTGAAGAGAACGCCACCTCCTAAACAAAGACAGTGTCTAATTGGTTAGAACTGATCCAGGAGGCTGGGCGGACATTTGAGTTTAAAATCTTAACACCAGAACAAAGTTTAGAGTTTTAGTGCAGAACCAAAAATGCAGCGGGGGATGAAGATCTAAGACAGACTAGGAACCATGTAAACGCGCAGACGAAATAACCCAAATCAAGATCTGAAGAACATGGGTTAAACAGCTTCATTCAAGCCACCATCTACTCCTCTCAATTTCCTTTCTTTTCTTAGTTTCCTTTCTTTTCCGTTGTGAGTCTCGGTTCTAAGTTAAGTTTTGCGACAAGATTTCGAGCCACGTTTCTTCTGCAAAGCCAGCTTCAAACAAAGACTTTCATTCCGCCAGCACGCCACGTGACTGACCACGTGACCCAGACATCAGGCACGCGGAGACCAGCCAACGAACGGACCGGGAAAACCCTTTACACGCAACAAAAGGGAATCCCCAAAAGCAAAGACAAGCAAGTACTGCCTCCGGACTCTTAAGCTGAACTGGTGTATTTGATACAGATTTAATAACCTAGGAAACGATAGGTTAAACTAATGATTGATGGTTCATTCAGGTTGTGTCTTATAAGTGCATAGAAACTTGGGATTACATCATCTCACTCTTAAACTCACTCTTAAAACTTAATCTTTCCTTACTCTTTTCTTTCTGCAACGCGTATGAATGTGTATGTGTGTGTTTGTGTTAGATATTAGTTTTATGTGTTAGAATAATCAATAAAGTCTTGTTTGTATTCTAAAGAGAAATATTACTTGTGTTATTTTGCTTACAAATTTAATGTCTTAAACTTCTGATCTAAGTTACCTTGCTAACTATATAGTGTTTCACTATAGTTCGGATATTTATATCCGTTGCAGAGTTGATAGTTACAGCCAGTTCAAATGAACCGCGAACGAGTCATTTGCTCGGTTGTAATAAGTGACTCTTTTGAATTCCCTATAAATTAATTAATAATTCCTTTGAGCTAAATTGTAATCACTACAAATTACAAATATCCTACACTATTATGGAGTGAAAATGGTTTAAAGTCAATAAGCGGTCCTCTGCTGCCATCTACTGTTTATAGTACATTTTTAAATAAATATGTTGGTTTGCCAAGTATAAGTTTTTCTACATTTTGAAGCGTTTAGTCTTACAAATGCGGACAATCTTTGAAGCATGAACAAATCATGGTTTTGGTCATCACATTAAAAATAACATTAAAGCTGAATTAAGTGCTGGAAAAAGTGTGATGGACTTGAAAGTCCTTGATTAGTGCTTGAATTTTACTCTCAAAAGGATGTACGAACCCTGAAATGAAAAATGTAAAAACATTTGTCTATTTCTGCCACAATACCATGGTTATAGTTAGCATTACTACATTAAATCCAAAGGGAACATGGCACAATGTTTCTCCTGGCTTCCAAGTCAGTGCTGTTTGATCTGATATACAGTATATGGTTAATAACAGAGAAGTGTTGGGTGAGTAAATTTTTGGGTTTTCATTTTTGGGTGAAATATCCCTTTAATTCAGTATTTATAACATCGCAGCAAGATCTAGTGAGAATGCATTTTAATTCAGCGCAGTTTTAACAACACTTAAGTCATCCTATGGGTATATGACATCTTCCTCAGAAGGCCTTTATTATCCCACCGGAGCCATATGGAGCACTTTTATGGACTTCAAAACCGAAACTGCAATTGACTGCCATTTTAAAGCTTGGAAGAGCCAGAATATTTTTAATATAACTCTGATTGTATTCGTCTGAAAGAAGAATGTCATACTCACCTAGGATGACATGAAGGTGAGTAAATCATGGGCTAATTTTCCTTTTTGGGTTAACCATCCCTTTAAAAAGCTTTCTCAATGGATCTCCCAGCTGTGTAGTAAGCTGTGTAATGTTGTTTCGTGATCGAGATTGGCCCACGAGTAAACCGCTGTCTAATATTGCTCTGAGCTGATAAACTGTAGCCTGGCAAACCAGACCTACATCAAGATGTTAGGTCTGGCAAGTCACCATTGGCACGGCTAAATCCGAGGGGCGGGATAAACTTTCAAGTAGCAGGAAACCGTCACAACTGTCGTCATTATGTTAAGCCCACCCCGCCTACTCTATACACTATGTGATTGGCCTGACCTGAGTTTGGTTTTTCCAGCTCAAAAGTCAACGGAGTTGCTAGACCACACTGGCTGCAAAATAAATTTTGCTGCCGCTAGGGTGCATCTAGATTTCTAAGCAAGATAAACTGCGCTGTGCAGCTCAAACGAGTAGTGTGGTTTCATTCTGCTTTCGTTTGCCGTGTGATAATAATAATAATTTGTTACATTTATATAGCGCTTTTTCTGAGACCTCAAAGCGCTTTACATAGATGGGGGAATCTCCTCAACCACCACCAATGTGCAGCATCCACTTGGATGATGCGACGGCAGCCATATTGCGCCAGAACGCCCACCACACACCAGCTTACTGGTGGAGAGGAGACAGTGATGAAGCCAATCAGTATATGGGGATGATTAGGAGGCCATGATGGACAGGGGCCAAGGGGCAAATTTGGCCAGGATGCCGGGGTTACACCCCTACTCTATTTCGAAGGACATCCTGGGATTTTTAATGACCACAGAGAGTCAGGACCTCGGTTTAACGTCTCATCCGAAGGACGGTGCTCTTTTGGCAGTATAGTGTCCCCGTCACTACACTGGGGCATTAGGACCCACACAGACCACAGGGTGAGCACCCCCTGCTGGCCTCACTAACACCTCTTCCAGCAGCAACCTGGTTTTTCTCAGGAGGTCTCCCATCCAGGTACTAACCAGGCTCAGCCCTGCTTAGCTTCAGTGGGCAACCAGTCTTGGCCTACAGGGTGATATGGCTGCTGATGTTTCTCGTATGCGGCAGAAATGGCAGCTCTCTCTTAAAAAAGGTTGCAAAGTGTGACCATTTACTCGCAGTCTAGAGCCCTGTATAGTGCTTTATTTCTGCTTTACATGAGCGCCACCTACTGTCAGAGACTGAATTTGTGTTTTTTGCATTGATCTGAACTGACAAATGAGATATTCCTGTTGGTTGAACACGAGTTAATAGATATCAATCAATCAACAAAATGTCCTGTGCTCACCACACAACGGCTATAGGTGGAGAGGAGAGAGGGTGATGTGTGTCTAACTTAAACAGAAGAGACTTTGTTACTCAGCACATTCAAATAAACTACTCGCCGTGATCTAGGGGTGCACGATACATAGACTCATATATACACGTCGCTTGGAGAGGGTTCACTTTTCATGCTACACATTTCCCACAGTGGTGAGAAAAAACAGGGGAGACACTTTGTTTCTCTAAATATGACTCTAGTTTCACTTCTCGCTCCAAAGCTAATCGCCGTCAACAACCAGATGCATTTACACTTGTCCAGTTTCGTCTGGAATGCGGCCCAGACCTCCTCCTGAAGTGGTTTGAGTGCGATCGGATTCAAATACGCCTCGAATGTGTTTCAGAGGGCACTTACACCTGCTCTTTTCACGATCAGATAGCTATCCCATCACAGAAAACGCATGAAGTGGCCAGGTGTAAACAGCCCCTTCCATACGGCCAAACCTCTACCTGTGAGTTGCCGGGGAAAGTGCTAATTGCCTTCTAAAGGTTACACGGTTGTTGATGGGCCCTGTTTCTCATGACATTTTCTTTTTACTTGTTTTTTAGATTTATTTTGATTGTTTCTAACATGTCCTGTTCTGTAGACTTGCTCTTTATTTATAGTTTTTTATACTGTAGTGTACATACAACCAGTAAAACATGTCCTGTTCTGTAGACATGGTTATTATGTATTTATTCATGTTGTACCAGTCCAATAAGACTGTCAGTTGAAATAAACCTTGTGTTGTTAGAAAACTTGTTTTATTTGTTATGAATCTATTTTGATGCGTTTTCCCATAACTTTTGTAATTTTACATGTTTTCTATAATCACAATATCACATTTGGTCAATATTGTGCACCCCTACCATGATCTCAGACTGCGGTGATCCACTGCATGGATCTTCATGTGTCGCTTCAGGTCTCTTTTATCAGAGAAACTCTTTCCACACTGATCACACATGAATGGCTTCTCTCCAGTGTGGATCCTCATGTGTCTTTTCAGATGTGCTGACTGACTGAATCTCTTGTCACATTGTGAACACTTGTAAGGTTTTTCTCCAGTGTGAATTCTCTGGTGCAGTTTTAAACCGTCCGCTGTAGTAAAAGTCTTCTCACACTCAAAGCACATGTACTCTCTCACACCAGTGTGAATTTTCTCATGTTTATGTAAATATAGCAGGAGTGAAAAACTCTTTCCACACACAGAACATGAATGTGGCTTCTCCTTCGTATGAACTGTCAGGTGTGTCTTCAGGGCTGATGCACAGAGAAATATTTTGCCGCATTGATCACATGCGTACGGCTTCTCTCCGGTGTGGATCCTCATGTGAATCTTAAGACTTTGTTTGTTTGAGAATCTCTTTTCACACTGATCACACATGAATGGCTTCTCTCCGGTGTGGATCCTCATGTGACGCTCAAAACTTTGTTTGGTTGTGAAACTCTTTCCACACTGAGTGCAGGTGAAAGATTTCTTGGCTCTTCTTTTCTTTAAAAATGTCTTTTTAGTCTTTGAGTGACTCAAAGTTTTTTCTCCAGGTTTGATATGATGTTCCTCCTCCACTTCACTCAGTTCTTCACTCTCCTCCTTCACTTCACTCAGTTCTTCACCCTCCTCCTCCACTTCACTCAGTTCTTCTCTCTCCTCCTTCACTTCACTCAGTTCTTCACTCTCCTCCTCCACTTCACTTAGTTCTTCACTCTCCTCCTTCACTTTACTCAGTTCTTCTCTCTCCTCCTTCACTTCACTCAGTTCTTCACTCTCCTCCTTCACTTCACTCAGTTCTTCACTCTCCTCCTTCACTTCACTCAGTTCTTCACTCTCCTCCTTCACTTCACTCAGTTCTTCACTCTCCTCCTTCACTTCACTCAGTTCTTCTCTCTCCTCCTTCACTTCACTCAGTTCTTCACTCTCCTCCTCCACTTCACTCAGTTCTTCTCTCTCCTCCTCCACTTCTCTCAGTTCTTCACTCTCCTCCTCCACTTCACTCAGTTCTTCACTCTCCTCCTCCACTTCACTCAGTTCTTCACTCTCCTCGCTCTCTTCCATCAGGTCTGACATGAAAGAAAAAAATATTAAATTTCATTTTCAGTACATTAACATAATTAAAAGACAAAATATAAAGTGAAAGGACATGAAAGTGTAGATAGTAGAAAGTAGACAACGGTTATAAAATATTATGATAATCTGATGCCTTTTTATAAATTATATGCCCATGAAATTTTCCATGAATGAGGTAAATTTATCTTCCAATTATTATTTTTAAAACATTATAGGCATGAATCCCATGTTTCTTTAGAAAACATTATTAAATATATTTGATCAATGACACAATTATCTGACATATTAACATAAAAATATACAATACTGTCATATTTTGTCACCAACTTTGAGATTGGTATTTATTTTACTAAAACGTTTTAATTATTAATGGCCGTTCACACTAGACTTTTCACAAGCACAAGTAGAAATTTCACAAGCTCAAAGTGTAGAGTGGCTGCGGCTTTAACTAGATTTAAATTAACTATTTTATTAGCATTATCTGTGTCCTTCATTTCACTCAACCCTGTTACTCCTGACATGATTTTCCTCCTTTCAAAAACTGAGCATTTCTTAAAACTAGGGCTGCACGATATTGAAGAAAAATGCGATATGCGATATCATAATGCTTAAAGTGTGTAAAATAAACTTTAATTATCTAGTGAACATCAGTGTTTTACTGTAACATTAGAAGTGTTACTTTAACATCAGTGTAAACCACAGGGTTTATGGTTTATTTCAGGTTATCCTACATTAGGGTTATTAAACAACAGAAACTGAAAGAATGCTTTGATTAATTTATGTGATATGTCATACTATATATATATATATATATATATATATATATATATATATATATATATATATATATATAATTAATATATAATGATATACACTCACCTAAAGGATTAATAGGAACACCTGTTCAATTTCTCATTAATGCAATTATCTAATCAACCAATCACATGGCAGTTGCTTCAATGCATTTAGGGGTGTGGTCCTGGTCAAGACAATCTCCTGAACTCCAAACTGAATGTCAAAATGGGAAAGAAAGGTGATTTAAGCAATTTTGAGCGTGGCATGGTTGTTGGTGCCAGACGGGCCGGTCTGAGTATTTCACAATCTGCTCAGTTACTGGGATTTTCATGCACAACCATTTCTAGGGTTTACAAAGAATGGTGTGAAAAGGGAAAAACATCCAGTATGCGGCAGTCCTGTGGGCGAAAATGCCTTGTTGATGCTAGAGGTCATAGGAGAATGGGCCGACTGATTCAAGCTGATGGAAGAGCAACTTTGACTGAAATAACCACTCGTTACAACCGAGGTATGCAGCAAAGCATTTGTGAAGCCACAACACGCACAACCTTGAGGCGGATGGGCTACAACAGCAGAAGACCCCACCGGGTACCACTCATCTCCACTACAAATAGGAAAAAGAGGCTACAATTTGCACAATCTCACCAAAATTGGACAGTTGAAGACTGGAAAAATGTTGCCTGGTCTGATGAGTCTCGATTTCTGTTGAGACATTCAGATGGTAGTGTCAGAATTTGGCGTAAACAGAATGAGAACATGGATCCATCATGCCTTGTTACCACTGTGCAGGCTGGTGGTGGTGGTGTAATGGTGTGGGGGATGTTTTCTTGGCACACTTTAGGCCCCTTTGTGCCAATTGGGCATCGTTTAAATGCCACGGCTTACCTGAGCATCGTTTCTGACCATGTCCATCCCTTTATGACCACCATGTACCCATCCTCTGATGGCTACTTCCAGCAGGATAATGCACCATGTCACAAAGCTCGAATCATTTCAAATTGGTTTCTTGAACATGACAATGAGTTCACTGTACTAAAATGGCCCCCACAGTCACCAGATCTCAACCCAATAGAGCATCTTTTGGGATGTGGTGGAACGGGAGCTTCGTGCCCTGGATGTGCATCCCACAAATCTCCATCAACTGCAAGATGCTATCCTATCAATATGGGCCAACATTTCTAAAGAATGCTTTCAGCACCTTGTTGAATCAATGCCACATAGAATTAAGGCAGTTCTGAAGGCGAAAGGGGGTCAAACACAGTATTAGTATGGTGTTCCTAATAATCCTTTAGGTGAGTGTATAATGATATATTATGTTATAGATTCTCTCTCAACGATTCTGGATCGATTCAGAGAATTTCAGAATCGAGTCTGAGCTTAGTTTTTAAACACAGATGCGTGATGACACACTGTGTTCTCTCTCTCTCTCTCTCTCTCACACACACACACACACACACACACACACACACACACACACAACACCACTCAAACCTTCCGAAAAATAATCTTTCTTTAATCTTTTGGGAGTATTACCGCCATCTACTGTACAAGATGACGTCCCGACATCAGAGACCTAAATCACAATTAGTGTCGAATTCAATAGCTTACATACAGCGCGCGTCTTCCTCTGCTTATAAACAGATTGTTTTGCGCTTCCGGCAATGTCGGGACTTCATCTTGTACAGTAGATGGCGGTAATACTCCCAAGGAGTGAGCAGCCAGTAACAAGTAGTAGTAGAAGAAGAATGCCGTAATCTCAGTTCCCTTTCGTGGTCACTCCGAGTTACGTCGGATGACGACGATTGGGGTTTCGCTTAGAAGCCTATCACCTTCGAGTATATAAAACGAGCCAATGGCAATGAAATGCCATGGGTCTGCGGAATTTGCATAGCGTAACTCCGCCCGCCGCAGGGGGTATATAAGGAAGTACGCTGCACAAATGCAGATATGTTTTCGCTTCGGAGCCGAGAACTTCTCCACTCCACGTAAGCCGAAATTCTGAGTTATTTCTTCTCATTCCTTCGAGACGAGCGAGCTCTCCGGTGTTGGTGTGACGGCGATTTCAGCGAGTGCACACTTCCCTGCTGATCTTGTCAGTGATCTGACAGTTAGTGTGATTTCTCCCTGTTCGCTTCAACATCCGCAGAGTTTTCCTCTCACAAAAAGAGGCACGTCTTTTTAAAGATGTCTCGCCCGTGCACTTCTGGTTGTGGTCGCGATGTATTTTCTCCTGATGGGCACAATCTCTGCTTAGCGTGTTTGGGCGTTGATCACGCTGAAGCAGCGTTTGTGGATGATTCATGTTCTCATTGCGGGAACATGACCATCTCCATGCTGCGGTCGAGACTCAATGAGCTCATCAGAGCGAGAGTCCCCTCATCCACACCCCGATCTACGGTCTCCCCGAGAGGCTGTACATCGGCTGGTGGCCAGGGTGACCTGAGGGTATCTGCGTGGGACAAACCGCCGACACGTCCACGGTCCACACACCCCTCTTCAGCATTGGTACCCGCGAGCGTGCAAACCGAAACCGCTGGTCCCTCTACGGAGGCCCCGCGCGTTTCGTTTGGCGTTCCACAGGAGGATGCAATGTCGATCACTCCATCACAAGGTGGGCATGAGTCCTCGGGAAGTGAGGATTCGGCTGTGTTGCCGCCCTCGGGCGTGCCAGCATTGCCCGAGTCTGATCCCGAGCTGACTGCCATGCTTTCCCGGGCAGCCGCGGCCATTGGGCTCGAGTGGTCCCCGCCGCCCGATCCGGTGCGCTCGCGGCTGGATGATTGGTTTTTGGGAGCGGCCGCTGACATTCGTCGCCGCCCAACCCCAATACCATTCTTCCCGGAAGTGCATGAGGAAGTCACGCGGTCCTGGAAGGCTCCCATGTCTTCCCGCGATCGTTCGTCGGCTTTCTCCGCCTTTCCTCCCCTCGATAGAGCTGATGCTTGTGGGTACACTGGGATTCCCACGGTTGAACGTTCTGTCGCGATGCAGCTGTGTCCGGCAGGCGCTTCATCACGTGGTGATCCTAAGCACCCGTCCAAAGCCTGTGGATTCTCGTCCACTCTCGTGGCGAAGTCTTACAGTGCGGCGGGACAGGCAGCTGCCTCTTTGCATGCCATGGCCATCCTGCAGGTCTACCAGGCCCAGATGCTTCGTGACATGCACGAGTGCAGGACAGACCCCGGGCTCATTGATGAGCTGCGCGCCGCCACCGACCTCGCTCTCCGAGCGACGAAGGTGACCGCGCGCTCCCTGGGTTTGGTGATGTCCACAGCTGTGGTCCAGGAGAGACATCTCTGGCTGAACCTGGCTGATATGTGTGAGCCCGAGCGGACTCGTCTGCTTGACGCTCCCATATCCCAGGCCGGCCTTTTCGGCGGTGCGGTCGAGGATTTTGCCCAACAGTTCTCGACCGCCCAGAAGCAGACTGAGGCTATCAAGCACATTCTGCCCCGACGCTCCGCTGCTCAGCCGTCGGCACAGAATTCTCAGCCTGCTCGCCGCCGAGGGCGCCCTCCCGCACGGCCCCAGCAGCAACCTTCACCCGGGCCGCGTTGTGGAGGGAGCCGCAGGCAGGCGCCACAGCCCTCTCCAGCCCCGCCGCCCGCTAAACGCCAGGCCAAGCGGCGCTCCTGAGACGGGCTGCTCAGGGTTGGCTTCAATTCTGTCCCAGGAGCTGGTAGCAGGGCCACTCCTTCCCCCGGTGGAGGGCCGGGGGAGAATCTTTTGTTCTCCACTCCCCGCTGCTCGTCCAACGACGAGCAGTACTCTGATGTGGTTGAAGACAGAATTGAATTCCCCAATCCTGAGCCGACAGAGTCCGAGGGCCGCAGTGCGCGCCACCCTCGGGTCCCGCCACTGCCGCCCTCCTCTGTCCCAGAGGTGCGGGATGACAGCACGCGCCGCCCACGGGCCACGCTCCTCTCATCCCCCTCTGTCGCCAGACCCCTGCCAGAGCACGCCCCCGTGGGACGCGCGCCCTCCCCTGGCCTCCTCTGGCAGGACGCGGTTAATGACCGTGCCCCCGCACAGGGCCGCTATGCCACCCTCGCCGGTGCCGGTCATTCCGCCTCGCTGCCCCACCGACGGTACGTCTGTGGTTCGTATGACCCCGCTGGTGCACTTTCTGGAGGCCTGGCTAGAGCTTCCCAGACTGTCCCGCTGGGTCGCGAGAACCATCAGGCTCGGCTACGCGATTCAGTTCGCGAGATCTCCTCCCCGCTTCAGGGGAGTCTGCTTCACTATGGTCGGTGGCAATGCCCCTGTCATGAGAGCGGAGGTCGCCACCCTACTGGCGAAGGGTGCGATCGAGATTGTCCCTCCAGCCGAGATGAAGTCCGGCTTCTACAGCCCTTACTTCATTGTACCCAAGAAGTCCGGTGGGTTACGGCCAATCCTCGACCTGCGCGTCTTGAACCGCTCCCTTCACAGGCTGCCGTTCAAGATGCTAACGGCCAAACACATCCTCCAGTGTGTGCGGCCGCAGGATTGGTTTGCAGCGATCGACCTGAAGGACGCCTACTTCCATGTCTCCATTTTACCTCGACACAGACCGTTTCTACGGTTTGCTTTCGAGGGGCAGGCATACCAGTACGCGGTTCTCCCTTTCGGGCTAGCCCTGTCTCCTCGCGTCTTTACGAAGGTCGTCGAGGCAGCCCTTGTTCCCCTCCGGGAACACGGGGTTCGCATCCTGAACTATCTCGACGACTGGCTAATCCTAGCTCACTCTCGAGACCAGGTTTGCGAACACAGGGACCTAGTGCTCCGGCACCTAGCTCGTCTGGGCCTTCGGGTCAACTGGGAGAAGAGCAAACTCTGCCCCGTGCAGAGGATCTCTTTTCTCGGTATGGAGATCGACTCGGTCGCCATGTGCGTGCAGCTTACGAGCGAGCGCGCGCAGTCACTGCTGACTTGTCTTCGCCAATTCGAGGGCAAGAGTGCGGTTCCACTGAAACTATTTCAGAGGCTCCTGGGGCATATGGCATCCGCAGCCGCAGTAACGCCGCTGGGATTGCTTCATATGAGACCGCTTCAGCTTTGGCTTCGCGATCGAGTCCCGAGGTGGGCATGGCAACACGGCACGCTCCAAGTCCCAGTGACTCCAGCCTGCCGTCAGACCTTCACCCCGTGGTCGAACCTCAATTTTCTACGGGCCGGAGTGCCCTTAGAACGAGTTTCCCGGCATGTTGTTGTATCAACAGATGCCTCCACCACGGGCTGGGGCGCCATGTGCAATGGTCATGCTGCCGCGGGCTCCTGGACAGGACCCCAGCGCCTTTGGCATGTCAATTGCCTCGAGTTGCTGGCTGTACGTCTCGCCCTGCACCGCTTCCATGCGCTGCTCAGGGGTCAGCACGTACTAGTCCGATCAGACAATACCGCAACAGTAGCGTACATCAACCATCAAGGTGGTCTACGCTCCCGCCGTATGTCGCAACTCGCTCGCCACCTCCTCATATGGAGTCAGAAGCATCTGAGGTCGCTTCGAGCCATTTATATCCCGGGACACCTGAACCAGGCGGCCGACGAGCTGTCTCGAGTTCGGCCTCTTGCTGGAGAATGGCGACTCCATCCCCAGACGGTCCAGCTGATTTGGGATCAGTTCGGCGACGCACAGGTAGACCTGTTTGCCTCCCACGACTCGTCCCATTGCGACCTGTTTTATTCCCTGACCGAGGGCACGCTCGGCACGGATGCACTGGCGCACAGCTGGCCGCGGGGCCTACGCAAGTATGCGTTTCCCCCAGTGAGCCTCCTTGCGCAGACCTTGCGCAAGATCAGGGAGGACGAGGAGCAGGTCATTTTGGTTGCCCCGTATTGGCACAACCGGACCTGGTTCTCCGAACTAGTACTCCTCGCGACAGCACCTCCCTGGCCAATTCCTCTGAGGAAGGACCTCCTTTCTCAGGGACGGGGCACCTTATGGCACCCTCGTCCCGATCTTTGGAACCTCCACGTGTGGCTCCTGGACGGGACGAGGCAGGTTTGAGTACCCTACCACCTGCGGTGGTGGCTACCATCACTTCCGCTAGAGCATCGTCCACGAGACATGCCTATGCGTTGAAGTGGAACCTCTTCGTCAACTGGTGTTCTTCTAAACATCAAGAACCCACGAAATGCCCGATCAGTGTCGTGCTTTCCTTCCTGCAAGAAGGGTTGGAGCGAAGGCTGTCTCCCTCCACCCTGAAAGTGTATGTTGCCGCCATTGCCGCACATCACGAAGCAGTTGATGGTAAGTCTCTGGGAAAGCACGACCTGATCGTCAGGTTCCTGAGGGGAGCGAGGAGACTAAATCCTCCTCGTCCTCCTCTCGTACCCTCTTGGGACCTCTCAGTGGTTCTAACTGCCCTGCAGAGTGCTCCATTTGAGCCTTTACAGTCAGTGGAGCTTAAGTTCCTGTCAATGAAGACAGCGCTCCTGGTTGCATTGGCCTCCATCAAGAGGGTAGGGGACCTGCAGGCATTTTCGGTTGACGAAGCGTGCCTGAAATTCGGGCCGGCTAACTCTCACGTGATCCTGAGACCCCGGCTTGGATACGTGCCCAAGGTTCCTTCCACACCCTTTCGAGACCAGGTAGTGAACCTGCAAGCGCTGCCCTTGGAGGAGGCAGACCCAGCCTTGGCACTGCTCTGTCCAGTACGCGCCCTCCGTGCTTACGTAGACAGAACGCGGTGTTTCAGGACCTCAGACCAGCTCTTTGTCTGTCATGGTGGGAAGCTGAAGGGAAAGGCTCTCTCAAAGCAAAGGTTATCTCACTGGATAGTGGATACCATTGCTTTGGCATACCAGCAGCAAGGTCGTCCGTGCCCCCTTGGTGTGAAAGCCCACTCCACACGTAGTGTGGCTTCCTCTTGGGCTCTAGCGCATGGCGCCTCGCTAACAGACATTTGTAGAGCTGCAGGCTGGGCGACACCCAACACATTCGCGAGATTCTATAATCTCCGAGTAGAGCCAGTTTCTTCTCATGTACTCGCTTCAACCAGCCGGTGCTAGATTCTGCTCAGGTGTCTTCGCTTGCTCGCCATTCCTCTCCACGGACGGGATACGTGCGATATTTCTCTCAGGTGAGTCTGATAAGCTCTGAGTTTCCTCCAGCACTGGTGACGTCAACGCCTGAGTTATGCCAATCTGCCATAACGCAGCTTTTGCGCTTGACTAGGTGCCTCCATGTGCATGGTTCCCCCTCTGGGCGACCCCCACATGTGTATTCCACTGTAAGTCTCCTTGTGAGCGTGTGTCTTTCCCTTGGCAAGCCACCTTGCCACCCCTGGGGTTTAAAATTCCACCTGCGGCTGGACACCCCAGTGATTTTCCATATGCAGCCCTCTGGGTCATATGTGTATTCTAAGTCCCCCCCATCAATGGCTGGGCATAATTGCATATTTCTCTCTGGAGATATGCTTCCCAGTGTACTTTGGTATCCCTGTGTTAAGTAGGACTCCTTCGTTCGTGCTAGTCTCACAACAGGGAGCTCAGACTTACGCAGGGCACTGGAAGACAGCCGAGGTGGCGTGATTAGACTGGAACCCCAATCGTCGTCATCCGACGTAACTCGGAGTGACCACGAAAGGGAACGTCTCGGTTACGGATGTAACCCTCGTTCCCTGAGTGGGAACGGAGACGTTACGTCTTCCTGCCACTTCCGCTGTACCGCTGAAAAACGCCTGGGGCCAGTCTCGGCTCCTCAGCGAAGACATATCTGCATTTGTGCAGCGTACTTCCTTATATACCCCCTGCGGCGGGCGGAGTTACGCTATGCAAATTCCGCAGACCCATGGCATTTCATTGCCATTGGCTCGTTTTATATACTCGAAGGTGATAGGCTTCTAAGCGAAACCCCAATCGTCGTCATCCGACGTAACGTCTCCGTTCCCACTCAGGGAACGAGGGTTACATCCGTAACCGAGACGTTCTCGCGCATGCGTCCTGGCGCTCCCGTGAACTCTCGTCAGAGGCCCACATTGAAGAACACTAATAGTTGGATAAAGTCGTTATTTTTGTTGTTTTTCCGCACAAAAAGTATTGTCGTTGCATGATAAACTTAATGTAGAGCCACTGTAGTCACTTGGACTATTTTAACGATGTTTTTAATAACTATTCTGGGCCGGTGAGTTGTGGTCCCTCTGAAAGCTGTGTGGAAATTTGGGGAAATACCTATAAAAGCAATTTACAAAATATTTGCACACTACAAAAAAGAGCAATCAGGATAATAAATCATACTGGGTATTACAAGCACACTAATCTTCTGTTTTTAAATTCACATTTGTTAAAATTTATGGACATTGTTACATTTAAAACTGCTCAATTTATGTTTAAAGTCAAAGAAAATAATTTACCAGGTAACATAAGTGCAATGTTTAATGAAAGAGATGGGGGATATCATCTAAGAGGATATTGTATGTTCAAACAACCTCTTGTGCGAACTGCTATTAAAAACATGTGTATATCAGTTTGTGGGGTAACCTTATGGAATGGACTGGATAATGACATTAAACAGAGTTTTAATATCATTCGGTTCAAAAATAGATTAAAGAAATCATTATTGGACCAATATAGATAAGCAAAGATTGAAACACAGGTCTAAATCTGCAATGTGATAGTGTTGTGGTTAAGGTATTGTTGTGAGTTATGTAAGATCTGAGAAAAATGAATGTATTAACTGCGTATTAATTTGCTTTGTAATATTATGTTGTTAAATAGGGGCAGGTTTAAATAAGCTAATTGCTTCTGCCTGCTCCTTCTCAAACAAATCTTTTATTTTGATATTATTATTATTATTATTATTATTATTACTATTATCTTTTATTTATGTATTTATTACTTTTATTTTGTTTTTGTTTTTGTGATGGTTGTTTTATTTCGTGGTTTTAATTATTGTTTTGTATGTTGTATAACTATGTTGATTGTTTGAGATAAATAATAAAGAAAGAAAGAAGAAAGAAAGCCTATGGAGGAGTGAGACAGCTGTCAGATTTCATCAAAAATAGCTTAATTTGTGATCCGAAGATGAACGAAAGACTTACATGGTTGGAACAACATGAGGGTGAGTAATTACTGACAGAATTTTCATTTTTGGGTGAACTAACCCTTTAAGTAACTGAGCTAACTAATCGATTTCAAACTTCCAAATGTTAACTCGCTGAACACTGACAGCTGTGGCCTATCCCCACATTAGCTAGAACATTTGTATAGCCTACTGTAACGTACACACGGCATGGTACTGTATATGCGTGGATTAATGTATTCGGAGCAAACAACCCTGATGCTAAACCTTAAAAACGTACTTCAAATATGATGTTTTCTTATTCTTCGGTGAAGTTGAAGTATCTTGCAGCCATCTCTCGTCCTCTGCTCGTCCGTTTAAAAAAACTGCGCGCTGCCGGCGAACGTAATTATTTTTATTTTTTTTAAATCAGCATCAGCAACTGTCAGTAGCAAATAAAATTTTGGGGTGGCACCAGGGGTGGCCAATCGCATGCCACCCTGGACCCCCCTCTGGCTCCGCCACTGAGCTAGGCCTATATTTTTTATAAAATGACATCACATAACCCATAGAGATCAGAAAGTTTGGGAATATTCGCTTATAATTTATACACATAAAAACATGATATCAGAGTTTTAAAATAAAACATTTTAAAAGAGAACAATACATCATGGTTTAAACCATTAAGCATTAAGCTGTGTCGTCAGCAAGTCGTTTCCCATCATGCTTTGATCAGCGCAGTCGGTGGAGAGAAACTGCATCTCGCGCTGATCACCGGTGATGATCGGTTCTGCGCAGATTTTGCTCATCTCAAACAAGCCTACTGATAGTGATACTGAGCATGCGTGTGTCACATCACATGTCATGTACCCCGAACGTAAACACAGAGGGTGCTTCTCATTTCTTATTTGTGCATCCTCGTTTCCTTTCCTCGCGTCTCAGCTCCACCCCCTGTAGGAAGCTGCAAGGAAAGAAAAGGAGGACGGAGGAATCGAAGGAAAGCTTATTTTATGCATTGGAATACTTGATCACTCGAGCGTCACTTCACCGCGTTTTCAGCAGCGCTCAAAGGATCTGCCCTTATGTTGATAAAGTTTGATTATTGAAGACATTTATAATAAATAATAATAAAGCAAGATACCCTGTTGGAATATGTGAGATTTGTGGTTTATATAAACTGCAAAGGTAAAGTATAAATTAAAATTATTTTGATAGATGTGAAGGGGGAGGAGAATTTAAACTTGCATCACGTTTAGTCGATAAAATTCTTCCCCATTGGATACACCCGTGTATCCTTGCTCATGACTCCTCTGGAAGCTCCTCACTCCTATGGCAAGCAGTTTTCGCTTTTATTCATTTCCAGGATATGAATTGTTGATATCAACAATTACATTTTTTTTATATCAAAAATGTAATTGTTGATATCAACAATTTAATTCTTGATATCAACTACTGAATTCTTGATATCAAAAATGTATTTCACTAGTGAAATGTCATCATAGGCTGCCATTCAAAATCAATTGTTGATGTCAAGAATTGTTTTCTTACTAGTAGAAATATAATTTTTGATATCAATAATTACATTGTTACTAGTAAAAATGCAAATTACTGATATCAATAATTCAATTGTCACTAGTTGAAATGTCTATTCTTGATATCAACAATTGAATTGTTACTAGTAAAAATTTTCATTTTTGATATCTGAAAATGTATTTCTGATATCAATATTATTTCAGATATCTAAAATGGCTTTCTTACTAGTAACAATCACATTCATGATATCAGAAATTAACATTGTCACTAGTGGAAATGGAATTATTGATATCAAAAATGAACATTGTTAGCAATTCAATTGTTGATATCAAGAATAGACATTTCAACTAGTGACAACTGAATTCTTGATATCAAAAATAAAGGTTTTTACTTGTAAGAATTGCATTTCTGATATGTGAAATTGGAATTTCAACTAGTAAGAAATCAATTCTTGATATCAACAATGGATTTTGAATGGCAGCCTATGGTGACATTTCACTAGTGAAAATACAATTACAGATATCAAGAATTATAGTTTTTACTAGTTGAAATTCAATTGTTGATATCAAGAATTAGCATTGTTACTAGTGGAAATGTAATTTCTGATATCAAAAATAGCCATAGTAGAAATCTAATTCCTGATATCAATAACTATCATTTGAACTAGTGAAAATTGAATTGTTGATATCAAGGATTCATATCCTGGAAATTAATAAAAGCTAAAACGGCTTGCCATATCACTCCTCGATCCTCGCCTCCTCGCGGTGCAGAATTGAGATGTTCTTCAAGATGGCTGAGCTCGATCGGTTTCCGGGTCACAAGCTTCGGACCTGTTCCACCTCCTCTCCATGTATCTCGAGAATTTCATGTTTGTTGTTTTTACATTTTCTAAAATCAATTATGATTTCTTTTGTTTTCTTTGTATTAAGAATTAAATTGTTCCTGCTACACCATGATACAAGTGATCGGACCTCCTCCCTGTAAGCGGTCTCATCATTGTTGGTTACCAGCCCCACCACAGCTGTGTCATCTGCAAATTTGAAAATGGAATTTTGTTCCAAAATTGCTTCCTTCTGCAGCCAAAATCTGTTTAGCATGTAATACGTGGAGTTCCTTCTTGTAATTACATCCGGCTTGAGCCTCAGCTCTTCAAGGCCCATTTGTTTTTGTGCTGCCTTTAGTCTTTCTGTTGCAACAGTGCTTCTGTTGACATACTCAACAACACTCTCGACTTTTGTCACTGTCCCTTGAATGTGTTTTAAGCTTTCCCTCACAATCAGATTCAATGTGTGGGCAAAGCATGGCAAGTGCTTTCATTCAGCTTTCCGGAAAGCTGCTTTCATGTTGCTGGCATTGTCAGTAACACAATCAACCACTTTGTTTGTGATTCCCCACTCTTCACATATCTTTTTGAATTCGGCTGCCAGATTGTCAGCAGTATGTCGGTCAGTGAATGAAAAGCAGTCAAGAAGAGGTGATGAAAGAGTAAAATGTTCATCGATAAAATGTTAAGTGACTGCCATAAAACTTGTAGTTGTCCGTGACGTCCAGGTATCAGTCGTCAGACACACAGCAGAGGCATTGCTGACTTTCACCTTCACCTCTTCTTTAATTCTGCTGTAGAGCTGTGGCATCAGAGTGTTTCCAGAGTGTGCACAAAATTCCATTTTCAAATTTGCAGATGACACAGCTGTGGTGGGGCTGGTAACCAACAATGATGAGACCGCTTACAGGGAGGAGGTCCAATCACTTGTATCATGGTGTAGCAGGAACAATTTAATTCTTAATACAAAGAAAACAAAAGAAATCATAATTGATTTTAGAAAATGTAAAAACAACAAACATGAAATTCTCGAGATACATGGAGAGGAGGTGGAACAGGTCCGAAGCTTCAGATACTTGGGGCTACATCTGGCGGAGGATCTGACCTGGGGAGTAAACACCAAAGAGCTAGGGAAAAAAGCTCAGCAGAGACTTTTTTTCCTGCGCACCCTAAGACGCACTGGGCTCCCGCAGACACTCCTCATAAACTTGTATAGGTGCACAATAGAGAGTGTGCTGGCATACAGCTGTACAGTGTGGTTTTCCAGCTGCACTGTCGAGGAGAAGAAAGACCTGCAGCGGGTAATTAAAACTGCCCAGAGAATCATTGGGGCACCTCTTCCGAGCCTTGAGGACATTTACTCCAGTAGACTGCAGAGAAGAGCTGCAAGCATCAGGGCGGATCCTACACATCCTGGCTACACTCTGTTTGACACTTTTAGTTCAGGCCGGCTCAGGGTCATGAGGTCGCGGACAAACCGCATGAGAAATAGTTTTTTTCCAAGGGCCATAAATGAACTGCTGAAAGGTTGAAAGACTAAGTAAATCCGGACTTGATTTTTATTGTGTTTTATAAATGTTTTAGTTTTATTAATCCATTTTAAATATATATATATATATATATATATATATATATATATATATATATATATATATGTGTGTGTGTGTGTATATATATATATATATATATATATATATATATGTATTTTTTTTATTTTTTATTAATAATAATATATATTTATCTCTGAACTGTTGTTGACAGTGTTACTTTTATCCTCTAGGCTGCTAACTGAGTGATTGATGTCATCTTAATTTCGTTGTGTAGAGATATGCAATGACAAATAAATAAACTGAACTGAATTGATATAGTCTTTCAGTTCGGTAAAATGTATGATGGATCAATTGCCTTCGAGAATCTTCTAAATCCAGTGTCACTGACGATTGATAAAGGTTGAAAATCCATAGCTATCATTTTAACTAACTCCTCATCCACTTTGCTTTGTTTGACAGGGCCAATTGGTGTTCTCACAAAGCTTGTCATCTGACTTTGTCTCGTCCTTTGGACACTGGTGCCAGATGAGGACGCAGTAGAGGCAGTAACAGAGGAGACAGCAGCCGTAGAAGCACAACTACCTGAGGCTGATGCAGATTCTGTAGATTCTTGCCTTACTTGCACAAACAATGCAGCTGGATGTTTTGTCTGAAGATGTCTTCTGAAATCTGAAGTTGTTCCCCCTTGGCCTGACAAAATATTGTTGCAAAGCTTGCACTTTGCTATTGCTCCTCTTTCTGGAGGTCATCTTCAAAAATTGCTTCTTTTTCTACCTGTCTCTGCCTTGTTGTTAGTGAACTCTGGAGTGAGAGGTGTCAAAAAGAGGTGGGGCTTAAGGTACCCTAAGTTCTGTAACAGTATACAGCAGCTGTGGGGGAAGGGGTAGTTCATGCCCTTTGACTTGAGGTAACATCCAGTCTCCCTTGGCAACAGGGGAGAGCCTTTAGTAGAATAAAAAGCCTAGCCAAGAGATAACAGTTTGCTCTATATTCCTCTTAATATATCCTTTTAATTTATAATTATTTATAATTTATCCTTGCAAGTATTTTTAGGCATTTACTTTAATACTGTAAAGAAAAAAACAAAATGTAAAATACAAAAAAAAGTTTATTGTGCTTTTCCAAATATACACACAAATAGCATAATAGCAAACAGAATATATACTGTACACACAAGAAGCTACATATGGAACATGAACATAAATAATTGAACACAGATTTAATTAGGCTATCTAACTTTGAGAAATATGAATGTTGTTTATAAAGCATTACAGCAAAATAATTAACATGAAAGCACAACTGCAACATTTTAAAGGTTTGAAACCATTAATGTTTTGTAAAACTGTCAAACTAAACATTTAGGCTATTTGTGTTAACAGTAATGCATGATATTTTCAGGAACAGCTTATTTCTAAATAAGTTAATTAAAGTACAGCGAGAGCGGTTCGCAAGCATATGGAGGCGCCAGCTCTCTCGCGCCGTTTTGCTACAGCGATTCTCAAGAATTGTTGCAGTTTCGAATCACCAGTACACTGAACTGAAAACTGTTTTTTTCGGACACGTCCGACCATCTAAGAAACCGATGATCATGAGTTTATCCTGACTGAGCATGCGTGAACATAGTACCACAGTACGCAGACAGGCACTGGCAGGCAGGCAGGCACACACAGATTATGACAGTGACAGCACTGCTGAACAGAACTGTTTATTTTGGATAACTATTTTATTTTGGACAACTGATGCTGTGCTGCTGAATAGCCATGTAAGTTTATTTAATAACAAATAAAACATAGTGGGGTAGGCTATGCATAGAAAGTTATAGGCTATTAAACAATTAAGCCAAACATGAAAATGAATTGTACTATTGTGAATGCAGGTTATATTGTAAGTTTTGTATGAGCTCCATCCTGGTTTCTGTAAAAAGTTGATTAAGACTAGTTTATTAACTATCATTAAGATATGTAAAACATCCACGTTTGAACATCAGTGCCTGTATTGGACAATTTAGTTGCTAAACTTAAATGAAACTTATCCAAGATGATTATTGTTATTATTTAACTACGTTATTTACAAATTACTTTATTTAAATGTGTTTAAAGGGATACTTCACTTTAAAATGAAAATTCTGTCATCATTTACTCACCCTCAAGTTGATTCAAACCTGTATGAATTTCTTTCTTCTGCTGCACAGAAAGATAGATATTTTGAAGAATGTCAGTAACCAGACAGTTAACTGGAACCATTGACCATTAGTAGGAAAAAAAAGTACTATGGAAGTCAATGGTTCCAGTTAACTGGTTGGTTACTGACATTCTTCAAAATATCTATCTTCCCATTGGGCACCTAGAAATAAGAACAAAGTATAAGACATGAGGACTGGGAATGGTAACTTTAGATGTCCAGATGGCCAGCTGGCATCTCACTTTGTTGCTTGTCAATAAAGTTAATTCTTTTGACCTGGAACTTCGACTCTGAGAGCTTTTTTGAGACCTGAACCAAAAAGGACTTTGACCACAACAGACGCTAGTCACGTGAGCAGCACAACGCATTCGTGTGATCCAGACACAGAACTGGCCAATAATGAGGCAGCATTCTGACGTAGATCCCGGAAACACTGCAGTGTGTACAACAACGTGTGTTGGAGAAGCGTGTGCAGAGCAGAGGTGCAGTAAATGAAGATATAAACAAACCCAAGAATTTATGATTTCTGTGCTTTTCACATTCACAATGTAATGCGATTTGATTTATCAGATAGCTACTTTTTATTAAATGCTGTATAAACTAGTTTCAGAGCTCTGTACAGGTCATTATACATAAACATCTACGTGTTTTAATTGGAAAGTTGGTTTACATATTTATATAAACAATAACCATTGGGCAACGTTTTATATTTGGTAATTATTTCTATGTTAATATAAAAAATGTCTATGTTGTTAAAAATAACTATCCTGCAATTTTTTAGGAACATTATTTTATTGCTGCAAAAAAATAAAAAGAGCATTCCTAGAACATTATTATTTAGTTCCCAAAACAATAACCAAACAGGAACCAAATACCAATGTTAGGGGAACGTTCTGTGTTTGCTGGGAAGCCGCCGAAGCAAACGTAATACTTGGCTTTCAGAACTGAAAATTATGGAATTATTCCTGAAGCAAGAAGAATCTGCAGACAATTAAATTGGACAATAACAACAAGCTGTTGATAAAATTATAATGAGTTTAATCAATCATTACTTCAAGTACAAAAATGTATAAAAATTAAAACTAATGAGACGAGTTAAAATTAATTTCAGATTCATATCTCTGTTAAAAGTGTTACAGCCTCTTCTTCAGCTCCCTGAACATGAAAGTGTTTTTTTCCGGTGTAATTTTTCTGGTGCTCTTCTTCTAAATGAGAAGGCAGAAGTGATTTCAGAACGAAGGCCCGAGTGAAACTCTTCCCGCATTGATCACATGTGTAAAGTTTCTCTCCGCTGTGGATCCTCATGTGAATCTTCAGACTTGATTTACATGTGAAGAGTTTTTTAGACTTCTGTTTTTCCTTTCTCGTTCACGTCCATCAGGTCTAAAAGAAACAATAAATCAAGTGAGATTTCAAATGAGAGACAAACGTGAAATGAAAAGTGAAGCTCAAAGTCAAGATCACTGATGAGTTCAATAGTAATTTTAATCTCATCAAATCTGGTCAACAACTGCTGTGCACGATTATGATCTATTTTAATGTCATGAAGATGATTTGTGTTATAAATCACTAGTTTGGTCATGAAACAATGTAAATCTGGTGAGCATCAGCATGTTCTTCATCATGAAGAATGAATGAGGAATCAAGAATAAACACCAACCTCTTTGTTCTTCAGTATCTTGATGTTTCATTCTGCAGGTTCTGGATCACTGGCGCTCTCTCGGTCCTCTCCTTCCAGATGCTTTCTGGCAGTTCTGCTAAAAACAAACAAGTTTCATTTCTTACAGACATGATGCGAGAGGAATAATCAATATTTCAAGTACTAAGGCTAATCACATTTTTAAAAAAAATAGTGACCTTGATCATGTAACCTAACAGTGTTGTTCAATAAAACCCAAATTACTACTTACTTTGATTCTTTATTTGAACCAATTATTTGAACCAATTATTGCTTGTTATTATATATTTGTACTTTAATGGCTGTTGTTTCACTTGGATATTACATTTTTTGCTCGATTACTCGATTTATCGGTGGAATAATTGGTAAATACTTCATTACTAAAATAATCGATAGCTGCAGCCCTACTTTACTTTTGCTTTAAAAAAGGATTTAATAGAAATTTGGGTTTCATTTGGCGTTTCACTACTGAAGTCCTGTTTATTTTTTCCATCTAGCTGTGCTGAACAGAAGCCCAGAACATGTGGATATAATGACATTCAGAACATATTGACTTTCCCAGACTTACTATTGTTTTAACTAACATTTACTGTTATTTTATTTTTATTTTATATCTGAACACACATTTTTACTAAATTACAAAAATAGTCGTTAGTGGCAGCCTAGAAAAAAACTATTATCGAGTGGAAATGGCTTATAAGTCAATAAGCGGTCCTCTGCTGCCATCTACTGTTTATAGTACATTTTTAAATAAATATGTTGGTTTGCCAAGTATAAGTTTTCCTACATTTTGAAGTGTTTAGTTTTACAAATGGGGACAATCTTTGAAGCATGAACAAATCATGGTTTTGGTCATCACATTAAAAATAACATTAAAACTGAATTAAGTGCTGGAAAAAGTGTGATGGACATGAAAGTCCTTGATTAGTGCTTGAATTTTACTCTCAAAAGGATGTACGAACCCTGAAATAAATAATGTAAAAACATTTGTCTATTTCTGCCACAATATCATTTTTACAGTTTGCATTACTAAATTAAATCCAAAGGGAATATTGGTGATTTGTGGACTTAAAGCCATATTACTTAAAACTTTATGAACTTGTTCGTTCATGGCACAATGTTTGTCCTGGCTTCCAAGTCAGTGCTGTTTGATCTGATATAAAGTATATGGTTAATAACAGAGAATTATGTGTTGTGTTGTTAATACTTCATTGAATTCAAATGCTTTCTCACTAGATCTTGCTGCAATGTTATTAATACTGAATTAAAGTGATATTTCACCCAAAAATTAAAATTAGCACATGATTTACTCACCCTTAAGTCATCCTATGTGTATATGACATTCTCCTCAGAAGGCCTGTATTAACCCCCGGAGAAATGAGGAGCACTTTAATGATGGATAGATGCACTTTTTATGGACTTCAAAAATGAAACTGCAGTTCACTGCCATTTTAAAGCTTGGAAGAGCCAGGACATTTTTTAATATAACTCTGATTCTATTCGTCTGAAAGAAGAATGTCAAATACACCTACACCATGACATGAGGGTGAGTAAATCATGGGCTAATTTTCCTTTTTGGGTGAACTATCGGTTCACGAGTAAACCACTGTCTAGTATTGCTCTGAGCTGATAAACTGCGCTGCACAGCTCAAACGAGTAGTGTGGTTTCATTCTGCTTTCGTTTGCCGTTTGATGTTTCTCGTATGCGGCAGAAATGGCAGCTCTCTCTTAAAAAAGGTAGCAAAATGTGACCATTACTCACAGTCTAGAGCCCTGTATAGTGCTTTATTTCTGCTTTACATGAGCGCCACCTACTGTCAGAAAGCAAATTGTGTTTTTTTACATTGATCTAAACTGACAAATGAGATATTCCTGTTGGTTGAACACGAGTTATATCAATCAATCAATAAAGTGTCCTGTGCTCACCACACACCGGCTATAGGTGGAGAGGAGAGATTTGGCTATAGGGTGATGTGTGTCTAACTTACACAGAAGAGACTGTGTTGCTCAGCACATGAAAATAAACTACTCGCCGCAATCTAGCGGTGCACGATATATAGACTCAATATCATTATCACGATATCACGTTGCCCGATATTATATCGAAAGTCTCCCGATAATTATGCAATATTTAGTTTATGATACGTCCCGTCCGACATGCACCTATCGTAAAATACACGTCGCTTGGAGAGGGTTAACTTTTCATGCTACAGATTTTCATGCTACAGAGTCGCTACTCGCCGTCAACAACCAGATGCATTTACACTTGTCCAGTTTCGCCTGGAATGCGACCCAGACCTCCTCCTGAAGTGGTTTGAGTGCGATCGGATTCAAATCCGCCTCGAATGTGTTTCGGAGGGCACTTACACCTGGTCTTTTCACGATCAGATAGCTATCCCATCACAGAAAACGCATGAAGTGTCCAGGTTTAAACAGCCCCTTCCATACGGCCAAACCTCTACCTGTGAGTTGTCGGGAAAAGTGCAAATTGCCGTCTAAAGGTTACACGGTTGTTGATGGACCCTGTTTATCATGACATTTTCTTTTTACTTGTTTTTTTTTTTTTTTTTTTTGATTGTTTCTAACATGTCCTGTTCTGTATCATTTGAAATAAACGTGTGTTGTAAGAAAACTTGTTTTATTTGTTATGAATCTATTTTGATGCGGTTTCCCATAACTTTTGTAATTTTACATGTTTTCTATAATCACAATATCACATTTGGTCAATATCGTGCACCCCTACCGTGATCTCAGACTGGTGATGTGGTTTCTCCACTGCATGGATCTTCATGTGTCGCTTCAGGTCTCTTTTATCAGAGAAACTCTTTCCACACTGATCACACATGAATGGCTTCTCTCCAGTGTGGATCCTCTCATGTGATCTCAGATGTGCAGACTGACTGAATCTCTTGTCACAGTGTGAACACTTGTAAGGTTTTTCTCCAGTGTGAATTCTCTGGTGCTGTTTTAAATTGTACGCTGTAGTAAAAGTCTTCTCACACTCAAAGCACATGTACTCTCTCACACCAGTGTGGATTTTCTCATGATTCTGTAAAGATTGCAGCTGTGAAAAACTCTTTCCACACACAGAACATGAATGCGGCTTCTCCTCCGTATGAACTGTCAGGTGTGTCTTCAGGTTTGATGCACAGATAAATGTTTTGCCGCATTGATCACATGAGAACGGCTTCACTCCGGTGTGGATCATCATGTGACTCTTAAGTCTTTGTTTGTTTGAGAATCTCTTTTCACACTGATCACACATGAATGGCTTCTCTCCGGTGTGGATCCTCATGTGAACATTAAGATGTTGTTTGTTTGAGAAACTCTTCCCACACTGATCACAAGGGAACGGCTTCTCTCCAGTGTGGATCCTCTCATGTCTTTTCAGATGTGCTGACCGACTGAATCTCATGTCACAGTGTGAACACTTGTAAGGTTTTTCTCCAGTGTGAATTCTCTGGTGCAGTTTTAAATTGCCCGCTGTAGTAAAAGTCTTCTCACACTCAAAGCACATGTACTCTCTCACACCAGTGTGAGTTTTCTGATGTGCATGTAAATATAGCAGGAGTGAAAAACTCTTTCCACACACAGAACATGAATGCGGCTTCTTCTTCGTATGAACTATCAGGTGTGTCTTCAGGTGTGATGTACAAAGAAATGTTTTGCCGCATTGATCACATGAGAACGGCTTTTCTCCGGTGTGGATCCTCATGTGTCGCTCAAGATTTTGTTTGGTTGTGAAACTCTTTCCACACTGAGTGCAGGTGAAAGATTTCTTGGCTCTTCTTTTCTTTAAAAAAATATTTTGAGTCTCTGAGCGACTCAAAGTTTTTTCTCCAGGTTTGACATGATGTTCCTCCTCCACTTCACTCAGTTCTTCACTCTCCTCCTTCACTTCACTCAGTTCTTCACTCTCCTCCTCCACTTCACTCAGTTCTTCACTCTCCTCCTCCACTTCACTCAGTTCTTCACTCTCCTCCTCCACTTCACTCAGTTCTTCACTCTCCTCCTCCACTTCACTCAGTTCTTCACTCTCCTCCTCCACTTCACTCAGTTCTTCACTCTCCTCCTCCACTTCCATCAGGTCTGACATGAAAGAAAAAAATCTTAAATTTCATTTTCAGTACATTAACATAATTAAAAGAGAAATATAAAGTGAAAGGACATGAAAGTGTAGATAGCAGAAAGTAGACAACGGTTTTAAAATATTATAATAATTTGATGCCTTTTTATAAATTGATTATATGCCCTTGAAATTTTCCATGAATGAGGTAAATTTATCTTCCAATTATTAGTTTTAAAACATAGGCACGAATCCCATGTTTCTTTAGAAAACATTATTAAATATATTTGATCAATGACACAATTAACTGACATATTAACATAAAAATATACAATACTGCCATATTTTGTCACCAACTCTGAGATTGATATTTATTTTACTAAAACGTTTTAATTAATAATGGCCATTCACACTAGACTTTTCACAAGCACAAGTAGAAATTTCACAAGCTCAAAGTGTAGAGTGAAAGCAGCTTTAACTAGCCTGGTAATACCAAACTCTGCTACTTCGCTTTTCTTCGTAGACAGAGTCTGGAATGGCATAATAGAGAAGTGTTTTCTCTCTCGCGGGGGGCGCTTGTCTGAAGTTTAAAATCATTGGTTACCTGTAAGCCAATCACATAACGTTTGGTTATGGCGTGTGTTATGCGCATGCTCAGCCGCATCTAACTTCCACTGTAAACACATGTATGATGCGAAAACAAAACCATCAAGCGAAATACCGGAGTGAACATGGCTGTGAACGACTTTTGCAGATTATGTGAAGTAAATCTACGCATCCACAAAGCTATTACGCTGTCTCAGACTGAGTACAGAAGCGAAATGAAATTGAGCGGAAGTACGAAGTCTGACGTAGTCAGGCTAAGCTTTAACTAGATTTAAATTAACTATTTTATTAGCATTATCTGTGTCCTACATGTTTCACTCAACCCTGTTACTCCTGACATGATTTTCCTCCTTTCAAAAACTGATCATTTCTTAAAACTAGGGCTATTGAAGAAAAAGGCGATATGCGATATCATAATGCTTAAAGTGTGTAAAATAAACTTAAATTATCTTTAAAATGTATTTAAAATGATATAACCAACATACGTGTTTCACATTATTTTGGTGACAAGAAAACATCCCTACAGCTTCAGAAAGTGAACATCAGTGTTTTACTGTAACATTAGAAGTGTTATTGTAACATCAGTGTAAACCACGGGGTTCAGGGTTTCAGGTTATCTTACATTAGGGTTATTAAACAACAGAAACTGAAAGAATACTTTCATTTTTGTGATATGTCATAATATATATATATATAATTAATATATTATGATATATTATGTAATAGATTCTCTCTCCTCAGAATCGAGTCTGAGCTTAGTTTTTAAACACAGATGCGTTATGACACACACTGTGCTCTCTCTCTCTCTCTCTCTCTCTCACACACACATACACTCAAAACTTCCGAAATATAATCTTTCATAAAGTTTGGAAAAGGTTTAAGCGAATTACAAGGACATTCGCTGGCTTTATCGCACAGGTTATATCGCTTTGCTTGATGTTACTCTTGCAGTGTGGGTCTCGCCCGCCAGAATTTTTCTCACAAATGCTGAGGCATCATTAATGTCTTTTGGAATGCAGTTGGCTTATATATTAAAGATATGAAAATCACTGAGAAGGCTGCTTTCAATTTAAAATACTCATGCAGATGCGCATGCGGCTGTGAGCGACTCATTGGTTAAATGTACTTGCATCGGAAAATACTTTTATGATGCGAAATTAATGTAAACACAGTCAGTTATATCTTAAACCAACAGGACAAACTACATCTTATATTTCAAAAGAGATCTGAGCATTAGTGTGAATGCAGCTTATCGTATCTAAACTGAGAAATAAAATCACTCACAGCTCTTGAACAGAAAGCGTTCAGACAGCCTACTTTTAAATACTGAAAGCACTCTTTGTTTATTGCTTGTAATGTTTTTTTTTGTTCCTCTTTGTTATTTACTAGCTTTTGTATTTTGAAGCTATATTAGTTTATATTAGTTAATTTAAAAATCTTAACATGTTAATTTAATTATTTTTTAAAATGCCTATAATGACACATGTAATTAAATAATGATTTTAAGTGTTATTAATAAGATTAATTAAGAAAAAAAGTAGATCATGAGGTGCCTAAAGATTCCCATCCATACTATACAATGACTTATTGCTTGTCTTTGTCGAATAACACAGAACTTAAAAAGTAATTGCGCATTAAATCGCAATTTTGGTAAAAAAAATTTTTTTTTAAAAATTGCAATTAGATTATTTTCCAAAATCGTTCAGCCCTACTTTGCGATATTTTGATATATTTGATATATTGTGCAGCCCTACTCAAAACTGTGACACCCAGGAAGTGACATCATCTGGGGTCTTTCTGCTGCATGATGGGAGGACAAGAAAATAATCTCAATCCATTGTCTCAGTTTTTACACACACTCTACAGTGTAGATCACATTCATCAACCCTGTTACCAAAGCTACTGTAAGAAGAATCTCTTTAACTATGAATAACGTGTATGATATTTGACAAATACAACTTTATCAGTAACTTGGTGTTTACTGATTATTCCTAAAGAAAGTATGAATGTTCTTCAGCATCATGAATGAATGAAGAATAAACACCAACCTCTTTGTTCTTCAGGATCTTCAGTGTGTTTCATTCTGCAGGGTTCTGGATCACTCATGTTCTCACTGTCCTCTTTAATAAACTCAGTCTTTGCAGATTTCAGCTCTTCCTGATGCTCTGATGATCGTCTTCACTTGTAGCTGATGGGAATTTACAGCATTTATTGGAGAAATGCTGTGGGAGGAGCTTCACTGACCATGTGACTGATGTGGGAGGAGCTTCACTGACCATGTGACTGATGTAGGAGGAGCTTCACTGACAAAATAAAAAAATATATCAGTTCCTGAATTAGTTTTTATACTAAATATCACATCTAAGCATTTATGTCTGTCTGAAGTAAAGTAACTGATGCAAATGTATATCTTATGTTATGGCTAACCAGAACACTCTCCTGCTTTTTGCATCACAAAGACAGAAAAATAGAAATGATAAAGAATATAAACATCATAATGTCTCCCAAATATTAACAATGGTCAGAAAAAGAAAGAAAAAACAGTTGAAAGTATGGACACAGAAATAAATGTATATTTTTGAGCAACAAATACAGTCTGTTGACACCAAATTATTGGAGCTTTAAGTGCCAATTTACAGGAGATCTGAAGACATCAGCATAATAAATGAGGTGAAAACAGGAACTATTGTCATGAAATAAAGAGTGTTTTCAGCAGATCTGTTAATATTGATGAGCCTCAGACTATCAACACTCATTCAACAAGCCATTCAGGATCATCAGCAGATCATCTCACTTTATTCTGAGTGTTTGCTGTTAGAAACACATTATTTGAGTCAGGATACATGATAAAAGTCTGTTAAACTGCCCTATTGAAAGAAAATACTGTTGCTTCTCACCATCTGACACAAATAAAACATAAAAAATATATAAAAACAAACCAAACTTAATTAAACACCTGATCTAAATAACTACAGCAAGTATAATGTTAATATCAAAATATATTTTGATTTTCTAGTAATTACAATCATTGATAATGTTCAAAACTGACAATGATCCTAAAAAACTCATTATAAGCTCATCAATTCCCCTCATAGACCTCAAACTTTAACTCTTGACTTGACATTCAGTAACAGTTCTCACTGCAAACATCGAGACAATCACACAAACGAACACAAAATCAGCCAACATGTCCATGTGGGCCCCACATGGGTTTTCTCTGGGTTATATGGGTGTCATGTGGGCATGGGCTCAGAGTGGGCACTTTGATGGGGTTTTATGGGCCCCAGTTTGGTTTAGGTTGTGGGCTCCAGCTAGGCTGCCCATCTTTGTTTATTTGCGGTCTTGTTTGGGCCCCAATTGGGCTATATTAGACTAAATTTTTATTACTAAATTTGGTTTGTATTTGTTTAAAAAGTACCTGCCATAATTGTGTATTGAAAATGAAAAACATTTTTAAATATTTGACTAAGTTTTTTTTTTATTTGATATAATACAAAATACATCATATTTGTCAAATAATATTTTTTATGGGTAAATTTCATGGCCTTATAAACACTTATTTTGTAATGTATATGTGCAAAAAATGTGCTTAAAATACATACCGTCCCCTCCCCCACAATGATTGCCTCCCGCCTTCATTCAAACTAAAAAAAAACCCAACAGTCTCCTTCTCTCCTGACAAGTTTCTAGACCATCACCGTCAAATATATCCTGTTTAACACTACCAATGTAAGATATGTATACGTTTTTATTTTGTATTAACTTAGTTTTAATAAAATCACAAAGAAAAAATCTGAATGATTCATTTGAAGTCAATCAGTTGACTAGCTGATTAAGTGATCCGGTCAAGCAGTTCCTAATGCGATGTCTCCACATACAGAATGGATTGATAGATGTAAGTTATCTTAACTATGTTATCTCAATTAATCAGTAGGCCTATGTCGGTATTGATCGTTTAAAAATTATCCTGAACTAATGTCATAGTTGTGCCTTTAGGTTAATCAGGTAAAAAGAGATGAGAAGTAATTTATTTTAATCTTTTCATTTTTGTACATTCTAATCACAGGACTCATGTTGTTTTTAATCATTTGTTAATTATTTTAAATTCTGCTTTTTAATCTACTGCTGTTAAATTTCAGAATCCTTTTTTTTTTTTTTTTTTGGAGAAAATGGAGAATGACTGAGGAGTGTTACTGGCCACCTTCCTCCACTGTCAATGTTGATCGATGTGTTAGAGAGGGAAAAGAACCACAAGAAGATTGGACGAAATTCCAAGTGTGAGTTTTGGGAAAAGCTGGTAAGGTAACGCTAAGTGGTAATTAATGTTATAATTTTAGATTATTAATTTTTTATTAAATAGAAGCAAAGAGTTTGTAATACCCATGTTATAGTAACTTAAAATGTGTGTGGAAAATGTTTACGTGAATGGAAAAGCTTAAATGTTCAGTTAATCTTTTTCACATTTCCTTAGCTGACTACACAGCTGCCAGAACAAAGCTGCGTAAAGCTGAAGTGACTTCAGATCTTCAGACGGATCCAGAACCAGAAAGAGCCAAGCGTAAAAGAAAGTAAGATTAATTATGTTATACAATCATGATTATTCAGATGTGTTGCTTTACATTAGGAATACAGATACTGAATGATTATGCACACTTAAATGTAATGTTCACCCCAAAACTATGGGTGTGTCTCAAGCAGCATGTAGTTTAGTAGTCAGGGCACTGATCAAAGAGTCTGCCTTTTTAGAGGCCATCGGTAACACTTTACAATACGGGTGCAATAATATGCATTAATTCATGCTTAACTAATGCACAGATAATCATGTTTAATAGTGATCATTGACTATTAATAGTCATGTGCCTCAACAAGTAATGTCATAACATAATGATACATTTGCAAATCATTAGCTAATGATTAATTAAAGCAGACAACTGTTACCACTACATTTGTAATTTAGTTTCTTCTATATTTCTTTTCATCTCAACTTCAGGTCTCAGTGCTTGGGGACATTGGAGGGAGGAGCCTTGATGAGTGTGTCCGTAGAAGTATGGCTTTTTTGATGACAAATGACCTTCCCAGTCAATTGAACCTCACAGGGCGCCATGGAAAACGCTCATTCAGGAGCCTACGTCTGTTTGATACTTTGCATGGTATATACATTTCAACATCCTTCATTTACATAGATTAGTAAAAACACAAACGGTTTGGGGTCATTTTGTGTCAAATCAACCAGAAGTTCCCAGCTCAATGTTGATTTTGATCATTTTGTTTTCTGGTGATAAAAATGATTACTTAAAGGGAACCTGGAAGTTTTGTATGGCTTTTTAGATTACATCTGCAAATGTAAATTAGATATACAAAAACACTCTAGGGGCCCTATCTTGCACCCAGCGCAATTGACTTTGTTCACCGACGCATGTATCATATCATGTATCATTCCTATTTTGCACCCGACGCACAGCGGACTTTTCCCTCCACAGACGCACGTCGGTAAACTAGGGAATGAACTTGCGCTCCCGGGGGCGGTTCAGCGAAAAAAGGAGGCGTGTTCCAGTGCAAACATTCCCTGGTGCTATTTTGCAGGTTTAGAAATGCTATTTTAAGGGCACATACTTGGCCATAATGTAGCGTGTGCACAACGCGCATATACTTTACTTCATTCATCTTTTTCATTCAATTAGTAGTAATTTTTAACATCTGTTAAGTTAAGTTAATCAATCAGAATCAAATATTCAACAGCACTGATTTTTAGGGGTCAAACTGCAAAGGAAGACCCTTATTGTATTTGTTAGGGGCCAATTATTGAGGGTGCATAGGCACCTAATAATTTTGGTAGTGTTCTTATTGTTATTAATGATCTTTATTATATTCCAATTTTCTTATTAGGGGTTCAAGCACCAAAATCTAGAATATCTATTGTATTTGCTCAGATTATTTTGGGGGATATGAGCGTGAAGCTTGATTATAATTTAGATTGTACTCATGCATTTCTTTAATAAATGTTCATGTAATACTGATTTTTTGAAGTTCTGCTAGGACTTTTAAAGTATTTATTTGTCTTTTCTTTCTTTACTCTTTAGGTTTGAAGCTGAGGATTATGTACAGGCACAGGACTCATAACTTTTATTTGAGGTTTTATCTTGAAGACATGAACTTCAATAAAAGAAACCTTGATTTACACATTCTGAATTGAAGTCATTTTTTCCCCTGCAATTAAAATATTTTGTCATTTAGATATTAAAATGTTAAAGGGGGGGTGGAATGCTATTTCATGCATACTGAGTTTTTTACACTGGTAAAGAGTTGGATTCCCATGCTAAACATGGACAAAGTTTCAAAAACTAAGTTGTACGTTTGAAGGAGTATTTTTGTTCCAAAAATACTCCTTCCGGTTTGTCACAAGTTTCGGAAAGTTTTTTTCGAGTATGTCTCTGTCTTACGTAAGATAGGGCGGAATTTCCTTATATGGGTCCTAAGGGCACTTCTCCGGTAAGATCGCGGCCGCGCGCGCACTCTTAGACCAGAGCAAGAGAGTGAAAGCAGTTCGCCATCAAAGTGCCCTGCCCGGCTTTTGGGAAGTCAATGTCACCAAAGAAGTGTGTTTTTGGTTGCCAGGGCAAGACAACCCTGCACAGATTCCCAAAGAACCCAGCGTTAAGGAACCCGTGGATGGAGTTTGTTTTCCTGAGCATAAACGGAGTTGTGTAGCTGTTCCCTGCATTTCGACGATGATTGTTTTATAAACAAAGCCCAGATCGTCTAATGCTTAAGGATCGAGCAGTCGCAATGATAAAGGTTCGCGGTCGTGCGTTGGAACCGGACGGTGAGTAACTGTTGAACAAATAATGTCTCTGTGTGTTGTCACTAGCTCGGTGCGTTAGCACAGCTAAGCTTCGCCCACACGGCCCGCCCCCAGCCGCTCGTTTTTTTCCGGAAAGACTCGGTACACCCTATCTTTCTTTGATTAATATAATAAAACAAAAGACTTTTTGGAGATATGAAGGATGCAATATTACTCTATAGGTACTCAAGATTAACAGGAGATTGAGTGAAAATGAGCATTTCACCCCCCCTTTAAAGTAACACAAATAAATGCATTTTTGGTTTGCATTTGTGCTGCATCGTGCTTTGTTTTTGAGGTAGGCTAATGAGCGCGTTCGCGTTCCATGTGGAGATTTGCATGTGAATATCTTTTGCGCGAGTGGGCGTGGTCAAATTAAAAATAATTAGCAAGCGCGTGAGAAGCTGGACATCTTGTTGGTTTTATACAAATTACTTAAACAGAGAATATTTGTTTTCAGTTTGAATCCGATCATTTAAAAGTACACACTTAAATGTTTATAAAGGTATATGGCTCATAAATGTGTGACAAGTATTCGCTGAGTTTTGTTTCAGTTTATAGACGTGCTCAAGAAAAAAAAAGTTCACCGCGATGGAGAGGCAGAAAGCACACCCTGTTTATTTTCTTTATTTTAAAAAAGCACAATGTTTTGATTTGATTGTAAGTGGACACATACAAAAGTAGAAATATCACAGATTCTTTTTTCATATTTCTTTTTTCTGTATGACCATAAATGACGGAGAAATTTAAGTTATTGTGCTACTATGTGAAGAAAATCCAGCAAAACGCGCCAGCGTGTTTGTCGACCTCAGAGGGTTAATAAATGGGGCCCACTGTGGTCCAGTGAGATCACCCATAAGGGCCCCATAAGGGTGATGTATGGGACCCACTTTCAGGCCTATTAATATTATATAATTTGGGACCCTTGTGGGCCCATAAAATGAACTCCTACATGGGCCCAACTTGAGCCCACTGTGTACCCATCATTAACCCATATGGGCTAACACACATGGGGCCCATTTGGAGCCGATGGACATATTTATCTGGGCCCCATTTGGGTGGCCCATGCAGGGCCCAAGTTACAGCCCATCAAAAGCCCACATGGGGCCCACAGTAACTGATGCAAATGTATATCTTGTGTTATGGCTAACCAGAACACTCTCCTGCTTTTTGCATTACAATATAGACAGAAAAATAGAAATGATAAAGAATATAAACATCATAATGTCTCCCAAATATTAACAATGGTCAGAAAAAGAAAGAAAAAACAGTTGAAAGTATGGACACAGAAATAAATGTATAACTTTGAGCAACAAATAGTCTACTGACACCAATTAATTGAGCTTTAAGTGTCAATTTACAGGAGATCTGAAGACATCAGCATAATAAATGAGGTGAAAACAGGAACTATTGTCATGAAATAAAGAGTGTTTTCAGCAGATCTGTTAATATTGATGAGCCTCAGACTATCAACACTCATTCAACAAGCCATTCAGGATCATCAGCAGATCATCTCACTTTATTCTGAGTGTTTGCTGTTAGAAACACATTATTTGAGTCAGGATAGATGTTAAAAGCCTGTAAAACTGCCCCATTGAAAGATAATACTGTTGCTTGTCGCCATGACACAAATAAAACATAAAATATATATAAAAACAAACCAAACTTAATTAAACACCTCATCTAAATAACTACAGCAGTATAATGTTAATATCTAAAATATATTTTGATTTTCTAGTAATTACAATCATTGATAATGTTCAAAACTGAAAATGATCCTAAAAAACTCATTATAAGCTCATCAATTCCCCTCATAGACCTCAAACTTGACTTGACATTCAGTAACAGTTCTCACACAAACATCGAGACAATCACACAAACGAACACAAAATCGCTCAGGTCTGAATGAACTCAACATATTCTCCTCATGCTCGCTGCTGCTGCACTAAATGTTTATTTCAGAAGGAAGACGCCAGAAAAGACGCACAAGTATCTCGATGAAAACAATACAGAAATGAGCCTGTCGCCTCATCAAACTGTATAAAGTGTGTGTGATGGTTGTGTAAATATGAGAAATACCGCGAACTGCTCTCCTCACCTCAGGTCAGGACTCCTTCTTCTTCTTCTTTCTGGTGATGGTCGGTTCGTGAACGAATCGTTCTTTTGAACCGGTTCTTTTCAGTGAACCGGTCGAACACTAAATCGGACTGAATCGTTTAAAACAGTTCGCGTCTTGCGTCAGCGCTGATCCACAAATAACTAAAGTTATCACTTGTGGACATGCCTGACACAGTCCCTCCGACTCGAAATAAACAATATCCCGGAGTATATGTTACTCCAGTAACTCCAACAGTTTACTGAACTGAACTGAGACATGTTGTCCTGAGAGAAGTGATGAGCACGAGCAGCTGATACTGAGCATGCGCGCACTATTTATAATATAATACAATTAGTAATTTTGAACCTTGCAAACCAATGTAAAGTCTGCTAGATTACAAACTAACACTGACCTGGTCCATGCATGGATGATTTCTTTGGCCTTTTTCTTTCCCTTGTTCTGAATCTTCTTCCGGAAACATGTCAGTAAATGCTGCAGAAGTTTTGACAAACACCAACATTTTTATTTTTAATTCATATTGGCCCAAATTCACACCTTAGTATCTCACACTTTGCCCCTTACAGAGCTTTGCAGACTTCCTGCACTGTGCTAGTGTATAAGTTTGAATTGTTCATGGTTTTCTTGAATGAACAATTTACACTAATACACTGGCTGAGTGCATCATGGCTGCAAAACTCTGTGAAGGGGGGTGAAGACTGTGAGACCATGAGGTGTCAGTGGGGGTAGGGATGGAGAAGTGTGTAGGTTTGTGTGTGTACAGGGGGGACTAAACAAATACATACCTTTTGCTGTGTGCCAGATGTCAAACTGATGTTGGACATTAGGAAATTGTTCCCTCATTATTTTTTGAATAGATGTGGAGCGATCTGTGGCCATCACCTGCACGTCAAGGCCCTGGTCCATTAGCTCAGTCATGCCCCTTTTGAAAGCTAGTGGTTCCAGGGTAACAGAGCTTGTGGCCTCAGTAACCTAAAGTCAAGTTCGAATCATAATTTTACAAATAACATCTGTAATTTTCCATTATTATAATTTTGCTGCTATTTATATTTATTTTACCTGCACCAGTTCTGAGTGGAGTATCATCCAACATAAATGTGTAGTTGCAGTATTTTGCACTGAAACCTGGCGTGTCACATCGGCCATCACCCATCAAGTGTAGCCTCTTTCCATCCTCCTGTTCTAAATACACTCTTGCCAAGAGTTCTGTTCTTTTTTCACTATACACTTCCTCGATAGCAGGGTGCAAGTATACCTTCTGTATGTTGTAAAATATAGTCTGTCCCATCATTTGGACACCCATGTTCTTGCACCAGTCTGAGAGTTCTGTGTATGTGCCCCCTCTGAACAGAACTGCTGCTGCTGCAAGGAGGTTCACCTCCGGCATTCCCCTAACGTCATGTGAAGATTTCCAGGTCCCAAGACATGTCCAATCCACCTTCCTCTGTGCACCAACGTCAACAATAGTCTTTGACGAAATTGGTTTCCCGCACATCTGGCAAAATTTGAAGAGTGACATGAGGCTGGACTCATTGACAATTAGCTTCTTTTCATGCCAGTCCTTTTCACCTTCATCATCTAATGATGATGATGTTGATGTGAGGGTGATGGTTGACTCGGGCTGATAGCTTTCATCATCTTCTCCTACAGCTTCAATGCTGCTGATGGTGGTACTGAGGCCCACAGGTGTACTTAGGCACGGTGACTTTACAACAAACAAGAATAAAAAATAAAATAAAAAGTCATACAGTTGCTTTTGAATTCATTTAGAAAGAATATGGTGTGAAGTATGTTGGTTCTTGAGAAACTTACAAATTGTTCTTGGACAGAGGCAGAAATTTTGACCGGTGTTGAGGTCTTTTCTTCATCTTCCGACGACACTAACGCAGCAGACGCGATTGGAGTCTGAAATGACCAGTTCAATAACGTTACATAACATTTCAATGAACTGATGTTATTCTGAAGTGAAAACAATTCAGGTTTTTTTCGTTGCCCAAATAAGAAGGTAATACCTCTAACATATGCACATTTGAGGATACTCACGGACATAGATCAAAGATTTTACCAAAAGTGGGTGTCAATTATATTTTTAAGCTTACAGTAATTAACATTATTTTGTTCTAATCTACACTACATCAGGGGTTCATCTCGCAAATGTATCTGTCTCTGCAGTCATCTCAACCAATACAGCAACAGGCTTGTGTGGTAACGTTAGCATAAATCGACAAATAGGCTAACTCAGTTTTACAGAACAGTGGCTTTACTTTGATAACAGTCAACTTATATGTAATTGTCTATCTAACGATACTTTGCTAACTTAGCTGTTTCACTGCTAACAACTACAACACTATATATATAGGCTACTGTGTGATCAGAAATAGAGTCGAGTATTAGTGAGAGTCTTACCTCTAGGGGAATGCGTTTAGTACCAGATGGCACAGATAGCTGTTCGTCATCTGGGAAGGTGAATATAGATGGAATTGTGGTGTCCTTCAGAGTAGCCCGCAGCCACTGTTTACATCGCTCCAATTTTTTTATCGGCAAATGATGGAAACTTACTTTTTGTCCTTTCCTGGTTTTGGTTGTATTTTTTGTTTGTTATATAGATATAATTTTTTATTAATTCTATTTATTTGTAATTATTTAACTACTGGCCTGCAGAAGGAAAATAAGTTAACAACAGCCATTACATACAGATGAATAAATTAGGCTTCATTTAACATATTCTGTCTGCTTAACCAAAAAATGTGAACAAAATCCACCCGGTTTACACAAGGGACACTTATAAAACATTTCCAACAGGCAGCATGCTTCAGATTTTTTTCTTTATCAACAGCAGAACAAAACTCATTATCAAGGTTTCCTTTCTCTTTTTATTTTTTTAGAGTCGGTGGTTTCCTGACTCGTTGCGGCCTACCCCTCATTTGGCCATTAACAGTCCTACCTTCACTCCATGAAGCATGTTCCCTCATGTTCAATTGTCTGCACACCAGTGTAATTTAAAGGGATAGTTCATCCAAAACTGAAAATTCTGTCAGTAATTACTCACCCTCATGTTGTTCCAACCCCATAAGACTTCCGTTCATCTTCGGAAAACACATTTTTGATTAAATCTGACAGCTGAATCACTCCTCCATAGGCTTCTAAGGGATCGAAACTTGCCGACCCAGAAAAGTTATTAAAGACATCATTAATATAGTCCAAGTGACTACAGTGGCTCAACCATAAGTTTATCAAGCGACGAGAATATGTTTTGTGTGCAAAAAAACAAACAAAAATAACGACTTTATTCAACTATTAATTTTCCGAAGATGAACGGAAGTCTTACGGGATTGGAACAACATGAGGGTGAGTAATTACTGACAGAATTTTCATTTTTGGGTGAACTAACCCTTTAAAACAGGCACCCTGTCCATGCCACTGGAGTTTTCAGGTTCCTCCACGAAAAGACTAGACAGGTCCAGGTCGAGTTCATTTCCATCGGCTTCCAGGTTTGGTGTAGGAACTTCCTGAGGTTGCCAGCCTTCTGAGTCCTTAACACCCAGCTGTTCTCCAAGGGTTGAATGGTAAGGTTTGAACTTGTCATGGTGGACGACTTTTACTTTGGTCCTTGGGCTCTTCTGAATCCTGTACACTAAATCGTCCAGATGTCCGAGGATGAAGTAAGGACCCTCGTAGTTGGGAAGAAATTTCCTGATCTTGTTTTTCACCCGTTTAGTTCCCTTAACCCTTTGGAACCTGAAGCTAAAATAGGTGTTTTTAAAATTCTTAAAAGACTGTAAAATTTTAAAACAATGTGCTATCTTCATGTGCAAGGTGTCATCTTTTTCAGAAAAAGATTAGCTTTCAACAGATTACAGTTATTGACCATTACTGTGTGTAGTGAGTTTGTAAATAGAATATAAATAGACAAAAAAAAAAAAAAAAAACAAGAATAAATTTACTGATTTTTATTTAGAAAAGAAAAACAGAAAAATCATGAACAAAAGAAACTAACACTTTAAAGTTGAAAAATTAACTATAATATATACAAGTCTTTTTTGTGACATTCACTGTAAAAAAAATTCTAACCCTCCCAAATCAAAAATTTCAAGTGACCGATAACATCTACATTTTTCAATTGGCCCAAGTGAAATTCTGTAAATTATAAAATTAAATTTACAGATTTTCACTTGGGCCAATTGAAAAATGTAAATGTTATCGGTCACTTGAAATTTTTGATTTGGGAGGGTTAGAAAATTTTTACAGTGTTGGGTTGCACAGTATTCATTCAGGACACTTATGTTTCATACACACACACATACAAATGCATGCATACATAGGCACCCACACATGCACACACCACATGCTAAGATACCTGAAAGAGTAATAGCCATCCGCCACTCAAGTTTCATTAAAAATCATCCTAATCCCCTCTTCTGCTGTCTAACACTTCTTTCGCCATGTATTTGTGCATGGGGGTGTTTGAGCTGATGTATCGTTGGGGGGCATTCCTGCAACTAGATCAATGGGCTCAGTTAGCTCCCGGCCAAAGATCTTTATGTTTGGGATAAAGCCAGTTGAACTGTGCTTGGTTGCTCAATAAGCCATTACAGCGTAAGGAACCATAAGATCCCACTCCCAATGACAACGCTCCAAGGTTGCAGCTAGGATTTTCTGAAGAGTGGCGTTGAACCGCCCGACCTGGCCGGAAAGGTTTTGTGCGGGTCTTTTCAATGTCTAAGAGTTCACACATTGTTCTGAAGACCTCAGATTCAAAATTAGGGCCTTGGTCACTATGCAAAGTAATTGGTGCTCCATGTGGGCAGACACATTCAGCGACCACTAGGATATAACGATTGAAATGTTCCGTCTCATTCATGGGCCCCATCAAATCAACAGCAATCCTTTCCATGGGAACATCTACTCGTACGGTACCCATGGGCGACTGAGGCCTCTTTGATGGTCGAGCCTTGGATGCACAGCTGACACAGGTACGACACCAGAGTGAAATATCTTCTCGCATCTTGTACCAATAATACCTTGTCTGCAGTCATGACAGCATCCGCTCTACACCAAAGTGTCCACCCACTGGCCCTTCATGCATCTGCTGCATAACATCTTTTCTGAACACTCGCAGAAGAATGATCTGTGGACAAAACTCGGGACCTTCCATCAGGTATAAAACGTTGTACCAGAATGTCATCCTTTAGGTAGAGTCTCTTCCCCTGGCTCCGGTAGGCTTTTGTTGCTAGCCCGTAGGGTGACGCATCTTTCCAGGAGGGTCGCTCCTCGCCTCTCTCCATCCACCTTCTAATGGGAGAAATATCAGGGTCAGCCGCTTGGGCAGAGCACAGTTCCTCACCCAACGAATGGAGCAACACTTGCGGTGAGGACGGGTGCACTTCCCCCACTGGACAGGACTCCAGGGTAACATTTCCATTACTCGTTTCTAATGAAATACTTCCAAGTGCGCATAAAAACAAGGTGATGGAAACATAGCTAATGATAGGGAAAATATATGTTTGTATTGATTTGTGTGTAACTGTTCATTTCAAAGCACTTTGTTCAGTGTCAAACATAATACTTCTTTATGGACTTGGTTGGTTTCTGGACGCCACTGTACAGTTCAGCTCACTTTCTGATCCAGAGCTTTTCAAAGTCAACACAGTTTTACACCAGAGATCTTTCTGATGGCTTCTTCAGCTGTGTCATAGAGTCACAACTAAAAACTCAGCTGATGAGATCAGAGGAAGTTACCAACCAGAGGAGGAGCTGATGATGTGTAAAGGAAGAGCTGTAACTATATATAATGAAGAGAAAGACTGACAGAAACACAAAATGGCTGATAAGTGTGATCTGTGTCTGCTGGGACTGATCATTCTCTCTTCACTTCTCACAGGTAAAGAAATCTGTATTTTCTCTAAAGACATTTAGTGGAATTAGTCTGGAAAGAGTTCATTTGAACATGCTCAAGTTTATTCTTGCACACATTCATGTTGTGATCTGAACTACTAGTCATTATGGATTCACGCATGAATAACGGCAGCCTTAACTACATGTTCGTACATGTTTGACAGTTAATACATTTATTAACATTTATGGATAAACCAAATCAAACTGCCTCTTTAAGAAGGAATAAGAAGTACCCTGACTGCACCTCCGTTCTCTGACTTCTGGAAAAGCTTGTTTATTTAAGGGACACAATTTAAGATGGTAGGGAAAAAAAAGTAAAATCTTTTGCTTTCCTTCTCAAAACTTTTACGTTTCTTCGCAAAAATAGCTCGTTGTGAGTTGTGAGCTCGGACAAGCGCCTCCTGTTTAATGTCCCGCTGGCAGTGTTTCAGAGATCCGTACGTTAACAATGTGCCGTTTACGGAGTTCAGTATATTGTTAGACATGGACTCCAACATTATGTCTCTTAACAATTATGGTTGAAAATAAAAATTGGTTAGTTTTTCTCTGGCTGCTGGAACTGTGTGTTATGGCAAGAACAGTAAGAGAACATGTGATCAGATGATGTCATCTACTTGATGATGATGATAACGATATAATCCTCATTTAGTGATCTGATCATCTGATCTCTTCTAAAATGTCAAATGTGTTATTAATTTCATATAATTGATTATAGCAATGACATCACTGTAATTAATGACATCCAACATTTTTTAATAAAAAAAAAAATATTTTAAGAGGTTCAGTCCTGTGTCTGCTGGGAAACTTCCTGCTAAACCTTCATAAGAATATTATGGGATAATGTTCTTTCAGTGTTATCACTAAACATGTCTAAAATGTTTTTAGAGAGTGTTATCCTTCCCTTAGGAGAACATTCTTGTAACCAAAATAAAATTATTGATAGAACAACAACATTTCTATCTGGGATGAGCTCATATTGTGGCCACAGTGAGTGCGCTGTGAGTTACACTTTTAGAGTTACACTTTTAGCTCACTGTGACTCACATTGATGACCTTGTGCCCACATGGTGAGATCACTGTGAGATTAAAGTGTTGACTGGGCAAGTAAAGTCATGACAAAATAATGCATTAACAAATATGATTAAACATGCACTAGGAAAATATTTTTATTCATTTACACCACCAGTACAAAAAAAGATAAAGGTTATTTGTAGTAAATTTATTATTTATTTACATCATTAAACATATATAGACTTAAAATAAAGCCCATATAGACTAGACGGATTTCAGAAAAATGGCCTTCTATAAGAAGTGAGGAGCATTTATGGGTACAAGTCGGGAACCGTCCTACCTTACATATTTCAAGGGTGCTGAATCCCCCCAAAAAATGGTACCCAAGCGAAATTTTGAGTTTTTTACCTTCTAATTTGCATATCAAAATGGCCGCCAAATTGCCTATCTTGCTCAGTCGTTGGACCATTTTCCCCTAGTTTTTTTGTAAGTAGGGAATCAAGAGGAGGAAATTAAGTTTCTAGATCGATATTCAAGGGTCAGAGCAAAGATATAATGGAGGCTCACTGCCTTTTTTATGTATATATATATATGCAAAATACCAACTTTTAAGGTGAAATTAAGCATTATTTGAGTCATTTTTTAAGGCCGACATACATATTCAATCAATATCACTCTTAACCTTAATCACTCTTTGGGGTCAATATGACCCCAATGGACTTTTCCTTCATTTTTTAAAAATGTTACCTTCATCTCAGGGGCATGAAACTCTGTGACTTTTCCTAAATAATCTATCTAAACATGCACAAAAAAACTGGGCTTGATTTGGTTGTTCTAAAGGTGTGTAAAAAAAAAAAAAAACCTTTTAAGGTCTTTGGGGTCAAAATGACCCCACATTGAAAATGAATGGGAAAATGAAAAAAAAAAGACTTTTTTTATTTTGTTTGTCAAAAAAATAAAATTAAATCCATTATAAATCTGAAAATTTCTACATATAAACCTAAACATATAAACCATATATTAAGGGTTAAATGTTCCCAGTGTATATATCATATGTGATGTATTCCATATTACATAATAACTAAGAAAAACACCATTGCAAGTTGTCTGAGATTTCATTTTTTTATGCAAATTAAGCATTTATTCTCTAAATTCTAAGACGGGAAAAACCCAGGTGAATAGGGGAAAAAACACCATGAAACTTCCCTTGAACAGATCTACAGATCACATCTTGTTTCTGTATATTTTTTGTTTCTGCCTGTTTCATTTACCTCACACACACACACACACACACACACACACACACACACACACACCAGGGTTATAATCGTTAATGAAAACTAACGACAAAATGAAAACTAGGTGGGAAAAAACATTGTCGTTAACTGAAATAAATGTTGTTTTCTGGTGGAACTACATGGATATGGTCTCAACACTGTTGCAGTTTACACAAGCTCAGCGTGGTGGACTCTGGGAGCTTCATCTTCACTCCTTCAGCTGGATGTTGCCGTACTTCATGCGATATGACCACCTGAACTGCGCAAGATGGGGGCCAGTGTATATTGCTGAGATGCACCAACTCCCAGAACCTGTACTATCGGAGTTCCAAAGGGGCAACTTTGTTGTGAAGCGGTCCGATCAACGATTCAACCAGGTCAATCCAGACCAAGCAATGGAGTGGATCAATGGAACAGGGAAAAAAGGAGGGGGGATCATTGGCATTACTAAGACACTTTCAGCCCTTTCCAGATGGACACTCTCCTACAACATGAGGTCCCATGTAGCAGAAGAGACACATTTGATGTTCAGCAACACATCTGAGAAAACCTACGTCCACAATGAGGCTACCAAATCCCGTGAAAAGAGAGACAACAGAGACAAAATGGCATTGGTTTTAGTCTTCAAAGGATTCAAAGTGTTTGGTTCAGTCCCACCAGGCTCATTGCAAAATCTCGCCACGAAAGACGTTGCCACAGAGGCTATCCAAAGCTCATTACTTTCTGCCAAAGACCTAGGACAAGAAAAAGTGAATTCATTCATTGAGAAAAGGATGATTGTTCCTGAGGACAAAGATAAACCAGAGGTCCCAATCCATGCAAACCTACATAAGAGCAAAGCTAAAACATTTGCATCACTGTATGAAGTGGCCAAAAATCCTAAAATCAAAGACAACAGAACCGTCGTAAAGGCTGACCGAAACGTCCTCAAACGCCTTGTTATGGCCTATGAGGCAGGTCGTCCAGTTGACTTACCAGCTGTCCTAAAATATGAGCTTCTGCCAGTTCCCATATCCCTTGCTGAAATGAATGGGACCCTTCACACTGGAAACAAGTCTGTATTGGTAAATAAGTTAACAGAAGACATAGTCTGTCCTGAGGCTATTGAACTTCCCGACATGTCATCTTGCCTCATCATAGATGGACAGGCACTGGTGGTTGCCCTAGGAAAGCCAGACAAAGCAGTAACATTTGGAGATTTGGCTGACACATTTGTCAGAGCAGTATTGAAAGCAGGATGTTCCTATAAACGGATAGACGTTGTGTTTGACAGATACAGAGAAGAGACCATCAAGGGTGCTACCAGGACACAACGCACAAAAGCAGCTCAACCAATCAGACGACTTGTTGAGGGTTGTTCATCTTCCGAAAAACTGGACCAACTTCCTGCCCCTCCCTGACAACAAAGCTGATCTTGCCAATCTACGCTCTGAAGAACCATGTGTTCAGGCACCAGATGATAAAGAGATAGTTGTTGCTGGTGGGTTCAGAGACAAAGAAACGGAGGTTAGGTCATCGAAAGCAACAACCAACCTGACTCACCTGAGAGCCACACATGAAGAGGCAGATACCCGATTGGTATTACATGCAGTGCACTGCCAGTCAGACACAGTAGTCGTGTCATCTAGAGACACTGATGTGCTTGTGATTCTGGTTTCCCATTTCCCGCACGTATCATGTAAAAAACTCTGGCTGTTGTCTGGTACCACAAGGAAGCCACAATATATACCCATTGATGCTGTTTTTAACAAACTGCCAAAGGATTCAGCACCAAGCCTTGTAGCATTTCATGCACTAACTGGTTGTGATACCACATCATACATTGCAAGTCACACCAAAAGTACATCGTGGAAAGTCTGGAAAATGCACCATCAATTGCTCAGCAACCTCGGAATTGGTGATCTCACGGAGGAGACTCAAAGATCTTCAGAGGCTTTTGTCTGCAGAATATATAATGTGCATAAAACAGACTTTTCTCCAGGACAGGTAAACCAGAAGCAATGCCGGCGACAAGCGATGCGCTCCACTTCCATCTGCTGAGAGTACACTACCAGGCAATGGTTTGGAGAAATGCTCACTATGCCACACCTGAGCTTCCTTCACCCTTGGACATGGGATGGAAACATGGCAGTTCAGGACTACAGCCCATTCTTATGTCACAGAATCCAATACCTGAAAGTTGCCTGGAAATGATCCCGTGTACCTGTAAAAAACAATTTACACGCCAGTGCAAATGCCGAAAATCAGGGCTGTTATGCACTGCAATGTGTGCATGTCAGAGTGATGACCAATGTCCTTGTTTATATGTAGAGTTGTAGTCCTCAAGTATACCAAGGCAAGGGGTAACCAAAGAACTTGGGAAAGGACTGCAGAAAGAAATACTAATCAAAATGAAATTCCAAAGACAAATGGCACACAAGCAAACTAGAAAGGTATAAAAACAATTTACCAAAAACAATTTACAGAGGGAGTGAACTACAGAACTAAAAATCTAACAGAAAAAAGCAAAGCAATTAAGCTAAAAACATGAAAGAAAATATACAGAAACAAGATGTGATCTGTAGATCTGTTCATTCTTTCATCTGGTTTTTTCCCGTCTTAGAATTTAGAGAACACATGCTTAATTTGCATAAAAAAATTAGATCTCAGACAACTTGCAATGGTGCTTTTCTTAGTTATTATGTAATATGGAATACAACACATATCATATATACACTGGGAACATTTAAGAGTGATATTGATTGAATATGTATGTCGGCCTTAAAAAAATGACACAAATAATGCTTAATTTCACCTTAAAAGTTGGTATTTTGCATATATATATATATATACATAAAAAAGGCAGTGAGCCTCCATTATATCTTTGCTCTGACCCTTGACTATCGATCTAGAAACTTAATTTCCTCATCTTGATTGCCTACTTACAAAAAAACTAGGGGAAAATGGTCCAACAACTGAGCAAAATAAGCCATTTGGCGGCAAATTAGGTCAAAAACTCACAATTTCGCTTGGGTACCAGTTTTTTTGGATTCAGCACCCTTGAAATATGTAAAGTAGGCCAGTTCCCGACTTGTACCCATAAATGCTCCTCACTTTCACTTTTTGGGTAGGCTACATCCCATCTAGACTAATATATATCTTTAAAGACACACACAAGGCACATTTACAATCAAATATGCCACGTACACAAGTTAATTGAAACATATACAATTAAAAAACAAAACGACTATAATTATCAATTTGGTTTACCAAAGTCAACATATATTAGATTAAAATGCCAGCATTACTGTATAACAACACAACTGTCATGATTCCTGTCTTGTGTTCCCCTTGTGTGGACTTTTGTTATTTCCTGTTCTGTGTCATGTTTTGTAGTCCTTTGTAGTTTGTCTTGTTTATTAGTCTCCCCAGGTGTTTCTGATTAGCCACGCCCCCTTGCTATCTTGTTTAGCTTGTTTGCCTGTGTATTTAAACCTCTGTGCTTCAGTTGTTGGTAGTTGTAGCTGTTTCATGTTCCTGAGTGCCATTGTTTGCCCTGGATTATTATGCATCTCTTAGGGATGGGGAAATGAAGCCTCATGAATCACTGAGGCTTTCCCCTGACTGTTCCGGGAAAAGATTCAAAGCTTCGAGAGTGTCGAGAACAGCGCCATCTGGTGCTTATTTAAAATAAACCAGCCAGAAGCCTGTGTTAGAAGCTCTGGCAGATGAAGCAACCACAACACACTCCATAGTTTCAATGTTATGTGTACAAATAAAAGCCTTACATGTTTGTGTTTGATTTGTTCATTAAATAAATAAATTTTCACTCCTCACAAACCCATCAACCAGACTGAGCCAACAATGACTCGTTAAATAAGATCTGGGGTTCGAGCCTTCTGACACCCAAAGCGAAACGCGCACGTGATTGGACAGAAAGTGAGGCTTCATTTGTCGTCGATCACGTGACTCTAGTAAGCCAATACACAACCCGATACGGGGCTTCACTAGAAATTGTGTCGCATGTGCGATGCGATACGCACATCGAAGCTTCAGTGTCATACGTAACATCACTACTGTCTCTGTCAAGGAGATCGACCCATCAAGGACTTTATGATGGACTTTTTAGAGCTGGCTCACTTGACCTGAATGGACAAGGTATGTCTAATGATCTTTTTTCGTGGAGGACTATCCGAGCCGCTCAGCTCTGTAATGCCATTGCATGACCCTAGCTGGACTCTTGAACATTATATAGACTTAGCATTACAGCTGAGTGCCTGAGCAGTGAGTCCCTTGATAGAACCATGGAGGCCACGCCACCATGGTCTCCTGAACTGCCTGGTCCACCCTGGCCGCCTGCTCTGTTAATATATGTTGACTGCTGAGTCTGTGTTTAATGATGTGTACGTGGCATATTTGATTGTAAATGTGCCTTGTGTGTGTCTTTACAGGTATGTTTGGGCTTTATTTTGAGTCTATATGTTTAATGATGTAAATAATAAAAGAACTACAAATAACCTTTATCTTTTGTTTTTGTTGTACTGGTGGTGTAAAGGAATACAAATATTCTCCTAGTGTATGTTATGTTTAATCATATTGTATTAAATGATTTGTTAATGTATTATTTTGTCATGACTTTTACTTGAGAGGGCCATAATCATGTTCAAATTCACTGTTAACTACTTCCCAAACTCAGCTCATGATTGATCCTAAACTTCCTATCAAACACACAACGAGTGTTCAGCTCAGTGAAGTGATGTTGTGTGGTCAGAGAACAGAAGTACAGTATCATCACGACTGTGTCTGGATGGAGAGTGAACTACTGATCCCAGCAAACCTTCCCTGAGTTTTGCTCCTTCCTTTGGGAACTGTTCCACAAATATTCTTTGTGGGTTTTGAATTGTAATTTTGTATTTAGCTGTGCATAAGTCACAGTAGGGTGAGTTTGAAGGAAAGAGAGAAACACAGAACAGATAAAGAGCTTTTAAGGTCAGTTATTAGTGTATTTTCTACGCTTGAAGAGGAGGATCAACTAATCCTGTGCCGTCCAGTAATGTTTATGACAAAGCTGAAATCAAAATTTCAAGATATGATGATATTACATTATTTACATTTGTTTCAAAGTCTTTACATTTGTTTCAGAGTATTTCTTATTTTTTTATTTAAGAGGCGTTTTTAACGTTGTTAAACGTTGTTTTTAACAAATGTTAATTAATGCATTAACTATCAAACACCGGAAAAAGACTGTATGAGTTTAATCTTCTGCTTTGATTAATGGTATTTTTTTTGTTTTTTTTCATTTATTAATATCATATTGATCACTGAGATATACTTTGTTTCAGGTATTAGTGGAGTGGATGATTCTCATGTGTTCATCAGTTCTGGTGAAAATGTCTCTCTGTCCTGTAATAATGCTCTTTCTGACTGCAAATCTAAAACTACATGGATCTACTATAACAGCATCAGTCATTCAGCAGCAGTTGAACTGATTCATGGAGGGATAAAGAAGAAAGACACAGAGAAACATGAGAGACTGAGTCTGGAGTCTGACTGCTCTCTGAACATCAAGAACGTCACAGAAGAAGATTATGGATTATACAGCTGCCAACAATATGTGAATGACAGACGACAAGAACCTGATGCGCGTGTTTATCTGCATGTTCTTCATGGTAAGTTTATGATTATGTGGTCAATTTAAAATACTCCCTTTAAACTCAGATGATGATTGAAGAGTCTGTGAATTGTGTCTTGTGTTCAGTTTCGGTGTCTCCATCATCATCATCATCATCATCTTCATCATCATCATCATCATCTTCATCCTCACAGACTGAGATCAGTCCAGGCCGCTCTGTGACTCTCTCCTGTCAGTTGTATTCAGATGCTGGATTCTCCTGTGATGATCGGGTTCGTTCTGAGGGAGTTGAGCTGTTGTGGGTGAATCAGGCTGGTGTTGATCTGAAGACAGACTCCAGATATCAGATATCATCATCATCAGCTCCAGGACACTGTTTCATCACTCTGACTACAACACTCCTGAATGAAGATGACAACAGAGAGTGGAGATGTCAGCTTACTCACAGAAATCAAGTCAAGACCTCAGTCAGATACACTGTCAAGTATTCAGGTGAGAAAACACTCTTTTCTGACAGATTTGTGAAAACTTTCACACACTGGCTCTACTCTTTCTGATGGCTTCATACGTTTGGCAATTGTAACATATTAGTGGTCATCAGTAAGTCATAAACTGCATAAAAATCCTTATAATTCTCAATATTGACCTCCTATGGGTCATACATGAAATATTGCATAAATCTATTAAAGCCTAGTATGACCCATGTAGGAGGTCAGTTTGAGGAATTCTAAGGCTTAATAATGTCATTGATTCAGGAAAGCTGCAGGTTTATGGGAAGCAGCTCACTGTGTTTCACTCTCATATAAACCAGGAATAAATGATACAGTAACATCTCTCTTCTCAACTACTGCCACTGTAAGCTGTGATGATTGAACACAAACTGCATGTCATGATCAATATGAAAATATGATGTTAATGTCCTGATGCGTCTGAACATTCATCTTCTGCAGCTCCAGTCGCTTCAACAACACTGACTCCAGTCAGAAGCTCAAACTCTGAGAAGACATCAAGCCGAACTACAGCAGCAGCTTCTACACAAGGTTCATGATCACATGATCACTGTCACATACATCAACCTCGAAGGATTCCTCAATATTTGTGCATTTTAATGCTTTCATATAGGAAACGTTGTATGTTTTAGATGCCATCAATAAATATATATTCCACATTTCAATGTTTCTGCAAACTTAGAAATGCAAGTGTGCTAGAAACTCACTTATAAGTTATAACATGAATATCTATGAATGAATGAAGCATCAAATATATTTATTTTTGGTCAATGGCGATAGTCATTCTCCTCCTGACACCTTGAGATTGAAGTAAGAAGATAATGATGACAGACTCGTGCACATATTCATCATTTCTGTGATATGAAGCTCAAGTATTGTGTGATGATGATGTTGTGTATATGTGGCATTATGTGTTGATCTGAACTAACAGACGTGATCCACAGATCCAGGAGAAACTGAAGTCAGTGTGACTGCTGGATCATTATACAGAGGTACGACACGTTCATTTATACTGACAGCTTTATAACATTAAACTATCAGTCAGTCTGTAAAAGCTTCATCAATAACTGTTGATAGTTGAATACCCTTTGTTACAGGGAAATACCATATATGGGTTTGTATCCTGTTGTGACGTTGTTGGTCCCGGTTTGCGGGCAGTTGTGTTATGGCGTACGCTAAATAAAGACGCATATGGACTCAGCTCCTGTCTGCTTATTACATACAGAAACATGGTGTCAGAAGTGCACACTCGATCCTGAACATGGCTTTAAACAGTATTCCTGCCCCTGAAGGCATGCGGATGTCAGGGGACATATCCAAAAATTGTGACAATTTCAGGGCGGAATTCGAGGACTATGACCTAGCTACTGGGCTTATCGAGAAGCCCAAAGAGGTGAGAGCGGCCGCACTGCGGCGATTAATGGGTAATGAATGTCGGCATATCTACAGTCATAACATTGTGTTGAGCGAGGAACAAACGAAGGACCCAAAAGCCATACTGGATGCGTTGGGGGACTACTTCAAGCCTGCGAAAAATGTGATCTATGAAAGGTACATGTTCGGTTGTTGCAAGCAGGAGGTGGACAAGCCTATAGACAGTTTTCTCACGAGGCTGCGGGAACGAGCATCAACCTGTGAATACAGGGAGCTCAAAGAAGAAATGATTCGTGATAGACTTGTCCTGGGCATTGACAATGAAAACACCAGGCGGCGCTTGTTGCGTGAACGTCAGCTGACTTTGTCACAGTCTGTCGAAATATGCCGACTGGCAGAAGCGACGGAACAACGTGTAAAAGCTATGGACAACACAGTCAATGACACTGTGAATATTGCACAAGCACAAAGGCTGAAACGTAGGGACGGTGAAGTGAGTAAGGAGCAAATGCTCAGAACTGTGAACTGCAAGTATTGTGGGGGTGGTCACAAGAAAGGCAGAGATCAGTGTCCCGCATATGGAAAGACTTGTCGATCATGTGGTGTATTGAATCATTTCGCTAAGGTTTGTAGAGCCCGTCAGAGAGCCGACAGGTCAGAGAGAGTGAATGAAATGATGGATGATGGTCAGGATGAGCAAGGGCCCTACAGCGAGGGTCGACTGTTTGCGGCTGAGGAATGCATTGACACAGTAAAGTCCCCAGGTCCAAGATGGTTCGTTAACCTGACACTTAATAAAAGAAAGCAGGCCTGTCAGCTAGATACGGGAGCAACTTGTAACGTTATGAGCCGGATAACCAAAGAGAAACTGGATCCAGAAAGCCCCCTGCATCCGAGCACAACAAGACTCAAATTGTATTCTGGTGCCACAATGCTTTCCCTGGGGCGATTTCACACAGAATGCACTATAAAGAGCACCAAACACAAGCTAGTTTTTGAAGTGGTTGAAGCCAATCAAGAGCCGTTACTCTCGGGTGACACATGTGAGCGGCTGGGACTCATGAAATTTACCATCCCAGAAGAGCTTCATAGACTGATTGCATACTCTGACATACCTCTCACAAAGGAACAGTTAACTAACAATTTCAAAGACGTGTTTAACGACCCAGTCGAGTCAGTCCCAGGAGAAGTCCGCTTTGTGCTCGACAGCAGCGTGTCGCCTGTGCAATGCGCACCACGGAACGTGCCAGTGGCCTTGAAAGCCAGAGTTAAAGAACAGCTGGATAAATACATGAGAGACGGACACATCACAAATGTCACGGAACCTACACCATGGATCAGCAACATGGTAGTCATAGCCAAGCCAGACAAAGTAAGAATATGCATAGACCCAAAACACCTTAATCAAGCACTGCATAGATCGCACTACCATATGCCAACACTGGAAGACGTTCTGTATAAGCTACCCAAAGCACGTCTGTTCACGCTGGTGGACGTTCGAGATGCATTTCTACACTGCAAACTGGATAATGAAAGCAGCTTAATGACAACTTTCTGGACACCGTGGGGGCGGATGAGATGGTGTAAACTGCCCTTCGGCGTCTCCATAGCACCAGAAATATATCAGCGTAAACAACACGAGCGGTTGATGGGACTCCGAGGCATAGAGCCCATAGCGGATGACATACTGGTTGTCGGCTGCGGTGACTCGGACGCAGAGGCCGAGTTAGATCACGACATGTTTGTCGAGCGCTCAAAAATTATGCCCAAATTGAGAAGGAATGCTTGAGTATCGTGTTCGCATGTCAGAGGTTCCATCACTACCTGTACGGCAGAAACACAATAACTGCTGAAACCGACCATAAACCCCTCGTGACAATCTTCAAGAAGCCACTTTTGAGTGCTCCCAAACGCCTCCAAAGTATGTTGTTACAGCTTCAAAACTACAACCTCAATGTCGTGTACAAACCTGGTCCAGAGATGTTTATAAGTGATATGCTGAGCAGGGCAGCGCTCGACAAACATGCGTCCAACGACCCCGGACCACAACAACATACTGTGAGTCCCATGGACAGCGCCGAGGGCGTGCTCTCATTCATAGACCAAGCCCTACACCTCAACGTGACAGACGTCAGTCTCCGCCAAATCGTAACTGAGACCAGAGCTGACAACGCATTGCAGGAGCTGGCAAAGATCGTGTTAGCTGGCTGGCCTGAGCGTAAAGAAAACGTATCACTCTCGGTGCGCGAGAATTGGCCATTCAGAGATGAATGTGCTTTATAGAGGTCAGTGTGCCATTATACCAAAGGAATTGAGAGCAGCAATGCTCAATCGCATTCACGCCACGCATATTGGAGGAGAAGCCTGTTACAGACAAGCGAGGGAAACGCTGTTCTGGCCCAACATGAGAGGAGAGATAAATGATTACGTGGCTAACTGTCCTGCGTGTAACGAGTATGCGCACAATCAGCAAAAGGAAATGATGATGTCCCACGAAATCCCTGTGCGTCCCTGGCAAATGGTTAGTATGGACTTGTATGCGTACGGTGGCAGATAATTTCTGATCATAGTGGACCACTACTCAGATTACTGGGAAATTGATCAGTTGCCAGATCTGACGGCGGACACAGTCATTACACGCTGCAAAGTGCAGTTTGCGCATTACGGCCAGCCAGATCAAGTGATTACCGACAACGGGCCGCAATTCGCTTGTGAACAGTTCAGAAAATTTGCGGCCCAGTGGGGTTTCATACATGTTACATCCTCACCCCAGCACCCAAAATCTAATGGAAAGGCCGAATCTGCAGTGAAGATTGTTAAATCACTCTGTAAGAGGGCTAAACTCGACGGAACAGATCCATGGCTAGCAGTGCTACACTGGTGAAACACGCCCACGGAGGGATTGGACAGCAATCCGGCACAGCGACTCATGTCCCGCAGACTTAGGACGGGACTTCCCATGACAAACAGCTTGCTTTACCCCAAGGTGGTTGAAGGAGTTCCGGAGGAAACGGCAGATGGCAAAATTCCATTACGATGCGAGAGCGAGAGACCTCCCAGAGCTTAATGTCGGCAAACACATCAGAAAGAAACCACTGCCGGGAGATTGCACGGGATGGTGGCGGAGAGGCCAGTGTCTGGGGAAAGTGAATCCGCGGTCTTACGTAGTGGATGTGGATGGCACATTATACAGGCGCAACCGTGTGGATTTGATTAGGGCTGAGCGCTCCACCCAGTTTAACCACCAAGAGCCAGGGATGAAGGAGAGCAGTCAGGGCTCGGTGGCCAGCGACGATGAAACAGCAATCAGAGAGGGGGACACATCGGACAGCACAGAATGTGTGCCAGAGCAAGTTCAAGAACGGAAGCTAACAGTGCCTAACAGACCTACCCAGCGTGAAACCCAGATCATTACGCGCAGCGGCCGTCAGTCACGTCCACCACAGAGACTGGACTTGTGAATTTTCCTAACGCATCACTAATGCAGTTCAGTTCTGAAATACACAGCATAAGTTGTTCTAGTAAACTTTGAGTTCATATTCAGGGTTGGGTTTGTTAATAAATGGTGGGGTTCTAAGGGAAGTGTGGCAACACTGTAAAGAAAGGGAGATGTTACAGGGAAATAGCTGGTGTGTGGTGAGCGCACTGGCGCCGTTGTTCTGTGGCTGCCGTCGCACCATCCAAGTGGATGCTGCACACTGGTGGTGGTTGAGGAGAGACCCCTGATATGATTGTAAAGCGCTTTGGGTGTACAGTAGTAGCGCTATATAAATGCCTCATTCATTCATTCATTCATATGGGTTTGTATCCTGTTGTGACGTTGTTGGTCCCGGTTTGCGGGCAGTTGTGTTATGGCGTACGCTAAATAAAGACGCATATGGACTCAGCTCCTGTCTGCTTATTACATACAGAAACACCCTTGACTTCAGTCATGTACAGTTTCTCTTCTTCCTCTCATGTTTCCTGCAGTGATTGTGACTATTGTTGAGATGGCAGTGTTTGCTGCTCCTACTGTGATTCTTCTTCAGATCATCTGTGCAAGAAGAGCTGGTGAGTTTTGAGCCGCACACAATCTGATGATTCACACTCATCTGATCTGGAACAATCTGCAATCATGATAAAAACACATACGAGAGGTCAGTCAATGCTTTTATTTTGCAGGGAGGAAGGACTCGAAGCACCCAGAGGAAATAGAGATGCCGACAATATTACAATACAATACTGGTGAGTTTAGAGCCAATCTGCAGCAATATTTAAAATAGCAAAAACTTACAGAGGATTGTTTATCGTTTTATTTTCTTCTTCTCAGAAAACAGAGAAAAAACTCTGATCACAATGAAGAAAGAGTGACACCAAGTTTAGATTACATTTTTTTTTTTTTTTACAAATAAAAGGCCAGATTTTTTTTTTCATTAACATCCCAGTCAACACGTTGATCTCACAGTGATCTCTCCATATGATCACAATGTGAGTCACGAGTGTAACCTCACAGCACACTCACTGTGTGCTCATATTATGGCCACAATGTGTGGTCACCCCAGCTAGAAATGTTATTGGACATGAACTTGAAAATGAAAATCGGGTTGATGTGTTAGGCCGGCTACACACTGGCTGCGTGGCGTGTCCGTTTTTATTTCGGCTCCCATGTTAACAGGTTAAATCTTGCACACTGCCTGCGTGATACACACGTCTCAGGTGCGGAAGAAAACGCATGCATGCTAGAAATAGAACCGATGCATATTTTTCACGCGACACGTGACATTTTTTAATTAAAATAAATAAATAAATAATTATCGGTTTTGAGAAATATTGCACTTGTCAATACAGAACAAAATATTCTGTAGCCTATTTTGCCGTCAAAACTGCCGAAGTTGTATTTGCTGTATCGTCACCTAGCAGCAGACACGTTTCTGGTGTGCAAAGACAGAAAACGCCACGCTCACGCAACAGAAACGCCACGCTGTGTAGCCAGTGTGTAGCCAGCCTAAACATTTGATGTCAGGCTCCAACTTCATTAAACAACTACACATTACCAGCTTCACTTATTACTAACCAAATTTACTTTAATTCTGTCATATGTGTGGAAAAGTTCTTATTGAGATTAACAGAGGTTTAAATGATGATGATTTATTGAAATTAATAGTTTGGTTTGGTTTGGTTTCATCATTATGGTGATCAGTGTTTGCTTAAGTTGGTTAGTTTGACTCTTGATGGTTTAATGTTAGTTTTTCTCTGGCTGCTGGAACTGTGTGTTATGGCAAGAACAGTAAGAGGAAATGTGATCAGATGATGCCATTTATTAACAGTCACATTATCTATCTATAAACTGTCATGTGTGTTATTAATTTCATATAATTGATTATAGTAATGTTTCTACAGTATGACATCCAAAAGTATTTTTAATAAAATAAACTGTATAATTACCAGTTGCAATTATAACTGTATAAGTTCCAGCATAGGTGCCTTCTGCTCTGGCATCATCTGGTCTGTCAAATGTGAGGATGTTTGGTATGATGGTGTTGAATGCCGAGTTGAAGTCCACAAACAGGATCCTCACTTAAGTCCCTGGTTTATCCAGATGTTGTAGGATATAATACACTTGTTGCACAGAGCAGGTATTGCAACATGTGAAAAAGAATTATGAGAGGGCTTGCAATAGCGCTTATCAAGGGTTTTAATCAGTTTTTTAAACCCATCTTTTTCAACAGTGGTCACGGGAGCAAAAACAAAATAATGTTTCTATTCTACAGCACTAGATTCTTCTAGACTCTTTTAAAAACTGATTGTCATCTGCATTAGAGACTGTGTGTGTGTTTGATCATAAACTTTCCCGTGACATTATGTTTCAGGCAACAGAAGAGGGACTGGTGACTCTGTGGTAAGTATTGCAGGTTGATCCATGAGTTATTAATGTTCATAAGGACTGACCCTGAAATATGACACTCTTATTACTCAGATTATAAAGTGTCAGGGTTCTCAGCAGACAGTTCTGTCAGTCTCGTCTTAGTTTAATCTGTCTCTGTCTGTGTTGTGTTTGAGGACATGGCTCTGTCTTTATTTGTGTTGGCCATGTGTTCCTCTTGTCCCGCCTCCTAGTGTCCAGTGACCACGCCCTCTTGTTTAGTCGTTGGCTGCGTTTACACTTGGCATTAACATGTGACCTGTATCTGGATGTTGTCCACACACACATTGAAAAGACAAGTGTAAACCAAGCGGCAACCTCCCCGTCTCTCTCTTGAAACCAACACGGAAGTGAGTTAAACTGCAATTCGTTGACTGGCCGCTTGAGGCTGTTGTCAGAAGTGAGTCAAATCTTTATCTCCCCCATGTTAAAATGGCAAATTTTACAGCAGAAAAAAACGTGTTTAAAGCCTGGTGTCTGTATGTGGATTTGGTCTATACAGCTAATTTTGCCCTTCATAACAACTGTGAGGGGGGTGAATTATTTTATAACTCGTCCGTTTAGTTGATTAATATTTAAATTTAAGGGTGTGGCCAAGCCACTTGAGTGACAGATGGATTGCCGCTGTCAGTGCTAGCCGTTTGTCTGCTGTTACTAGCCGTCACTTCACCTCAGCAAATGTTAGCTGCTGAACTTGCCATCTCTGCAGTGTTTGTGCTTTTTTCGGGATTATTATTTCATACAATTTAATACTTGGGTAACGTTACAAAGCCCACGTCTTTGGATTCCGTCGTTATCGTTCGAGAGAACAACCAGCGCTGTATTTCAGTTGTTTTCCTCTGTGAACATGCACTAATGGATGTCTGACAATTTCGTTGCTTTTTGGGTTTTTCAAATTTAAAACGTCAATAAATGCTCGTTCGTTCTGCTCCCATGGAACAGATGGATTATAATATGCTTATGTAAGTTACCGTCAGATGAAATCATGCGGGCGTCAGCGCTTTCTCCGTCCGTGAATAAGCGCGGATTTTCTAGCGCATTTACTTGCACTTCAAAGGCAATATATCTATGGTTTAACGGTTAAACCATAACCCATTTGAGAGACGGCCAACATCAGAATTTAAAATGGACTGAATAAGCTCTCTACGAACTTGAGCGATGCCGCGCTGACGGACCATGAAAGAGTGATGGACATGTATGCACATAAATCACTGTCACACACAAACACTCTCGAAGTAATACACAGTCTCACTTGTAGCATGTCTTTTAACTATTATAATATTTCGAAGGGCAAAAATAGGAACGTTTAATTGGCTTTACATCATCAGCTAACTCGATCACGTCGAGCTAGGTGATTTCAGATAGCCAGGCTCCTCAGCTCCACTCACGCTCCGCCTGTTTGTCTATTTTCTGTTATCCGGGAGTGACGCAAGGCCAAGATGGCGACGGCCGGCTCCGCCCACTTTAGGCTTCAAAAATGCTCTTCAGAAACCTACGGGTGACGTCACGGACACTACGTCCATATTTTTTTACAGTCTATGGTGTAAACGCTAGGGGTGTAAGAAAAAATCGATACACTTGAGTATCGCGATATTTTATTTTGCAATACTGTATCGATTTTCAAAAACGCAATATCGATTTTTTTTTTTTTTTACGTCCAAAAATATTCATCGTAAGACAGTGGTTCACGTTTATGTTGTTTAAATCCTTACCACTAGATAGCTATGCTGAGACGCACCACTAGTGTCCTCGCCAGGCTCGCCTATAACGGTGCGTGTCCACTGGACATTTTAGGATTGACAGCGGACCGGAGAAAGCGTTGAGAGCGACCGAGAGCGTCAAAAAGTTGGGCAGTTCCTTTATACAAATATCAAGCGAAAAACGCAGTCGGCAGCCAATTGCTGTGAGGTTCGGGATGTGACGTCTGTCTTGAGAGTTTAAACATATGCAAATTGTGCCGGAGTTTATGCTGGATTTAATGCGTAAATCATTTTGTTTACAAATTAGACGTTGTGCAGTTGTTATATATATGTTAAATATTTAATTTTGGATGTGTTTATTGTGATTATATTGGCTGGTTTTATAAAAGTTTATACAACTGAAAGGATATCTTTGCTTGGTGCATTTGGAAACAAAGCTTGTCTATTTCTAAATGTAATCGCGTGCATCGTTCACACCAAAGGCGAATAGAGCATCTGGCGCGAGTGATTTCAATGTTAAGTCAATGCAAAGACGCGTTTACGCGCGTCTGGAGGTCCTGCGGCACGAGGTGTTTAGCGCGGCGCGGTTCGCCTCATTCGCGCGTCCAGTTCTTTTAAAATCTTTTATCACATAAAACTTGATTTCAATATGACACATTCATTTTGTTCACTTTCATCCACTTTCATTCATTTTCGTCCAGTTCACGTTGTTGTTTTGTATTGTGACAGGGGCTATGTACCTATTTTCTTTTATTATGGCCTACTTGAGCATATAAAAATTTGCTCACTAAGAACCTGTGAACCACAATCCCAAACTGGCAGTTTGATTTTCTGTGTACTGAATTGTTTACCTAAAGTAAACTTCTTTGACTTTTATGCACATCATGTCTTTTTAAAAATATTTTTAATATATTTTACTTAAAAAAAATCCCAATATATCGCCTTATGCACAGTATCGAAATATATTGCAATATATTGAATCGTGACCCATGTATCGTGATACGTATCGTATCGCCAGATTCTTGCCAATACACAGCCCTGGTAAACGCGCTTCTGATCGGATAACAGTGTAATAATCAGGGTGTCCAGGTTCGGAGGTAGTCAAGGACGCATTGCGATCAGATCTCAGTGTAATGTAAACACAATCGTGTCTGCATTCACAGGTGGACGTCACACTCAATGATGAGTCCTCGTCAGTCTGAGTGTGTGCTCACCTGTTGTTTGTCTGCGTATGCAATATTCCCGAATGCAATGTCAGTTTCACTTCTGTCTCCTGAGATTCCTTCACCTGATCGAGTTTTGAAGACAGCACAGATCTATCCTTCACTGCCTTTGATATCCCACAATCCTGTGCTTTCCATTCTGTGACAGTTGAGCTAGAAAAATAAAGATGGCGTCTGAAAGTTGCGGCTGTTTGTGTGTAAATGTACATTTTTGATCAACGGTTTCCACTTGTGATGTCATTTATAGTGAGAAATTACGATTGGTGTCATTAAATATTCACTTAGTTTTCACCAAAGCTCGCTCTATTTTCCCTCATGTTTTGCCAGTTCGTTGTAATTGAGGGGCTGTTCACACAACACCATTTTCAAACAAAATCGTAAAACCTTTTATGCATTTTGGCCTTTCATTTACACGACAGCGGTGTTTTGGGTGCAAGTTTTTGAAAACGCTCTCTGTGTAAAACAACAAAAACGTGAATCTGTGAAGACGATGAGGTCATGCACATGCATATTACGTGTTCAGTCTATAATGTTTCATCGCCATCTAGTGGCCTGGCAGCAGAATGCAGCGTTTTTAGTCGTTTTCGTCGATCTGTGTGATCGTTTTGACAACGTTGTCATCTGTACGTGGAAAATTTAAAGGAAACATTTTTAAGCATATCGTTTTCGTGTAAACGTACCCTGAGTGTGTTGTGCTACTGTGACTAATTGCCCATTGTTCTAGTTATGGATTTCATCATGTGTTGTTCCTGTTGTGTGGGTCAAGTCAATCATCCTGTAATGTTACAATAGGATCTGTCATCATAACGTCATGTCTGTATTATAGATTTTCACAAAACATTTATGTGAAATTGCCAGGACACACGTTTTACACATATATCACCTGAACATTTGCAGAACCTGAGGAAAATATTATTGATGGATGGCATTTAATAGCTTGATTTGTCCATATTTCCATTGATGTTTAGGAGCAGACAGATGATGTGACTTATACTGAAGTCGTTGTGTTCAGTAAAAAACGAGGCAAAAAGAACAAGGTGAGCGAACACTTCCTCGATGTTGTCCAGCTTCTCTCAACATGAGTTTTGTATATTTTCCTCTTATATGCAGTTCTTCATGATTTGTGTGATGATATGCAGATCTTCTTGATTTGTGTGATTATATGCAGTTCTTCATGAATTGAGCTCAAACAACATGCTGTAATAATCAAGGGTTGAAACAACTGTGATGTTCATTCAGGTTCGCTGTGATGATAAAGTGACTTATGCTTCCATCAGAGGAGCAAAAGCTGGAGCTCAGGAGAACTGCAGTCAACTTTATGCCTCTGTGAACAAGAACAAATCAGGCAAATAATTATACAAAACCCACATGAGCAGAGGAATATCAATCTAATATAACTCAATCCTAATGGGTTCATTCATTGTTAATACTTTCAATGTCTTTTACATGTTAACAAACAAACTGTAACAGATTGTTGTCTTTTGTCCTCTTTGTGTTCTGGCTTTGAGTTCTAGCGCTTCCAGAACTATTTTAATAACCTTTGGTCTAGTTTTAATTTAGCAATGTGGAACTAGTGTGACTACGTATTTTCAGTAGTATTTTCAGAGTGGTGAACTCACTGTTGAGGTTTGGGAACATGTTTCTTCTGAGTGTGAGAACTCAGTTAGTTTAACCACACATGTTTTTAGAGAAACATTTAAAGAAAGAAGAGGAACTGACATCTTAACCCACACAGAACTGATCATCTCTGAATCCAGTTTGGACTTAACCTGGTAAAACAAAAATAACGTATTTAATGGATAAATACAAGCATTTGTCTGATATCTTTTACTGGATGCTGAATAATACAAAACATTTTAAAATGTACTTATTTTTCAGTCCCATAAGTACATAAAAACAGTTATTTGTACATTATGGCATTAATAACCTTGTTAATATTGCAACAGTTGTCATTGCAAGAGTATGACATGTTGTCATTCCTTAAAATCATGTTAAGGAATACATAAAGGATCTGCAATATATGGAAGTTAATCTTCTCTTGTTTTGTTTTATTCAGCATCCAATAAAATGTACCAGACAAATACTTGTATTTATCCATTAAATAAGTTATTTTTGTTTTACCAGGTTAAGTCCAAACTGGGTTCAGAGATGATCCGTTCTGTGTGGGTTAAGATGTCAGTTCCTCTTCTTTCTTTAAATGTTTCTCTAAAAACATGTGTGGTTAAACTAACTGAGTTCTCACACTCAGAAGAAACATGTTCCCAAACCTCAACAGTGAGTTCACCACGCTGAAAATACTACTGAAAGTATGTAGTCACACTAGTTTCACATTGCTAAAATAAAACTAGACCAAAGGTTATTAAAATAGTTCTTAAAGCGCTAGAACTCAAAGCCAGAACACGAGGAGGACAAAAGACAACAATTAGGCAGAAACGCATGTGTATTAGTTTGACCATACTGGTTTTAGATCTTCTTTTCCAGGTCTAGAAAATCCCATTTTTAAATTTAGATTATTTTGTATATCCAGGTTTCCAAGATGGTTTCCAAAACAATTAAAAAAAATCGTTGAATTTTTTTGTTTTAGTTTATTTTTATGTTAGTTTTTTTTCTTCATGCATAACATTTTGTACCGTTTTGATGCTGGCAAATATGTTTTACATGTCAACGTCTGTGCTTTTGTAATTTGGAAGCCCTAAAGAACCACTGAAAAAGACAATTGAAATGTAAAATATCTACTGAAATGTACAGTATGTGTGATAACAAAGCTTCTGCCTACTCCTTTTGGGATAGAAAGAAGTTCCTTGACAATCATGAATGATAGCTTCAGGATATCGGGTGACAGACCAGATGAGCCTCTGTGCATCATGTCACAGCGTATGTAATGTTAGTCTGCTAACGCCTTTCCAGAGCCAAAGTTTTGTTCGTACTAAATTTATTTAAAAGCATAATCGTAAAAGTTTAAATATGCTCTTTTAAAATGAGAGATTGTTTAAATTAAATCTTTAACGTTTTAATATCATTCATGATTGTCAAGGAACTTCTTTCTCAGAAGACGCTCTGAAGGACCTTATAAGCAGCCTATCAATGGGGAGGCTTCACAGTTTCTAAATGTTTTCATTGTTGCTCTCTCTCTCTCTCTCTCTCTCTCTCTCTCTCTCTCTCTCTCTGAAGATATGTGGTAATTTTCTCACAGATACAACTTAAGGAATTATTGAACATTTCACATGTGTGAGATGATTTGTGACACTTCAAATTTCAAATTATTTTACATACCCCTGATAAATAAAATATATACTTTAAAGGCACAATATGTAACTTTTTTGCTTTAAAAATAGCAAAAATCACTATATCTATGTTTTATATATATATATATATATATGTATATATATATATATGTATATATATGTTTTATATTCTTACATTATCCTGACTGTTTCCAACAACTTTCAAACCAGGAGAAATTTGTAATTTAATTCGAAGACACGGCACGTTTCTTTATTTCCGTTTTGTCGCCGTAAATGGCGTCATATCCGCGTTGTCCCTGGTTTCAGCTCGTGCTGCCATAGCAACCAGAGCTATGAACCAGAGCCCTCTGATAGTAACCAAAGCGACAGACGTGGACCACTGTGTAGTTCGCAATGTCTATTTGCACACTGTTGTTGTTTCGTTCAAACATTACGGACCATGGCAAGCAGACTTTGGATAAAAAAGAAGAACTAAAACGAGAATCAATATCAGCGCAGTGTTTTCGAGATGCCGAGAGCTCCCATAGACAGTATATAAACGAGAGCTCCACGTCCGAGACTTCGACCGCTCCTACATGTACTTGATTAAACAGGTGAGTACATTTACATAAAACTAATCAATGTTATATAGTTCAACAATGATAAAATGTTAGAATATGATCTGTATGTAATTTTAATGTTGATCTAGCTCACTGCTAGTCTCATACAGACAAACTAACATAACGTTACATTTCAACACATTCAAATGCAGTTTGGTGTGATAGTGTAATGTTAGACCAAGTGAAACAGCGCTGCATTACCTCACAAGTTTAATTTGTCTAATAAACTGACCTGTGAGTAGTAATTCTGCACGTGTAGTTCGGTAGAATGAAATGTCCATATTCCTTTTATATCCGCGGGACTCGCGTCACGTGTGGCACTGATAGCTGTCTCTTAGCAATCCCGAACTGCTTCATATCACAGTCATGATAAAAGCATTGATGTATTCAGTCATCCATAAACATTATTAGATCGCTCGGCTTGACGTTGACGACAAGATCCATAATACTTATCAAATGTTGCATCATCAAACTACGCCTTTGTTATTGTAAGAGGTTAGAAGTCAAGTTTTTCCACAGACCATCATTGTAGAATATTTGTTTAATAATTTATTTAATTTAATTTAAAACATTTTATTTTTAAAGGATATAATTTTAACTTTTAAGATTATACTTTGAAATAAATGTAGCACTAACACAACATTCAAAATGTCTCACTCTGATCACTGAACTCTGAGTCAGAGACTGTCAAACGCTGGTGTGAGGGGCGCTTCAGTAAACACTCTGGGATCTTTTGTATTACAACTTTAAACTCATTGCATTGTTGTGAGCCCATTCATATGTGATATGTTAGGAGCTACTTCTTCAACTCTCTAAAAATGTAAGATGCTTTTATTTATTTTTTTGTTTATCTAAATCTAAAATAATTGGTTCGGTAGATTTTTAGTAAGATATTTATTTTATAAGCATTTCATTTATATACTTTTAAAGAACAGCATGTTTTTCATCTTTAGTTAGCGTGATATATAGAGCATTATTAGAAAACCTCTTTTTCTCACTTCCACTGTCCCCAACAATCCCCTTGTGCTCTGGAATGTGGAGGGCGGGAGGGAGCTCGATGCTGATGCTTGCATGCGACACACTGATATCTATAACCCTCATAACTTCCATTATATCAAAGTTCAAATATTAAACAATGAATCCCCTTATACTCACAAGGTCATAGACATATTATCCAATTATCCTATTATTCAATTACACACAAGGTCACCGCTAGGGCAGGTCAAGGTCAAAAGGTCAAAATCAATCATTATTAATTAAAAAGCCATCAATAATTTTGACTCAAGGTGAATCATAATACTACTGAGGCTCATACATGCAGTCATCCGTTGTGATCCTAAGAACGTTCTTCAGACCGACATCTTCCACAATACTAATCGGCCTGCAGTTTGTAGCTTCCCACTTCGCTATGGCATTAGTTTGTCTTTCTTTTGTTTATCTATAGTTCTCCCACACGCTGCATCCAGCGTAGTCTGCCGAAGCCTCCCTCCACTGCTTGTTTGGGTGGGTGATTTGCTGGCATCAACGGTGTGCATTGCATTTAAGTGATACTTCAGACTCGAAGTACTCCGGAGAAAATTCAGCTTTGCAGTGATTTACAAATAACTTTGGTTCTATCAACTCCGCCGTGTGGAAGAGATTTTAAATGAAAATGTCCATTTAAGAGTTCGGTATCTTTTTCCATTTTTCTGTTCCGCGCTGCGGCTCACCCCAAATGGTCAGTCGGGAAAATTAACCTAAATGAGCATCCCTAATTGTTTTCTATGGTACATTACTGTTTTAATGGAAAATGGTATGTTACTGTTAGAATTTGGCAGTTTTTTACATCACAGTTTTACAGTGTAGGTCTGAGAATTAAAGATTGATCATTTACTGAGTGAGTTCAACAGTTAAATCACAAGCGTCACTCTTGCACAAACAACAGCTTCTTCTTTGCTGCTTTTTAAGCTAAGATGAACTGCATTAGACTGTCATAAATATTCCCATCAACTTCAATCTTACTCTACAACAGTTCCTAACACAAAGCATCACATCCTGAATATTTTGATTACAGCACATGAATAAAATATTGTATAATTCATGAAAGCCTATTAATAAAATTATGCCCCATGATAAACAATATTAATGAAATATTGCTTGATTATGGTTAAATCATATAATCAATTCAATATTTTAAACTGTGGTATTTTTTTAAATTAATCTTTGAAATGGCAAGTCATAACAGATGAAACATTAATTTCAAATGAAGTAAATTGTAAATCTGTCAAGTCAACTGCATTATAGTGCACTTAATTGTCCTGATTTGGATCAGATGATCACTGGATTGATCTGAGACACACTCCTCACACCAGCAACCGGCCCTCATGTTGTTTGCCGTGATCATGCTGTGCCATCACTGCCACACACGGCTCAGCTCCGGCTGACAGGAGACCAGCAGAGAGTATTAAACTGGACAAGCTCTCTGTCACACCTGACGAGGTAAGAAGCCCAAATATGAGCCCCTTCGAAACACAAGACTCAATGCTGTTTGCTCTGTGACCTCTGCCGTTTTTATTAACGTCGACTGTCATTGAGGTTTGAGTCAGTTGCTCAATTTGACCTCTAGATGCCAGAAGAGCTGCTCTGAAGTCTCGCTGCTTACAGGGACTGAGGACTGACTTTACATTAGCAAGTGAAGTGTTTTCTTACACACCAATTTATTACTTTATTTATAGACTGAAGAATAAATGTGGTTCACACAGGTTTCTAACTTCTTCCACTCGATGACTCAAAGCTTTAACTGTAGACACGACAGTAATAATGGCGCATCAGTCCACAGTAAGCAGCTCTTAAACAGCACTATTGCAACTCTAACCAAACCAAACATTTAGTGTTTAACCGCATGAACTACAAACATTAAATGTGTGATTCAGACATTTGTTCAAGAGTTAAAAATAACAATAAATCCATTAGATTTCTGCTGTAGATGAAAAACTGTAAGTGTGTGTCTGATCTTCAGCAGCATCTGATCAACTTCATTGCATTGCCTCTTATAGTCTGTGTATCGGTTTAAAACAGTTTAATAAAATAAAAATAAAAATAATAATTATTATTATTAAGATTTCCTGTAGCTCAAACAGTAGAGCGTTGGTGCTTGCAACGCTAAGATCATGGGTTTGATTCCCAGGGAGAGCAAGGACTGATAAAAATGTAAATGTGTACCTTGAAATGCAATGCAAGTCGCTTTGGATGAAAGCGTCTGCCAAAAGCGTAAATGTAAATTATTATTCTGAGACTATATTTTCTAATTGTAACTCCTCCTAACATCCACCAAACTTGGCTCAGACCTTCAGACTGTTCTGACTCGAGCTGCCTTATCTTTTAAAACTGATCAGACTGACGTTTTTCCAAAAATGACAATAAAAATCCCACAGACTGTCATTGATGGAATGTTCAAATGAGCCAAAACTGATCAAACTCCAAATGACAATAATTCACATTTAAACAGAAAGAAGCCCATTACATTCAATTAAACTGCAATTATACCTAATATTTGAAAATCAGAAAGAGCTTTATTGCCAGGTATGTCTGCACATACGAGGAATTTGTTTTGGTGACAGAAGCTCCCACAATACAAACAGAATAACAGTGACAGGACACAGATAATAACCATAATAGGTAACACTTTATAATAACTGTACGCTGTTAATCATAATATGTTATTAGATAGAACTGTTGTATATAAAAGGAGACAAAAGTAGACAGTAATGAAAAGTTATTAGCGTATGCCGTGTGGTTGATGTCCAGTAACGTCACAGTGCTGGTGTTTCAATGCATCGTCTTCACTGTTTTAAGCGTATTAAAGGGATAGTTCACCCAAAAATGTAAATTAGCCCATGATTTACTCACCCTCAAATCATCCTAGATGTGTATGACATTCTTCTTTCAGACGAATACAATCAGAGTTATATTAAAAAATGTCCAAGCTTTATAAACATATTATGCTATTTCTATGCTTTAATAGAGTAAAAAAGTTACATACAGCACCTTTACACTCAGATCTTGAAGAGTTTGCAGTCCTGTGGCTCCCTCTAGTGCACAACATTAGTGGGTTATGAATCACGTTGATATATATGGCTGATTTTTTTAATGATTACGATTTTTTTAATGATTACAATTTTTTTAACCCTTTCACGCATAGTGGTCACTACAGTGGACAGCTATTAAAAAAGCATTTTCTTGAATTTGCACGGGTTTTTATGGCAAAGTTGCACATCAGCCTCTTCATTGGACCCTGGTGCATCATCCTATAAATTGCAACCAAGTGGCAAGCCTTTGTGTTTCGATTTTTTCCCCCTCCAGACCAAGATGGCCAAGGGTCAGTCAGACATGCCAAGTTGCTCCAGAATATCCATCCATTCCTTCTATCCTAGGAGACTCTTGTAGGAAAAAAAAAATATTGCAGCATCAAGCAATATCTAATGAGTCATATCACAGTAAAATTTCCCAAGTTTTGATTTTAGATTGAGAGAAAACTCTGATTAATCACATGTCCACTGTAGTGGACATCATGCATCAATGGCTATATTTCAGCTACAATTCATAATTATAATGTGAATATTGTTTTTGAAACTTAAAACTTAAAAACTTAATCTGCAGTGACTTTTTTTTACTGTAAATAAATGTATTTGTATTATTATAATGTAATTTTCATTGACATCGAAAAAAGTCATGTGATTACATAATGTATGACACTTTAATGCATTACTTTACTTGTTAGATCAAAAAGTAATCTGATTTTATGATGCATGTTATTGTAATGCGTTTTTTTACTCATAACATCAAAAAGTAATCTGATTACGTAATGCATGTTACTTGTAATGCGTTTCTTTACTCATGACATCAAAAAGTAATCTGATTATGTAATGTGCGTTATTGTAATGCGTTTCTTTACTCATAACATCAAAAAGTAATCTGATTACGTAATGCATGTTACTTGTAATGCATTTATTTACTCATAACATCAAAAAGTAATCTGATTACGTAATGCATGTTACTTGTAATGCGTTTCTTTACTCATGACATCAAAAAGTAATCTGATTATGTAATGTGCGTTATTGTAATGCGTTTCTTTACTCATAACATCAAAAAGTAATCTGATTACGTAATGCATGTTACTTGTAATGCATTTATTTACTCATAACATCAAAAAGTAATCTGATTACGTAATGCATGTTACTTGTAATGCGTTTCTTTACTCATAACATCAAAAAGTAATCTTATTACGTAATGCATGTTACTTGTAATGCATTTATTTACTCATAACATCAAAAAGTAATCTGATTACGTAATGAATGTTACTTGTAATGCGTTTCTTTACTCATAACATCAAAAAGTAATCTGATTACGTAATGCATGTTACTTGTAATGCATTTATTTACTCATAACATCAAAAAGTAATCTGATTACGTAATGCATGTTACTTGTAATGCGTTTCTTTACTCATGACATCAAAAAGTAATCTGATTATGTAATGTGCGTTATTGTAATGCGTTTCTTTACTCATAACATCAAAAAGTAATCTGATTACGTAATGCATGTTACTTGTAATGCATTTATTTACTCATAACATCAAAAAGTAATCTGATTACGTAATGCATGTTACTTGTAATGCGTTTCTTTACTCATGACATCAAAAAGTAATCTGATTATGTAATGTGCGTTATTGTAATGCGTTTCTTTACTCATAACATCAAAAAGTAATCTGATTACGTAATGCATGTTACTTGTAATGCATTTATTTACTCATAACATCAAAAAGTAATCTGATTACGTAATGCATGTTACTTGTAATGCGTTTCTTTACTCATAACATCAAAAAGTAATCTTATTACGTAATGCATGTTACTTGTAATGCATTTATTTACTCATAACATCAAAAAGTAATCTGATTACGTAATGAATGTTACTTGTAATGCGTTTCTTTACTCATAACATCAAAAAGTAATCTGATTACGTAATGCATGTTACTTGTAATGCATTTATTTACTCATAACATCAAAAAGTAATCTGATTACGTAATGCATGTTACTTGTAATGCGTTTCTTTACTCATAACATCAAAAAGTAATCTGATTACGTAATGCATGTTACTTGTAATGCATTTATTTACTCATAACATCAAAAAGTAATCTGATTATGTAATGTGCGTTACTTGTAATGCGTTTCTTTACTCATAACATCAAAAAGTAATCTGATTACGTAATGCATGTTACTTGTAATGCGTTTCTTTACTCGTAACATCAAAAAGTAATCTGATTACGTAATGCATGTTACTTGTAATGCGTTTCTTTACTCGTAACATCAAAAAGTAATCTGATTATGTAATGTGCGTTATTGTAATGCGTTTCTTTACTCATAACATCAAAAAGTAATCTTATTATGTAATTCATGTTACTTGTAATGCGTTTCTTTACTCGTTACATCAAAAAGTAATCTGATTACGTAATGCATGTTACTTGTAATGCATTTCTTTACTCATAACATCAAAAAGTAATCTGATTATGTAATGTGCATTATTGTAATGCGTTTCTTTACTCATAACATCAAAAAGTAATCTTATTATGTAATTCATGTTACTTGTAATGCGTTTCTTTACTCGTTACATCAAAAAGTAATCTGATTACGTAATGCATGTTACTTGTAATGCATTTATTTACTCATAACATCAAAAAGTAATCTGATTATGTAATGTGCGTTATTGTAATGCGTTTCTTTACTCATAACATCAAAAAGTAATCTGATTACGTAATGCATGTTACTTGTAATGCGTTTCTTTACTCGTAACATCAAAAAGTAATCTGAATGCATTATGCATGTTACTTGTAATGCATTACCCCCAACACTGATCATTTCAGATGAGATTGAAAAAAACGTATCGCTAGGTTTTCTCAGAGGAGGGCTATGATAGAAATGTGCATGTCCATCTTGAACATAATCAGAATTATCAGCTAATAAGGGTAAATCTACATACTCTGGTGCACTGGAGGGAGCATCTGAGTGGTTTCCACAGTTGTACCTTGACAGACTGTAGAAAATTCTGATGGAATCACGTCCTCATGTTCTGATATCAAAGATACGCGAAGTGCAACTTGTATGAAGTTGTATGAAGCCTTTGCAATATTTTGCATTTATATTTTTTGTATATATTTTATAGTTTTCACATGATTTGATATAATTGTATTGATTAGTTTGTTAAATTCACATACTTTATCTGTTTGATTATTATCTTATATTTAATACAGTATATCTTCAGTTTAAACCATAACCGCATGCTGTCCACTCAAGTGGACATCTGAAGATCTCTTTGAAAAATTTGTAAAAAAATTAAATAAAAATCAATTCTTGTTTTTCATGCCCTAAGAGCAATAAAAACACATAGGAAAAAAATCCTGACTGAGGTTATCATAATTCATGCATGAAAGGGTTAATTACGGGGCAGAGAAAATGTATTGACTTTGTTTGTAGGATACCTAGCTAATTTCCTGCATTCTAAGTTATTGTACAAATGTTTGATTCTCATTCAAATGAATTGTGGCCTTATATTGTGTGTTTATGTAGCTAATTGTATCCCATATCCCTTTCCCTCCTAGAAACCACACACACACATACATGCATACACATACCTAATTAAGAAAGACATTGTGTAATTAAAGTGACTGGACTGGACTGTTCTTACCGACACCTCCATTGGGCTCAAGACAGCCACCTACACATCCCTCTCAAACCTCCTTTACATGGTCCTTCGAGCCGGAGCCATTGACGACCAGTGGAGATGTCCAGTCACTCCTTGCCTTCGTTACTTCAGCATCCTCACCGCCAAGCCCCGCGTCCTGTACGCTATGATGACCACGTCATGGAATATGGTCAGCGGCCACGACCTCCTGCTGCAGCACCAGAGCCACCACCGCTTCACTCTGCAGACATCTGTGGTGTTGGACCTCAGTATCAGCCACAGTATGAGTCTGAGGAGGAGGAAGAGCCACCTCAACTACCCAGCGAGGAGGATGAAGAGGAAGAGCTGGAGCCAGCAACAGACTCTCCCTCACATGTCTCTTCTGGAAGAGCCTTAGCCCCTGAGTACCCACATGACCCTCATGTAGCCCCAATTCCTGACCCTCAAACTGAGCTCTTACAGCAGTTACTAAAAGAAGTAAGAAATCAAGGTAGACTAATCCAGCGCTGTATGCTTGGTAAAGGCCACTCCTCACAGTCTCGTTCAGTACCATCCCCTGAAAGCCCTCAGTTAGTAGTATCACAAGCCCAACATGCTACAATGCCACCCCAGGCTACCACAAGTGACTATAAGCCCTTTTCTTCCCCACCTCGAGAGCAGCTTTCTTATCCACCTCCTGTAAGCCGTGCCTCTGCCATTCAGCACTTAGCTCAGTCCTGGCAGCACACAAATCCTTCTGACCATAGTCAGTTCCCTGCCACCTGTCAAGTCCCAGTCTCATGTAACCCCTTGCTCCCAGCCTACATGTCGTCACCTCAAATTTCGCCTAGAGCTATGGCCCACTCTGCCCAGCCAGCATACCAGCCCCATAATGTGCAGCCTCACCACCTTACTTCTGCAGCCCCACAAAGCCATTTAGCTCCCCCTTCAGGCCGACTGCAGTCATATAGCAAGATAGAAGGTCCCTCATTCCCTGATCTTACTAGAGAGGATGAAAGCCAGTATATGATGTTAAAGACCTACCTGTGTTGTTCAGGACATCAGACGGAGATATCCAGCTCCTGACGGGCAATACTGTGGATATAAGGAAACTGCTGAAGCTCTGGAAGAGCTTTGAGTGTAAAAGTGATAATATAATTTATTTAATTTTAATTAAAATGTATAACTCACAGTTGTTGTGGTTCTTGTTATAAACTTTTAGTGTTGCTACATTAGAGTATGTGTTAGCCTAGAGAATGTATCAGCTTAGAGAAATAGTGATTTTCTTTGGAGGAAAACACTTCATATGCAGAGCTACTAAGCTACTCTGTTGACATGGTCCTGCCTTGCATCATCTTTTTAATGTGAAAGTCTAAGTTGTGTAATATACATTAGGCTCACTTTTTTAACCCAAAATAAATTCCAAGAAGGGAAATAATCCAGGTAGTTTGTGTACAGTAAGTTATTACAGCAAAATCATTGACAGTAACAATTCAGCCTCCCTCCACAAGTCTATAATGTAGAACTTTAGTGTACACAAGAGTACAGGGAAAGATGAAACATTTTTTTTTAATTAATATTTACACAAAAAAAATATTCTGCCACCATTGTCAAAGGTACATGTTAAAATAAATAAGGAGATACAAAACAAAAAAAATGTCCTGCAAAATATAAAAAACAAAGCAGGCAAAAAATAATGAAATATAATCAGCGGTGGCAGAATCTGATTTGACACAGTACAAAAACTCAGGGAAGAGTAGCAGAGTGAATTTGAGGTAGGTGCCATGAGTGCTATGATAAGGTGCTATCGGTGTCGGTCTTAGAAGCGGCTTTGGAAAGAAGTTGTGGCAGCCTCCTTTGATGGTTTAGGCATGGGTGCAATGTTGGGTGGCAGCGCAGGCTGTGGCAGGGCAAGTGAGGAGGTTGGCATGGTAAACTGAATGTTTGGGTTGCGTCCTCTATCCATGACCCTCTTGATGAGTGTGTCTATAAACTGGGTGGTGTGTGGTACAGTATGAAGATTTTCTTCAAGACCCACTGTTTGGATCTCTTGCAGAAGACTTGGTTAAACCGTGCTAGTCCTGTAAATGATAGAAAATATAATTAAATATAAAATCTGAACTAAGATTTGACTTTGACCTGTCTGATCGTTCCCTTAGCTGTAAACATTCTAATTTTGGATATTATACTACTCAGACAACACATAATAACATAGTTGTCTTGGTTGTGTCCTGCTTCCTCTTGACAATATTCTCATTGTGCTCCAGGATGGCAAGGTGACATCGCTCCTTCATTCCCTGGAATGAGAATGCCTGGCGTTTGGGGTGGTATTTTAGAAGTGCACTGTGAAAGACTTCAAGTGGGCCTGTGTGCAATTAAAAAGAAAAAGGGAGAAGGGATACAACAAATTATAACATTATCATTAGGATTTTGAAAGATAAACAAGTGTACAAGGGCAACTATTATCGACTGTATGTTTGAACAGGGCCATCTTTTCCATGTCTCTCAGAAGCCTTTTGTCAAGGACCAGCGATGACAGGTCTTGAAACGCCATAGAATCTTTTTTCATCCATATGCGCTTTTTTTGGTCCTGGGCTGTTAGAGGAGCATGGTTACACCGATGCTGTTCTCCGTTTTCATCTGTCCACTCATGCTCATTACACACATGGTGTGTGTGGCGAGCACGACGAGGTTGAGGGCCGTGGGAGGACGGCGCGAGGCCGGTGGCGCAATTGATAATGAGCGACACGTGCGCGACGCACCGGTCTCGCATCTCTCACGGAGGAGCGGAAGCATAAAGGAGGAGCGACGACAGTGAAGAGCGAGAGAGGACAGGCCTGGATTTTATTTGATGTGTTGTTTCTGTTTTGTGTTGCCAGCAGTCGTCCGTGAGGGGCTGCTGGCTTTTACTTTCATTTTTTGTATCTTGTTTATTTATTTATTAAAATGTTGAATGTTCGCCGGTTCCCGCCTCCTTCTTCCCATAACAACATACCCTGTTACAGTGTGTAATGGACTTCCACTGGCATTTCAATGCCTGCATGAAAATAAAAACGATTATTCTCAATAAGTGTAGAATAAGTGTTTTTTTTTCTTTCAAAAAAAAAGATTCAAATGTCTTACCTCTACGTCCCCCTTACTTGATGCACAGGCAAACCACATATGGTTTACGGCATACCTATAAAAGATAAAACAATTAGTAATTTTGAACCTTGCAAACCAATGCAAAGTCTGCTAGATTACAAACCAACACTGACCTGGTCCATGCATAGATGATTTCTTTGGCCTTTTTCTTCCCCTTATTCTGCATCTTCTTCCGGAAACCTGTGAGTAAATGCAGCACAAGTTTTGACAAACACCAACATTTTTCTTTTTAATTTGTATCCCCAAATTCACACCTTAGTCTCTCACACTTTGCCCCTTACAGAGCTTTGCAGACTTCCTGCACTGTGCTAGTGTAGAAGTTTGAATTGTTCATGGTTTTCTTGAATGAACAATTTACACTAATACACTGGCTGAGTGCATCATGGCTGCAAAACTCTGTGAAGGGGGGTGAAGACTGTGAGACCATGAGGGGTCAGTGGGGGTAGGGATGGAGAAGTGTGTAGGTTTGTGTGTGTACAGGGGGGACTAAACAAATACATACCTTTTGCTGTGTGCCAGATATCAAACTGATGTTGGACATTAGGAAATTGTTCCCTCATTATTTTTTGAATAGATGTGGAGCGATCTGTGGCCATCACCTGCACGTCAAGGCCCTGGTCCATCAGCTCAGTCATGCCCCATTTGAAAGCTAGTGGTTCCAGGGTAACAGAGCTTGTGGCCTCAGTAACCTAAAGTCAAGTTCGAATCATAATCATAGTTTTACAAATAACATCTGTAATTTTCCATTATTATAATTTTGCTGCTATTAATATTTATTTTACCTGGACCAGTTCTGTGTGGAGTATCATCCAACATAAATGTGTAGTTGCAGTATTTTGCAATGAAACCTGGCGTGTCACATCGGCCATCGCCCATCAAGTGTAGCCTCTTTCCATCCTCCTGTTCTAAACACACTCTTGCCAAGAGTTCTGTTCTTTTTTCACTATACACTTCCTCGATAGCAGGGTGCAAGTATACCCTCTGGATGTTGTAAAATGTAGTCTGTCCCATCATTTGGACACCCATGGTCTTGCACCAGTCTGAGAGTTCTGTGTATGTGCCCCCTCTGAACAGAACTGCTGCTGCTGCAAGGAGGTTCACCTCCGGCATTCCCCTAACGTCATGTGAAGATTTCCAGGTCCCAGCATGGCCCCCAAGACATGTCCAATCCACCTTCCTCTGTGCACCAACGTCAACAATAGTCTTTGACGAAATTGGTTTCCCGCACATCTGGCAAAATTTGAAGAGTGACATGAGGCTGGACTCATTGACAATTAGCTTCAAACTCAAATCTACAAGCTCTCTAATTCACGTACCCCAAAAAAAACCTCACGTGCGTGAAAAAAATATAAATTCACAAGCAATTCACATGCGCAAAATAAAATTATATATTCGTAAAATATATTTCACAAATGCAAAACACAATTCGTAAATATACAACTGTGCACGAAAACCTTTGAATGTTTAAAATGTACGAGTTTATCCTTGAATGTAAATGTGCAAATCATCATTCACGTGTGTGAATCGCCTTGGATATGTGTGTTTTGTTAGGATTTTAGGATTAGGATTTCCATGTCCTGTGCTGTCCACTACACATTAATGTACATGTAATGACATGCATAGGAGAAATGTTTTGTTTTAAGCTGCATATATTATGTAGTTTTATTGTTTCAGATTTCCGAGACAGATGATGTATATGAAGATGCAGACAACCAGTACAGTACTGACAACCATCCATTTTAACTGTTGTTTCAACAAGGGGTTGAAAGTGATGCATTGTTACTGTATTCATTTTTCTCCTGCGGACTACATAGGAATAAAGCCCTGCTATTTATTAAATGTTCTTGTCAGAATTAAAAGATTCAAAGACATAATTACATTTGATGTACACATTTTATTAATTTGAAACTTTCTGAATCCTTTGGGAATACAATATATATATATAAAATGACTTGATCATGATTAATGTTCCTGTTACATATGAAGATCATGAACTGACAATCTTAAAGGAGAACTCCGGTCAATTTTCACATTGAGCTCATTTTTTTGTAAATTTGGAGTGCTGTCAGTACAGAGAACAACGACAAAAATCGGTGTTGCCTACACCGTGTTATCCTCTTTTTAAAATTTGCACCCTGTTGACTTCAATGGGGCAAGTACTAAACCTGCTTTTAGCCTCTTAACATCCTTGATGTGTCATTACAAGTGCACAGGTCATGTGAGTGATTCCTTCAGAGTGAACACGGTGAATCTGACTGCAGTAGATGTGAAAGATATGGATAAAAATTATGTTTATTCAGCCAGCGCAAATACCTGTGTTTACATCCTGTTTTCGGTCGAAGTCCACAGTAGTCGATTGTCGAGTTCACGCGCGTGATCATATGTACTAAACCTATGCGCGTGATCATATGTACTAAACCTATGCGCGTGAACTCGACAATCGACTACTGTGTACCCCCGTTCTCTGAACTGCGTCTGCGGCACAAATTAACATGGCGGCTGCACTGCACAACACTGCTTCTCAGAACCGATGTTTTTACACACGACCAGATGAACCAAGCTCAGCAAGGCCCTGAGCTCACGCCCTGCTCCGGGGAAGTGACCAGCCTCTGTCCGACTTTAGAGCGCTCCGTGGATAGACTGAAGGAGTGCTCCGTGGAGCTTGCTGAACTCCAGACACACACGGCCACGTTTTCTGCGCGTTTATGACCCTGCTCTGCGTAAATGCATTGCCTCTTTTGATGCATTTTAACATAGATTTCATTGAAGGTAAATTGGAGTGGCCACACTGAGCTGTGCGTAACACCCACAGACGTGAAGTGAACGAGACAGAGGCTGTCCAGTACTGTCTGAAATGGTTAACTCAGTGGCAATGCATGTGCAAGACTGATTTAACTAATCATAAAGTCAATCAGGATACATAACACAGCCTACGATAGGCCTATAGCTAAAATACAACAAATTAAGCGTCATTCTTCTTCATTTTTGATACGATATGGGACATCAGATTACCACAGCACTTGCTTATATCAGTCAATAGTTCATAAACTACTGCTTTAACTGATCTCTAACTTCTTTAACTTCAGTAAACACAGAAATAAACGATCAGCTGCACAATGCACATACCTCTGCTTAGCCATGAACTGGTCGAAAGCTAATGATGTAACATGCAGGTAAGCCCGCCCTCACGTGATACTGATTGGTCGATTGATAAGCTTAAATCTGATTGGCTAAAGAGTACGACTCATCTGTATAGGAGGATTGTGCTGCCAGGAAAGTCTCAAAAACACACACACACATCCAAGGCGATTCACACACGTGAAAGACGATTTGCACATTCACATTCAAGGATAAACTCGTACATTTTAAACATTCAAAGGTTTTTGTGCACAGTATATCTACAAATTTTGTTTTGCAGTTGTGAAATATATTTTACGAATATATAATTTTATTTTGCGCATGTGAATTGCTTTTTGTTAATATATTTTTTTTTCACACACGTGAATTTTTTTTTTGGGGTACATAAATTAGGTTTCATGCATGTGAAATTGTCTACACATGTATGAATCATGTTTGTTGCGTGAATAATTAATGAGATTGATTTCGCTCCATAAAAAATGTTCATTTGTACATCCAAACACTGAGCAACTGCCATGCTTCGCTTGTTTGCAAGCCATGATGTCTCTCGAGGAAAAACCAATATCGCGCTTCCGCAGCTCATTTTCTCATGGGCAGCCAAATTATTTTTGCAGGCAAAGAAGAGAAAGGGGAGGTGACCTTTCCCCTTATGACGACATAAGGAGAGATTTCTAGATTCGCCTGTCTGAGATTTCATTTTCTCAAAAATACCCAGGGCTTGGTTTACACCCATCGAAACGTCTAGCCATTGGAGGACCTTAGGCAGGCTAGGGAAACTCATATTAAGGTTAAAAAACCTCATAAAGTGAAATTTTTATGCAATGGGACCTTTAAAACGTGTATTCTAACATTGAAACTTTCCAACAAGAGCAAGTTTAGTTACGTCTATTTTTACAGGAATGGAAGACACAAAAACTTTTCTTTAAACCCATGATTTTTCATGCTCTTTATTGTCACGTGAAAAAAAGAAAGAAATAACTGACATTTCATTTCGTGACATATACACACTGCAAAGTCAAATTTTAGGATATTTTATGACAATATAATGTGAGCAGACACTGATGTAATTCTCAGACGGACGTCTCTCTGTAGAAGAAACAGCTGATATACAAGCTGAAGCAAGAGGATCATTTCAGCATGAGCTTCTGCATGAAGATGAAGGTTTTCAGACAGAAATCCAGCAGATAAACAGACTCCAGTCATGGAAGAGGCTTGTATATATATATTAGGCTTGCTACGATAGTCTGTGTTACCTGTGTTACATGGTGTTCAGTCGCAACACCGGTTTCATCACTTGCCCACCGCAGCACAAAAAAACAAACAAACAAACAAAAAAAAAAAATATATATATATATATATATATATACTGTATATATATATATATATATATATAACGCAATTACGCAGTAGGCTATCTGTTTTTTTTTCTGCCACCCGTTGACTAGCGTTGTATGATCACGCTCTTATTAATGTGAATGCTATTATACAAGACTAAAGAGACCGCGCTGAAAGTCCTGCCTATAGAGGGTTTTCACCTACGTCACGATTTGGTCAGTTACCCGGATGCGCGGCCATATTGGAGGTACTCGGATGTAAACAACGGCATGGATTGCACTGTTTATGTACTACTGAACACATTGTTACACTAATTTCTGATGTCTAAACCACGGGAACAACACATGGAAGCTGCGAAATCATATAGAGAAGGACTTAAAGCAGGAAAGAGCTCAACATTTTGACAAACTTAAGGTAATATGTGGTAAAGATCTGAACGAGCTAGCTTCTCTAACTAGTCCTTACTTCTATTTCGTATCCCGACATAGGCTACGTTCAGATTGTCAGTCCAAAAAAAAAGCACATGAAATCCGTTTCAAGCTACATCCCTATGTGGTTTAATATCCAAATCACATATCAGGAAATCCACCAGTCTGAACGCTCTTTCGCGTGGTTTATGTGACTTTCTCACGCCACGTAAAATGTAAACATCAGACGTTGTTATAGGGAACATGCTGAAAGTCGCTGCCGAAACAAGGTTGTGTTGTTGCAAGTGCCGGACGAGCAGAAAATTATTATTTTTGAAAAGTATTTTGAAACCGGCGCGGAAAAAGAGTTGTGCATACAGTACCAGCCTCCTACAGTTCTGCAGCTCGAGACGCAGTAGTCCAGCGCGGCGGCTACACATCTCCATATTGTAAAATTTAAATAAGAAAACATTTATATTGCAAATGCAAACCCCTCCATCAACGCAACATCATTGCCGTGTTGTCAAAGAGCTGCGTGGACACACAAATCGGACCTGAACAGTTGCATACAGTGTGGACATCATTTTAGATCATATTCCAATCGGATACAAAGATAATCGGATTGACAGTGTGTATGTACCCATAGTGAACTACTTTACGTCAACATTTTAGCCACAGCTCAACGCTTCATTTACACATGTGGCTGATGCTGTGCCTCTCTCAACCACAAACGCCATCTTTCATCAGTTTTTTGCACTCTTCTCTTTAACTTTCGGCAGTCTATAGAACTAGAAATGTTTTTCTCGGTGCGACCGATGAGTACAGACCAAAACTTGACCATTTTTCAGAAGCAATAATCAGCCAAATTTGCGAGTCCGTTCAGTTCAATGGCACTCTTTACGTTCAGTGCCTCCAAAATGGCCGACTTCCGGATTGATGACGCGTCGTGAAAACCCTCTATATTACACACATACACACACGACCCACAGAAAAGACGCGTGTCAGTTTCGAGTTCTCTTTCAGGCTTGAACAAACCATAACACACACAAATTATGCCAAAATGTCCATTTTGTCGAGTGTCCTCATAATCATGAATGCACTCCGCTATCTTTTAACACATCTCCGGCGAACGGCTTCTTCACGCAAAAGAAAAACTCTTCATGAAGCGCAGTGAAATTCAGCGACCTATGTGGCGTTTCCTGATGGATCGAAGTTGTTCGTTAACTTCATTTATACGTGCAATTCACACGAGCTCTAAGCGCATGCAAATAGGGCAGGGCTATTCAATTAGCTTCATTCGATGGCCGGATTATTAAATCGAAATTTTGAGGAGGGCCGGTGGGTTTAGCTTATTTATTGAAACATTATTTATTACTTATTGAAACATAACAGTATCAATAAATAAGCTAAAGTAAACATAAAAAAGTATTGTATTTACTTGGAAATGTGGTACTCAACAGTATGCAGATTTATGGGTCTTAATAAATAACTTATTTACAGCTATGTACAAAATTATGAATTATACAAGATCATAGCTATTGGTAGGAATTATTTTATTTATAATTATTATAGGCTTAAATTAAAATATTCTGACAGCGAGACTTGATAACCACAGGTAAGACCATGCATGGCTACTCACTCACTACCACTGTATAACAAAATGCCTAAACAGGTAAAAACTATACACAAAATAAATTGTATATTCCTCTACCCACCTAATTAATCTACTGCAAGCAATATAAATTACTATAAGACAGTATTCAGTATAAATTTTCCACATTTCTGCCCAAACCATAGTAAATTACTACAGTACATTCATGGTAAATGCTTGTAAAGGTGGTGATCAGGGGATTTAAAGTCTTCTAACTTCGTTCATGGCACAATGTTGCAGTTTACCTCATCAGCCTGATTTCGCATTGCTCTCACATTGCTCTTTAATAATAGTGTCCAGAACCGGGAGTAAACGCAACTCCTTTAAGCTTGCGTTCCGTTCCCACTGGGCGGTGCTGCGCGCACTTCAAAGTAAACTAAACTGCGAGTTGAACTGAAACTAAACTGAAAACTATTTGTTCTATATTTGTTGTTACTGACCTATAAACTGCTTCAGATGATTCAGTGACAGAGCGGTCTGAACGAATCTGAATCGTTTCAGACCATTATGCAAGCTCATTTGGCCAATTCATGGAAAGGAAATAATTGAACCAAAGATCGAACAAAAGATTTGCACCATTCACAAATTACTGGTATCGCTGGTTCAGTCAACAGAAATACGGGACAAACATAATAACTGCTGAAATGTTCGGACTGAAAACGTTTCTCAGGTTAGTCGGAGCGCTCATGGTACGCACAGTGTGTATAGACGTACAGTTGCACGCGCCACTACGGCCACTCGCATATCTAACCAAATGTAGCCACACCGCCAGGAAAAGAGGCGGAGGGCCAGATTGAGAAGATTGGCGGGCCAATAGGCTATGTGCACAAGCGTCGCGACGAACTTCCGCTATTGTCAGAAGTCGGCATATCAGTTTCCGGTTTACGACTGTCTTCATCGGCATCCACTGTAAACAAACAAGATGAGTGCTGCTGTTGTACGAAATAAAGAGATACTATGTGCGTGACACATCTAAGTTTCTAAGAACTGTAGGTGGATCTTACGGCCGTTTCCCACATACTCCGTGTGCAGTGTGTGTGTGTGTGTGTGTGTGTGTGTGTGCGGTGCAGGAGCAGCATGCTTCACATATGATGCGTTTGCAGTGAATAACTGATTCACGGCTGTACCACAAACAATTACTATTTTTATTTAAAATCCAGAAGTTACGCTGCAACTTTTATTTAGTAAAATGTTTTTTCAGCATTGCGATTCTCTTTGTACACAGTTATGGACGCATGCACGTTTAAACACAATTTAAACAACGTAGGGCTATTATTCCATGCATTACTTATAATAAGTTGCTCAAGCAAGTGGTCAAATATTTAACTGTAAATTGACAAAAACAGCCGACTCTCATGCCTTTTCTTTTCCATTTAAATTTCCACCAACAGTTCTTAGAAACTTAGATGTGTCACGCACATAGTATCTCTTTATTTCGTACAACAGCAGCACTCATCTTGTTTGTTTACAGCGGATGCCGATGAAGCGGCCGTAAACCGGAAACTGATATGCCGACTTTTGACAATAGCGGAAGTTCGTCGCGACGCTTGTGCACATAGCCTATTGAATAGCCTGGATATAGGGCGTTATTTGAGGAGACGGCCATTTTTAGTCGTGTCCGAAACCATAGTGGAAGTTATTGAGTGCACTTACTCAATCCCACATTGCACTGCATTAACGAGTGTACAGCTTATACACTCAACGGCTGTCCGAATTCGCTCACTCGTTTTCATTCACTCCTTCAAGTGAACAGTATTAGTGGACTAACATAGGGAATAGGCCTAACTTAGTTAATGAGGGTTTAGGGGGCGATTTCGGATTCAACCCATGTTCTCAAGCAGTGACAAATAGAGGACACTGACAACGCGCTGACAGACAGGACCGAGCAGGGAATATTTAATATGAAACAAAGTCTCAACTTTCAAATTTGGTCAGTCAAAGAAAATTGAACAATAAATAGGCGTACCGTTTTGTGGCTCTGTAATGTGTCGTGACAGATTGCCTCAGTTAAAGCCAAGTTCAAATCCACCGACGTTAATCTACTAACTCTCCTGACTGCTTTGTCGGACAAAAATGGTGGATTTTGATTGGTCAGACTCAGATCGCATGTCAATCAACTCCCTCCGAAGGATGAATTGATGCTAATTCACTGCCGCACCAGCTTTTTATAAGCGATGTAATTTTTTTTTTTTTTACTCCTACAACTGACAGGAGAGAGTCACAGAGCGGCCTGAACTGATCTCAGTGAGGATGAAGAGGATGATGATGATGACACTGAAACTGAACACAAGACACAAATCACAGTGATATGGCCCCTTTAAGAGCATTTCTTTGTGGGCAGAGTTGTGCATGCGATTAGATTTCCGTGCACTTTGTAAGACCGGTAGAGCAGTTGTTTGTGTGGGCTACTGGCTTTGTTTTCCATTTGAGACTTCAAAGAAGGTAATCGGTGTTGCTACTTTCACTCCACATTCTGTATTTATTGTTGCCCCAAGTAGTGATGGTGAAATGAAGCTTTGTGAAGCACTGAGGCTTCCCCCTTGAATGTATTGTACAATGGTTCATTACTCGAAGCTTCATTTCATGTCAACACATTGCACACTAACGACATCTTGTGGTCAAAAGGTGGAAAAGCTGCCTTTCTGTCCCAGAAGACCCATCCATTTTTTTTTATTGTTTCATTTAAGTAGTAGTTGTATAGATAAACAATACAAATAAATGCAACAATAATGTGGTACATTGAGAGTTAAGTTAATATATATATTCAGGCTATTGTTTTTGTCTTCATGATTTTATTGCATTACATGACGCAACATGACACTTCTGAACCCAGAAGAGATATACTGGTTTCTGGACCAATTTTGATTCCAGTTCCCAGGACTTTTACCTCCACACCTCCTAGACCAACAGATGCACCCGTGTCAACTCCAAGTCCCACTTTCACACCTACTGGACCGGCTTTAGCTGATGCACTGGCAAGTTCAGCTCGAGCCATTGCTCCGGCTCCAACCATAGAGGCTTCAGCACCAGCTGAGGCATTGGGCCCTTTGGCTTCTGCCTCAAATACACTGAATTCAGCACGAGCTCGACCAACTCCTGCTCCTGCAAAAGCTCCAGCCTTGGGGATTCTCTTTCCAGGTTCGTCTTCAAAAGCTACTGCATATGTTCCAGTTCCAGCATAGGTGCCGTCTGCACTGGCATCTCCTGGTCTGTCAAATGTGTCAATAATGTTTATTGTGTCGAATACATTAACATTGGCACCTGAAAATAAAACAAATTAGCATAAATGCAGTGCATGTAGACATATAGGCATTTTTTTACATACATTTTCCTCACCATAGCTGCCAGAACATCATTAAGATAAAAACATATTTTTACTGCACCTTGTAAGCTGTTAGTTCTGTATTTGGTGTGATTAAGTCTTGATCTAGGGTTTGTTTTGCCTTCTCAAAACTCTAAACAGAGTGGCTCTTATTGTTCAAAAGGCTTTTAAAAATAAAAGCCAACGTGATATTCTGCATCTTTATAATCTGTATTTTTTCTGAAATATGACAACAGTCACCTATACTATACAGAGATTGCACTTTCAGAGAGTGCTTGGGAATATTTTAGAAGTAAATAAATACACAAAATACATAAATTAACAAATAACACAAAAATGTAGAGTATTAACTATTAAAATGAACTTACCTAAAACTCCGCGGAGGTTTTTTTTTCGTTTTCCAGACATTCTGATGTTGCAGGTCTAAAAAGCTCAATGGGTCTTTGGTGGTGTCGCTGGAGCTTTGCTTCAGTCCTTCAGAAGTGCAGCGTCTGTCAAACAGCTTCAACATTGCCAGGTCCCAGACACATTTATAGCCCAAAAACTGACTCAAAACACAACTGAAAGGACTGTTTTTCCTTGTTTTGGGAATCCCCCCTCCCCATACTGTGAAACCTGATGATCTCATTCATCTGATGAGATCAGACCAGTGTTGAATGTGCATGTGGGTCTAACTGTGCATGTGGTGTGAGGGTCGTTACTCTAGCTTGTTTCTCTTTTCCTTGAAGTCACATGACATGTAAGAAAGTTAAACCCTCTGGGGTCTGAGGTGTTTTCTGGGCCCTGGAGGTGTTCTGACATGCTCTGACATTTGTGCTTATTTCTGTTACTTGTGACATTTTCATGGCTAAAGTCTGATTACACTGTACTTAGCACAAACTCTGTTACAATAATATGTCAGCAGTACTGAAATAAGGTCATGAAATGACCCATACTGATTATTTCTTCACACGACTTTTGAAAATTGTATCACGTAGCCTAGAATATTTGCTTCAAAACTATGTGAAAATCGCCCTGACTGCTCATTCAGATAAGACAATATACTGATTTAAAATTTGTAAGACGTGTTTTGTGTGAGAAAGCTTTATGCAGAGAGGCCTAAACACATCATTAATATGTATGGTTTTCACACCTGAGAAAGACAAAGACCCTCCCCTAATGGCCCTATTAGGAGCTATCAGGCCCTGTCATTCTGAGTAACCTTGCACAAAGAATGAGGAGATTTAAAAAATAATGGCTTTTTGATTGTTTGGATTTATTTACAACATAACATAATCCAAAGATACACAACAAATTACAAAAAAGCACATTATTGAAAACAATGATCAAAAGACAGAGACCTTTGTGCCATTCCTAAAAACATTGTACATACCTTTAATTTCCAATGTGTTTGATTTTCACTTTACCATGTTCATGTACAGAGACTCATGTGAATGTTGAAGTCGGCAGGACTCAGTGGTATCTGGGCCCTGTAAAAAAAAAGAAAAGAAAAAAAAAAAAGAGCTGTGACCATACTGATATCAAGAGAAACTATAGGGCCAGGCACGTGCACAGGTATGGCTCAACCTGTGCAGAGCACATGCCCTTTTTGCCCTCACACTCCGAAGTGCCCTTTTTTTGGTGGTGTTTTTATTTTTTATTTTTTTTTTTTATCAATGCTATTGGTCATCCTTTACGTCTGTCTGTCTGTTTTACAAATATTTAGCCAATGAAAGTTCTTAAACCGAGCTTGTGTAAATCTTATTCGATCCTCAAGCTGTCGGTAAGCTGATAACTCCGCCTCCTCTATATTCACTGAATCAACTGGAGTTCCACAAGCAGCCGCACAGTAGACAGCAGCTGAACGAAGTTTTGCGAAGGGTAAATAAATATCTTGTTGTTTGAATAAGTACTACTAAACACTATGTCTATAAAGGCTCATATTTTATTTATTTGATGACTCACTGACTGAGACGTGGGACGTCACCTGAGAGAGAGGTCTAGGCTAGCATTTGCCATCTAGCCAATACATAGCCTAACGCAAATAACTTAAATATCCTGTGCATACAGTAGTATTTCATCTTTTATAAAATGCGATTTTGGCCAAATGTATTTTACAACAGGAAAAACAAACTAGTTTGTAACCTGTTGATGAAAATGTAATGTGATACCGCCTGCGCCGTTTTAATGACGGACAAAAAAATGCACATTTGCACACATTCGCTGGTCAAAAACTATATATTGATAAGTAATACAACAACATATAATTTGTTTTTACCATCGGAAAATCATAACAGGTGCGCCCCCGCGCTGTTTCGTACTGGAACTTACACAAAGCGATCCTCATCACCTATAGGTAACATATTTCTAAGAAATTTCTTCTTTGATTTATGATTGCTGATACACTTAATTTATTAACATTTAGGCTAATCATGTTATGGTAATAATATTCAATTATGGTTAATTCAAGGCTGTTAATATGCATGTATTCGCTATCTAGCTAATTTTTAATCTATATTATTCTATACTCCGCTCATCCTCACATGTATAAAAAAAAAAAAAAAAAAAAACATTACAGAAGATCACTGTGAAATCTTTATATTGGATCATGCAGAACAGAATGTAATTCATGATGTAATTCATTCCAAGGCTTCATTTATTTGATCCAAAATACAGCAAAAACAGTAATAGTGTGAAATATTTTTAGTGAATAAGAGACCTTCAAGAGACCAACATCCCTTGTCCTCCACAGCACAGTAACAAATTTTTGCCAGGTAGGCGGATACATGTTGGATATAGTAAAGGTATGGCTAAGTTTCTTATAATCTGGAATTGATTTGGACATAATTACTCAAATTATATTTCAAAATAGTTTGTCAAAAATACTTGACTCATTGCTCTACCTTCCCCTCTTCTCAATGTCATACATAATCATGGTAACCAAATCATACAAATTAGCTTATAAAACCAAACAGAATAGCTAAAAAAGAGAATATGAAGAGTTCAGATGCAAAAGCCTCTAAGTGCCATCTGAAAATTTCTTCTAGAATGATCATTTTTATCAAGCTCAAGTTCAGTAATTTCACTTAAATGGCAATGAAAATTAGCTATTAATTGTCATTTAAGTGAAATTACTGAACTTAAATATACGAGCTTGATAAAAATTATCATTCTAGAAGAAATTTTCAGATGGCACTTAGAGGCTTTTGCATCTGAACTCTCTCTCTCTCTCTCTCTCTCTCTCTCTTTCTCTCTCTTTCTCTCTCTCTCTCTCTCTCTCTATATATATATTTCTCTGCAAAGTTCATAAAAAAGTGCATAAAGTTCAATAAAAAAAACAGAATTTTTTAGCTATTCTGTTTGGTTTTGTAAGCTAATTTGTATTATTTGGTTAACATGTTTATGTATGAGTCAAGTATTTTTGACATATATTTTTATAAATGCAATTTAAAAAAGAGGGAGTACACAAGAGCAACAGAAGGTTGCTGTTGTATTTAGGTTAAGAGGCCCCTCTTAAGTGTCACCGGCCCACCGGTGGGCCCAAAATCATTACATATTTAAAACAGTAATATCCTATAATAAACATAAACTAATCTTGACAAACTATATATCATTTGAAAGCTTACAAACTCTAGTTTTCATATTTGGTGAATGATTTCCAAAATAAATTAGAGAGGAGCTGTAATTTATCAATTTGCAACAAGAATATTTTCATATTTATAAGGCGTGTTCAGACCTTTATTTTGAAATAGCAATGAACATGAAAAATCATGAAAGAATGGATGAAACCTCAGTTTGTTTTCATGCCAAGAGTTCAAAAGATATCATCCATTCAATTATTTTAGAAAAAAATATATTAATATGTTTTTAATAACACATATGGAAATGAAGGCGCCCTTATATGGGCAGTAATGGAGTCTGGTTGTCACCTAGTGAAAATGTTTGGTACTGCGCCCAAACAAAATCTCACTGAAAGCTCATTTTTTGAGATATCAACCTAAAATTTGAAACACAACTTATTCAGATTTTTGCCTTTGATTTTCTAGCAGTTTTAGAGTCGGCCAGGTTTTAAAAATATATATTTTATATAAAATATGAATAATTAAATTTTTTAAATTGTACATTTTCATAAACACAAACTTATATAACTTTTTTTTTGTTTCACTTTCTTAATTTATTTCACTTCAACAAAAATCTGCCAAATGTCTTCTTTAAAACAAGACCAATTTTACGTCTATACTCCAAAGCATTCTTTAATTACAACCATTTAAAGTCGAAATATGCATTTTCATGTATATTTAAAAAAAGGGGGGTGACACTTAAAGGGTTAAAACCCTGTTTATCTATATTATCTATATTATTATTATGGTTGTTATTAATCGTGAATAAATCTAAAGCTTTTGAGACTATTATTTTGTGTTATTGAATTTGTCATGAAGACGTGACCATTTCTTCCTTTTATGTAGGCTTACTAAATAATTTTTATATAAAAAAAGGGAGGAGGGTGCCCTTTTTCAGTTTCAGCACATGCCCCTCAAAAGGTCTGTGCACGGCCCTGTATAGGGCTGCATGATTTTGGGAATACATTTTAGATTTTTCTGGTTAAAATTGCTTTTTAAAATACACAGAATACACACACACATACACAAATGTTTCCAACAATATATAATGAACACCAAGTTTGTTGTGCCTTGTAGGCATAGGCTACGCGCAGTGCTGCATAAAATAATAATAACAATAACCTATAGCAGCCTATAAATCGTTAAAAAGGAACGCTTCAGTAACAAATACACTAGAGAAAAATATATTGATTATCATATGTCACTTCAAATGTTTCCATTCGTTATGATGTTATGAAATGAGATTGGAGTAAAAACATGAAGCCTAATGTTTGGTGCGTTTTGCTTTTCAAACACACAGCGCATTTTGAATATGAAACATTCAAACGCACAGCGCGCTCCAAAATATGAAACGTTATGGTTACTATATTATAGCCTACATATCTACGTTTGAGCAGATATCCACAAACACAGTATTTAACAGTAAACACGGGTCTAAATATTATAATATTAACCATATATCTAGCAACAGTTCAACTGCAATGTGAAGTTTATGCAACAATAGCTTTAACTAATATAATTCAGAATACATTTCTTACCTTAAATCTTTCTTGTCTTCAAATCGCGTTCTTCTTCTTCTGAGGTAAATCCAATGTAAGCTCATGGTGTGTCTTACAAACTCTACGAAGAGCAGAGACTGATTAAGTTTGGTGTTTTGTTTTTGAGGTAATGAGCTCGTTCGCGTTCCATGTGGAGATTTGCATGTGAATCTCTTTTGCGCACGTGGGCGTGGTCAAATTAAAACTAATGAGCAAGCGTTTGAGATACTGGACATCTTGTTGGTTTTATACAAATTACTTAAACAGAGAATATTTGTTTTCATTTTGAATCCAATCATTTAAAAGTACACACTTAAATGTTGATAAAGATATATCAGACATAACTGACTCCCCCCTCTCTGAGCCCCCAGAGCGTGCGGATGGCAGTGTGCGCTGCTTACGACCCTCGACACTCTTGTCCCCCTCTGTCGCCAGAACCCTGTCAGAGCAGGCCCCAGTGGAACGAACGTCCTTCCCTGGTCTCCTCTGTCAGGACACGGCTTATGACCATGCCCCCACACCGGGAAGCTCCACCTCCCACGTCTGGGCTTGTCATTCCGCTTCGCTGCCCCACCAAGGGTACGTCTGTGGTCCCCATGACCTTGCTGGTTCAGTTCTTGGGAGCCTGGCTAGAGCTTCCCAACCTGTCCCGCTGGGTCGCGAGAACCATTAGGCTCGGCTATGCGATTCAGTTTGCATGATCTCCTCCCCGCTTTCGGGGAGTCTGCTACACTATGGTCGGTGACAATGCCCATGTCATGCGTGTGGAAGTTGCTACCTTACTGGTGAAAGGTGCAATGGAGATTGTCCCTCCAGCCGATATGAAGTCCGGTTTCTACAGCCCCTACTTCATTGTACCAAAGAAATCCGGTGGGTTACGGCCAATCCTGGACCTGCACATCTTAAACTATCCCTTCACAGGCTTCCATTCAAAATGCTCACGGCCAAACTCAGCCCCAAGATGCTCACGGCCTTGTGTTCAGCCACAAGATTGGTTCGCAGCGATTAACCTAAAGGACGCCTACTTTCATGTCTCCATTCTTCCTCGCCTCGCCATTTCTACGGTTTGCTTTCGCGGGGCGGGCATCATTAAGCGGTTCTCCCATTCTGGTTAGCCCTGTCTCCTCGCGTCTACACAAAATTCGTCGGGGCGGCCCTTGTTCCGATACGGCTAAACGGGGTACGCATCCAACATGGTATGTGGTGTAACCATTAAGGAAAAGGTAAAGCAAGTAAAGTAAAATAACATATCCCTATCAATGTGATTGTATACATCTAAATCAGTTTTTTTTAAATACATATATATATATTTAAGTAATGTTATGGTTTTTAATTTTTAATATAAGTAATAATAAATATTAATTAAAAAGTATCATTATGTCTTTGAGTAGTTTCACCACATGACATTTTTCATGAAATGTTATCTTGATTGATATCGAAAAAAAAGTGACATTTCAGTGTCACACACACACATATATATATATATATATATATATATTTACGACGTTTGTAGCGGGAGAGAGAGGAGGGGGCCGAGCGGTGAGTAAGTAGGTCAAGTGCAGATGATGAATACATGTGTCTGATTGCAGTAATTGGCGTGGAGAGACCGGATATAAACCGTCGTGAACGAGAGAGAGGGAGAGAGAGCTGGACTGGGACCTCGCGTGCTGTCTGCCTGGAGGAAAGAGATCGTCAAAAGAGATACACCCGTTATTGTGTCGTAAAGCGAGAGTCCCAGTTAAGCTGACCCCTGTCTTCTTCCTTCCAACACTCACCTGACACGAACCTCATCACAAAGCTCTGCTACTTATACCAACGACGGAAATAAGCACAGTTACAATAGATTAATATGTGGGAGAGCGTTGCTATAGAGAGTGACAATATTGTATTGCAATATGTAGCACTTCAAAAGTCAATAGCAAATCAAAACTATTTAGCACATTATTTGTAATTGAAAAGGTTTAATGACAAAATATGGTTATGGTTACACTTTAAATTAGTTTCAAAATAGATGTATGAGATGATGATAACTTATACCATTAATTGTACCCAGCATATATGTAAAATGTTACCTGAGAGAGAGAGAGAGAGAGAGAGACAAAGACAAAGAAAAGGGAGAGAGCCCCAAGAAAGGGACCCGGAGAATAAAGGAGAGCCAGAGCATAAAAGAGCCAGATCAACAGTTACAATCTTCTTTTATCCCTGACCATGTGACTAAAATTTCTGGGATTGGGTCAGGAATTGACTGAATAATCTCATCAACCCTCTGCTGGTAGATGCTGGAACAACACCATCATGGCAGTAACATCATTTATTCATCGACAGCAAATGTGATAAAGCCAATGCTTCATGTAAAATGTTAGTGTTTATGTGTGTTTAAAATCTGCAAAATAAAGAGAAATAGGACTATCACATATGCAAAACCTCAGATGATCTCTTATAGATCATTTAACTGAGAGAGTTACTCAGGAGAATAGAGAAAGCTCAGATATGCAAGACTGAAATGGACTTCAAGTGCAGCATTCAGTGTGATTTCCAGATGATGGTGATTTTGCAGGATGATTTGAACACGTTCAGAGAATAGCTCTGTTCTCAGAACAGGTTAAAGCGCTGATAAAGCTGTGAAGCAGATTTGAGGAAGTGAAACATGGTGTCGAAATGTTCTGCGTTTCCTTGTAGCTCAGAGTGTGGTAATGGACTCTCTTGTCTAGTGTTTAGTGCTGTTATCATCCTAGGCCCCCCCTATTTTTTTTATTTTACTTTATTTAAAAAAAATTAAAATCAGTAATAATCTTTTTTTTTTTTTTTTTTTTTTTTCTTGAAATAGCAGTTACTGCCAAACATACTCCTGTTTTCTGTAATACTGACCAAGACATAGTCCTGTTCTGAATCATCTGTTTCCACATTGTCTGGTCTGGTTGGTCCACAGAGTCATCCTGATAGAAATCACTCTCCGAAAAAAGATATGTACCTTTAAGGCGGCAACCTTCCGGTCTCTCTTGTGAAGCCGATACAGGAGTAACTTAAACTGCAGTTCATCGATTGGCCACTAGAGACAGGCTGCAGAAGAGAGTCAGTTCCACATTGAGGAAGTGTCTAGAGACTGTGAAACATGGGATTGAAATGTTCAATATTTCCTTGTAGCTCAGAGTGTGGTAATGGACTCTCTTGTCTAGTGTTTAGTGCTGTTATCATTCAAAAGCTCCTGGGTCAGTCTTTTTTTTGTCTTTATTTATTTATTTATTTTAAAATTGAAAATCAGTAATATGTATTTCCTCGAACAGCATTGTAGTTACTGCTAAACATACGGGTTTTAAAATAGAGGAAAGCACACAAATTTTACCAGTCGGATGTTTTAACTACTTTAAAATGGCTTTTTTGGTCACTTATATCTGAATATTTATAGAAAACGACACAGACATCAAGACAATATAAGTTCACTCAGCTAGTCCTATCACTTGAAGCAGAAAATCCATCCTTCTGTCCTTTTAAATGTCCGTGTTAAAGAGCACTTTCAGTGGTTTAGTGAAGCTGATTGCTGTAGCTTATATCCGACTTAGGCATGGGGTCAGAGATGAGGAACGATCCCAGCTTTTTCCCTCTCAACTTCCAGCACTGTACCTTTCAGAGTTGAGAAGAAACATCCAACCAAATCATGGAAAGCTAAGGCCTTCTTCTCAGTCACCAGAACAGAGATCAAAATTCCTATAACTGGGATGAAATCCCGACTCCAGAAGCTCATACCATCTTAAAGCTGTAGATGACCAGATGGTTTCAACATCATTGGTGTGCATAAGGTACGAGGTCAGTGTAACGGTCATCATAATGAACCCTTCGCTCGACGTTTGGACTTAGTTGGTAACGTCTGACTAGTTTATTGTCTGTGTGAATCGAAACATTAAGACTTTCACATCAGAACTATGAGGGTACATTGTTTCCGGGTAAAAAGTCTTCACTATGAGGGTATACTGTAAAAAGCCTTCACTAGTTTCACTTCAGAATACTATCTCAACAGCCATTTATGAGCACTAATTATTCATATTACACATTTAATTTTGTATAAACTAAAAGAAAATATGACTTTAATAATGGTGAGGCTGAAATGGAGAAACAACCAGTGTCTTTATACGTTTTTTATTCTTGCAAGAATGCCGTTCTGACACACAGAGAGTGTTTTGCAGTCAGAGAAGGAAGTCACTCTCAGACAGTTAACGGTCACACATCTCTCTTCAGTGGATGTGTGAGGACTCTAACTGTTGGTCAGATTAAACTACTCCTTACATGCACTCAGATATCTGCAGCTGTGTGAACTTACACACAAAGAAAAGCTGCAGATAGATTGTTATCAATGAGATTGATAAAATGAGAAATTAGTTTAATCAATCATTACATGAAGCAAATAGCCTACAAACATTAAGTAAAAGTGAATGAGACAGATCTATCTCTTTACTGACTTTAATTAACACTGAAATATTTTAATGAATTAAAGACAATCCAAGCCAGCAGAAAATAAAAATGAACATGAATGAAAATTAATATTAATAAGCTGTTGATAAAATGTGTAATAAGATAAAAATCATGTCCTGTGAGATGTGAGAGGCTTTCAGTGTCTACCTGTGGTTGTACAGTGAAACTGAAGTGCAAATGTAGCCCTCAGTGTTTATCAGTGATGCGCGGGTCAATGTATAAACAAACCGCACCCGACCGACGTTTTCAACTAACCCGCCCGCAACTCGGACCGCAAAAAAAGAAAAGAAAATATTGTACCCGACCCGCTTCCTGACCCGCATTTTTTAAAAGTAGTAAATGCTCATCGTAGCGTCATTGGGCCTTAGACGTAGGAACTAGGGGTGCAGGGGTGCGGGGGGGTGTTCAACGTGTTGGGAAATCGGGCATTTTGTCCCACGTCAGCATTTATTCATAAGTTAATAACGCTCAACATTCAAAAGGTAAATAAGGATTTCCCACTTGTATTGGTAGGCTTAGGCTATTTCGCCATGTGGATGCCCAATTGAAGCTCTCACAAGCACAAAATGCAGGCATAGAATATGTTAATAAAGTCTTTATTAACGCATTTTAGACAAACAAAAACAGGTAGACTAGTACTATATAAATTTCAACGGTTCAATTGGCATCTTTATTTCAAACGACCCGACCGACCACGACACGAGTATCATTAAAAATATTTTTGGATGACTCGTAACCGCGGGTAACCGCTCATTTTGGATCAACCCACGCATCACTGGTGTTTATCAACAGTTTAAAATATACAGATAAATATTGTATTTTTTAAATATTCACAATAAATCTCATTCATATTCACTGGACATTCAACAAATATCTGCTCGTTCACACACAAATATATAATTCCTCCAAACCCCAGAGAGATGAAATCTTCCCGTCTGCTCCTGATATGATGAGCTCATGATCTGTATCATTAATGTTTATTTGTGAAGGTCTTGTTCTTGTTCACAGAGGCGTAAAGTTGATCCTGCGGTTGATCTTCTCTTCCTCTGATGGCAGCATAAGTCACTGTATCATCATGATCCTGAAAGAACAGATTCTGTCCATCAATGTTTTAACCAGAGCGATTATTATTATTATTATTATTATTATTATTATTATTATTATTATTATTATTATTAGAGCATGAGCTTCATTTATCTGAGAGTCAAACTCATGTGCTGGTATCTACTCACATTGAGTGATTTTACTGGCTTTGTATTGGAAGAAGTGACCTCAGAATAAGTCACATCATCTGTCTGCTCCTAAACATCAATGCAAACGTGCAGAGAGTCAAGTTTAACACACAGAACAGACATATCTCTCACTATAATATGTAGAATAACACAAAAGCTTTTAAATCACATTATTGAACAGACAGTGAACGTAATGTTGGATGATTTAGTGGACTCACATTGGCTCTTGCAGCGGGAGGAATGGACATGTTGATCGTCTCATTCGTCACTTTATGATCATTCTCATCTTTGACCTTCAGAACAAACAGTTAAACTGCATGAATGACACTTTATTGAGCTTTAAAGACAGTAATCAAATCTAAATCACTGCATTACTGAACTCACCGCAGAGTCGCCAGTCCCTCTTTTATTATCTGAAAACAAGTGCCTCATGAAATATGACTATTTATGATCAAACACAATGTTAAGCATTAAGATTTTCAACAAAAAATTTTTGTTGAAGCATTAAAATGAATAATAAAAATGATTGTTGACTTGATAACTCGTTGATATTGACATTATAGGATTTCTCAGCAGGAATAAACTTCTGTTTGAGAATTTCATATAATCCACATGTTTCTATGATACTTACAGTCTGAACATGATGTGTTTGTTTGCTCATCTGAACTGTTTTTAATTGTTGTAAAGGAGTAAATCTGAAAACTCACCAGCTCTTTTTCTGCAGATCAGCCAGAGAAGAGCAAGAAGGAGAACAGCGACTGCAGCGACAGAAATCACTATGACTGAAGAAGAGATCGAGCACAGAGTCAGAGACGGACAGGGCAGATTGAGGACAATTATAGACAAAGACAAAACACTGTGATTATGTACCTTGTGTTTGTGTAATTGAAAGATGAGAGTTTTTACCTGGTTTTGTCGTATCAGCTTGATCTGAAAAGGATGAATGTTAGTTGAGATGCATCATAATAATATCCAGAATGAGGAGAAGAAGAGGTGAGGTGTAGCAAACCTAGCAGCTTAAACTTTATTTTACCAAACTAAAGAGAGAAATCCAACATGAGAACACACACAGCAAAATTCCCCGATTTAATTTAACTCCGTCCATTCCTGCTCCTTCTCTCCACTCTGCTGGCTCTCTCTCTCTGTTTCAGCCTCGTTGTAAATTAAAAACTATGGGGGGAAGGGCCTTTTCCTGTAATGCGCCAAAGTTATGGAATACATTACCTGCGTCTTTCAGGGATGCTGCTTCTGTGGATTGTTTTAAGAGACTTCTTAAGACACATCTTTTTAGTCAAGCTTTTAATTTATAAATTGTGTATTTTTGATACTTATTTTTTACTGCAATGTTTGTTTGATTGTTTGATTATTTTATGTATGCTGTAGCGTGAAAGGCGCATTATAAATAAAATGTATTATTATTATTATTATTATTATAACTCTGCTGAGAGTACATATGGTCCCACTCTACAGTGTTAAAGTTACTCTGAATCAGAGTTAAAGTTAATGAGATAATAAAGTGATTAAAGTGATGATTGAGCATTAGTGATGAACACCTGCTGTTAACAAGCAGAATCACTGAAGAAAAGAGAAACACAAGAACTACAACTGACTTCAGATTAAATCAAGCTTTATGCTGTGTTCACACTGAAAGATTTAAGCCTCGATATTTCACTGTAGAATATGACAGTCATATTTTGATGAGTTAACACTGAAGATAACTCTAGCATTATGCACTGGAAAGCACTGATGTGAGAAAGACAGTGATGATGTACCTTTAGAAACGTTTATTTTTTATTTTTTGCTGTCAAGTTTCAACTCCTTTATTATTTCCAGCATCACGTTTTGGACTGTTCCTTCACTGCAGTTCATTAGTTTGAAGCAATGCTTTGAGTTACTCTTCTGTGAGAGTCAAAGAAGCTTTTGTTCCCTCAGTTTGTTCTGGTTCAGTGATACTGATAGACCTTAGTGTTACTGACATTATGAGGCTCTTCTAACACTGTTTTCTCACCTGAATACTTGACAGTGTATCTGACTGAGGTCTGGAGTTGATTTCTGTGAGTAAGCTGACATCTCCACTCTCTGTTGTCATCTTCATTCAGGAGTGTTGTAGTCAGAGTGATGTTACAGTGATCTTGATGATGATGATGATAATATCTGATATCTGGAGTCTGTCTTCAGATCAACACCAGCCTGATTCACCCACAACAGCTCAATTCTCCCAGAACGGACCCAATCATCACAGGAGGATCCAGTATATGAATACAACTGACAGGAGAGAGTCACAGAGCGGCCTGGACTGATCTCTGTCTGTGAGGATGAAGATGATGATGATGATGATGATGATGGAGACACTGAAACTGAACACAAGACACAAATCACAGACTCTTCAATCATCATCTGAGTTTAAAGGGAGAATTTTAAATTGACCACATAATCATAAACTTACCATGAAGAACATGCAGATAAACAGGTGCATCAGATCCTTGTTGTTGGTCTGTTCCATTCACATTTATCCACTGTTGGCAGGTGTAAGATCCATAATCTTCTTCTGTGATGTTCTTGATGTTCAGAGAGCAGTCAGACTCCAGACTCAGTCTCTCATGTCTCTCTGTGTCTTTACTCTTTATGCCTTTAGTAATCAGTGCAACTGCTGCTGCTGAATGGTTGTTGTAGTTCCATGTAGTTTTAGATGTGCAGTCAGAAAGAGCATTATTACAGGACAGACGAGCATTTTCACCAGAACTGATGAACACATGATCATAATCTACTCCACTGATACCTGAAACACAGTATATCTCAGTGATCATTATTATATATATGAAAACAATAAACCATACAGCATAAAAAGCAGAAGTTTTAAATCTTCGTTTTTTTTCTCACTTAAAGCAAACAACACACTCTCCAGAATAAACTATTAGTCTGTATCAGAGAGCTGTTCAAATCACTGACACACTCTTAATATGAAGATAATTCTTCATCATCAGATGTTTGAGTGACACTATGTCCAGTATCAGGAATAATACAGTATGATCTGTGTGTATCAATACACAACTCTGAGAACACAACGTGAATGTGTGTGTGACAGGTTGAGAATCTATAATGTTCGTTTTGGCCCATTGGAAGTAGGTAACTTTTAATGGTTGCGTATATTTCAAATAGCAAGACACGCCCACTGGCGTTGAACCGCAGCTTGACATTGAGTACACCTGTGCGGCGCAATCATGGAGGTGCGTCAGGTTCTAGTGGCGTGATAAAAAGCCTGTCTAAGTGGGGCATTGTCATTCTTCTCTGTGCAACAGGCTACCCATTTAGATTTGCGTTGCCCTCTCTGGTGAGTTGTTTGCCTTATTGCCCTTTCTCAGTCGCAGATTACGGTCTAAATATATGTTTGTCATCAGGAATGTGTGTGCGTGAAGTTGCGAGCGCAGGAAGCATAAAGTTCGCTATAGCTTAAGAAATTCCCCTACGAGTTAAGAAACGTTATGGTTGGTTTCCTCTTTTAGGAGGGGTGAAATAAATTGAAATTAATGTAGGCTACTACTGTTTTTATTGCAGGTGCGGCACAAGAGCTCTAGCTGCTGTTTTTTTTTTTTTTTTTATATATATATGTTTGTGTTACTAGGCGCGTTTCCATTACAGATTTGTGCAATTTTTTTGCGATTTAAAAAAAAAAAAAAAATTTTTTTTTTTTTTTTTTTTTTTTAATATCGACAAAAAACTATTGCGAAATGACAACGTTTCCATTGACCAATCTTATGCGACTAAAACTTGATTTTTTTTTCCTCTCACGATAAGTAAAATCATTTGTTTTAATTTGTTAATTTGTTGACATTTGTTTTGATTTTGATTTTTGAAAAAACCTTTTGTTTTGCAGATTGACGTTATAGTTTTATAACTGCAAATAAACTATAGCAAAAATATTTGAATTAATTGTAAAATTAAGTTAATGTTTAAAATGTTAGTGTTTTAATTTTAATGTTAAGATAATAACTTTCATGTTACTTAGGCTATAACTTCTATCACTAATTAAAGATGTAATCAAATCACGAGTCTGTTTTCAGCCAATATAATTTAAACATCAAAAACATGAGAATTGATTCAATTGAATAGCCTACAATTTATTATTCCGCATGAAGAAAATAAGGTTGAATCTCAGGAGCTCTAAAATAATGCATCGACTTCACATGATGAATGCAGCCAAGGAAAATGCGAAGAATGGAAAAGCACATTGCTGGAAAGAAAGTGGAAAATAACACAGGAAAGACAAATGTATCCTAATTTAGGCTACCTGTAAAAAGGTTGGTCAGGCGATCAAAGGACTGGTTTTATTCAAAATAAGTTATTTTAGGAAAAATATTATTCTAATTATTGCACTTAAGACTGATAGCACATTGCATTTCAAATAACAAACAAAAAAAAGTGTCATATAGCTACACACTATAATTTTGGTAGAATATGCCTTCCATAACACACTAGCAAGTGACGATCAAATGCACCTAAGCGAGTGACGTCATTCATTATGGCACTCAGCATGTATCCATGGCAACGCGTAGTGATAGTTAACGGTCCTCCTCAGACGCGGCCTTGTGTTTTCCCTTTCGTCTGTCTAAAAGGTATTTTTAATTTTTAGATTAGTATACATTAGTTATCGTAACCACTATAACTTACATCATTACATATTATGAAAATTTGACCTTTTAAAACGTTTGCTGAAGTTGTCCGCCGTGTAGGGGAGAGCGGGGCACAAAGTAACAAAGTTCTCAGTTTGTGCAAATCTACTTATGTTTCAGAGTATTTATTTTTTCCCACATTAATTTCCCACATGTTTAGTACAATTATGTGTTTTTGTTTTATTAATACAGTATATACTTTTTTCTTGATATACCCCGAAAGAATGGAAGTGAAATGTGACAACATGCCCCATAGGTGGGGTACATTGTAACATGTGTGGGGCATGACATATGGCAGCTTAAAATGTTATTTGATCTAATAAAAAAAATATACAAAACAAACTAAAATATTTTCTAAATAAAACTTTTTCATATAAAATAATGGCAATTTTTAATAATTAAATAGAAACTCATTTTTGAGTTTTGACTACGAACACATGAAAACACAGCTATACAACATAGTTCAAAACAAATAAATAATTAGTAATTTCTGAACATTGACTCTCAGTCTTTATTCACCTTTTTCTCACGTTTTCTCAATAAAATTAATAAAAGTATAGAATATAATAGCATATATCTAATAGGGGCACATTGTAACGCAGTGTGACAACATGCCCCGCCTGCACAACTGGGATTTAAACCCTGCTAGTGTCTTCTGCTAGTTAGCGAAGCATTAAAGAACCATCTCAACTGTTAAATAACATATTGGAGATTAAAATAATATCAGATTTGTCTTATTTTAAATAAACACAAAAAATAGAGACGAAAAATTAACTTAAGTAATAAATTTACTTTTGCTATGGTTTAATAAATGTCTATGGATATCTTCCAAAACAAATATAATTTTGGCGGATTTTTTTCTCTATATAGTGTTGATATGGCAACTAGTAAATGCACTAAGTTTCGTCATCCAAGCATGTGTGGAAGTATTTAAAACAAGTGTGTTACAACTAACCCCGCGTTACGTTGTGCCCCGCGCTCCCCTACCACTGCTAACCGTTATGCTAACACTACGAAACTAGCGTTAAAATGTTGCTGAAATGAGACGACATTATATTCATATATAGAAATATAAAATCATAACACTACTGAATGTGTTCATTTTGTTGTTTTAGATGCCAGGGGGAAGAATTGCCAGCGGACTAACCCCAAAGCCTGAGCTGACCGACCGAGACACACACACACACACACACACACACACGGAAAGACCACAACACTTTTACAATTGTTCAAGTAAATACTTTGTTCCTTACAACGTGTCTGTTTTTGGTTAGCCAGAAGTAAAATAAAATGATATTCAGGGGACTAAACGCGAACCTTTTTTTGTTAGCTGGATTAGTATAGAGGATGTTAACGTCTAATGAACGTTCTGTAAAGGTCCCCGAATGTTCTCCAAACGTCCCATATGGCGCTCGAAATGTATCATTCGGCGACGAGACTGACAAGCACGACAGATAACACACGTGTATACGTGCGTCTACGTCTCCATTTGTTTTATATGGAGACGTACATGCAAATATCACGACACGTCAATAACGTGTAGCTGTTGATCTTTACAGACGGCGGCGTCACGTTAGAAGTTAACGTGTGGATTACGTCTGCACGTCTGCACGTCTGCCCGTCGTTTTATGGCAAGCCAAAGTATTCATAAACGCCTGGACAGGCGTCTGATTGCACACTGACACGTCAAAAGCGTGCGTTTCAACAGCCAAACGCGAGTCAGATTTGCCATAAAAGCATCTGGTCACGGAAAACGCGCGTCAGAAACGTGTGGTTTTTACATCAAAACGCGCGTCCTCGACAAGTGATCTGCTATTTAAAACGCACGTTCTCAGACAGAAAACAGTTTTTTTTTTATTTCAGCACCTCGGACAGTCCTCTAATCCCTTCGTTCGAGACACATCTCGCAAATTTTCCAGTTGTAATTTCGGTAACACTTTATTTAATTTAGTTTCATACATTATTTAACTATAGTTCACATGTATTAATAATGAACTGCACTTCTACAGAATTTATTGATCTTTGTTAATGTTATTTTCAACGTTTACTAATAATTATTAAAATCAGAAGTTTTCCCACTATTTCTATCCTCTTTTTCCATATACAGTTGTTTTTCACTTCTATGCTGCAAGACTGGGACAAAGAAAGTTTGTTTCTGTTGTTTGTTAGTAGTCCAAACAAGATAAAAAATAGTGCAGCAAATGTTCGAAGTCACAAAATAAAACAAATTGTGTTGTACGACAAAATATATCTTATGTAAAGTTTATGCAGCTAATGGGGAAAATCTGGTACTGCGTCCAAACTAAATTTTAATGAAAGCTCGTTTTTTGATAGCCTGGCAAGCCAGACCTACATCAAGATGTTAGGACTGGCAACTCTCCATAGACAGGGCTCAATCCGAGGGGCGGGATAAACGGTTGTCTCTCAAAATCCCTCTGCACGCAATAGGACAGTGCTACAACCAATCAGAGCAACAAGCGAAGCTAATCAGTATCAGAGCCATAGAGAGAATGAATAGAGAATCTCTCTATGGCTCTGATCGGTATATTAAACTTTTTCCGTATCCAGTCGGCAAAACTCCGAACACATCTTCCTTTTTTAAAAATGACTGAAGTGCCGTTCTTTGCTCTTTTCTCAAAGAAAAACGTAACTGCAAGTCCTCCAGTGTCGCGGCCAAAGCCGATTCAAAAGACCGCTGTTCTCCAGCAGCAGCCGCCGTCATTCTTTGTTTTCAAGTAGCAGGGAACCGTCGCAACTCTGTCGTCATTATGTTAAGCCCGCCCCACCAACGTGATTGGCCTGACCCAATTTAGGTTTTTGCAGCAAAAAAGTCAACGGAGAGTTGCTAGACTACCCTGGCTGCAAAATACATTTTGCTGCCGCTAGGGTGCGTCTAGATTTCTAGGCTACATTTTTGATACATTTGAACTTTTTATTCAACTTTTTTTTCTTATTATGCAACTTTAGATTTATGGCTTTAATTTTCTAGCACTTTTTGTGTTCAACATGTTTAATAAATATATGATTTATATACAAAAGTGTCCATAAATAATTTTTCCTATAGTTAAAACCTATATAGCTTTTTTTCTTTCACTTTTTAAATAATCTGCCAACCGTCTTCTTAAAAATGAGACCTAAATACATGACTTTGGAGCACCCCAAACAAAGTAGCCTACACCTCTCATATCAGAGGAGACCGACCACCTGTCGTAACCCAAAAAAAGACCTGGAGCTTGTAGATGGTGAGGCCTAAATAACTGCGATTAGACTATATCAATTATTGCTACTACACATACATGTACTAACTACACATAAACATACATTCAAAATGTAGTTTTGTGGATTCAGATTTCGTGAAACTCAAATCACATTGTCTACCATTTGTATTGTATCAATTCAATAATAACTTTTTTTTATATATATATAATTAGCCTAACTTTTAATATATTAAATAATAAACGTTTGGATGTCATCTAGTGGAAAAGTTTGGTACTGCGCACAATACAATCTTTTTTCTAAAGCTCATTTATTGAGACATCAACCTAAAATCTGGCCCAAAACTTGTCCAGATATTTAGCATTGATTTTCTTGAAGTTTTAGGGTTGAAAATGTTTTGTAAATATATAAAATACATATTGTTTTATATATATATATATATATATATATATATATAAAATGTTCATAAACTTAAACTTCATAACTTTTTTAAACTTTACTTTAACAACTTTGTTTTACTTCTTTACTAATCTGAGAAGTGTACCCTCCTTTTGGTAGCCTGTTAGTTCACAGTGCATTAAGTAATGTTAACAAATACAACTTTTGATTTTAATAATTAGTAAACGTTGAAATTAACATTAACAAAGATCAATAAATTCTGTAGAAGTGCAGTTCATTATTAATTCATGTGAACTAATGTAGTTAAATAATGTATGGAACCTTATTGTAAAGTGTTACCGAAATTACAACTGGAAAATTTGCAAGATGTGTCTCGAATGGATTAGAGGACTGTCCGAGGTGCTGAAATAAAATAAAAAACTGTCTGTTTTCTGTCTGTACTAAATTCCTTATACATTTGGTATTGGTAGCCCTTTAATTTGTATTACGCTGTTACGCACGAACAGCGCGCTGACGTGCATTCCGCCAGAGCGGTTTCAGTTTTCTCTTAGTTTCGTTTCTGCCGCCATCTTCTACGAGTGGTAAATGTGCGTGCATGAATGTAAGTTCATTTATCCTTATATTTAGCTGTTATATCGAGATATATTAACACTTTCATGTAGCAGCTGTACATCCGATTGTTGTCGTTATGTTCATATCGTGATTAATGTGTTCGGAGGCGAGTGATGTCAGTGTAATTCACGTGTACATGTTTAGCGCTATTTGTCGCGCTGTGGACAATATAAACATGTATAGATGATGTATACTGAGGTGAATCTTTATGTTTACTGTATTCATACATATTCTTATATATATTTATTTGTTCATTTCAGACTAAACCACATTCTACCACCTCAGTTATAGCTAATGGCTGTATAATGTTGGACATGTATATTGACACATCCTGAAGAGATAAACAGTTCACAATCTTCTGTCTCCTGTCATACTTCTTGCCGGAGTTCCGTAGTGGACTAGCCTTCCACCTAACTTCACAAAATAGAGTCCTTTATATTTGGTCCTTCGAGCCGGATGCTATAGCCACTACGGTGACATGGAGCCACAGAGAACATGTTATTCTCCAGATACCACGCATCCTGCTCAAATGCAAGCCAGAGCGCGTCAGATCCCTTCATATCTGCAAGCTTATGAGGTAGCCTTGCCTAAATCCCTTCTGCCAGTTACTGGGCCTCACGAGACATATCAGCAGCTGAAGATGGATCATGCAGCGGCACCGTTGACCTTCAGTGGGCAGGCCGAGCCCGCCTCGACTGGGGTCCAGCCGACAAGACACGAGTTATCATCTCTGCAGTATGGACGAGGTACTGCCATAGTCAGTGGGGGAAGTATAGATATGGGGCTCAGCAGCCTGGTGGAGCAGCTAGATGTTGGTAGATCTCCTTCTTCTTCTTATTACACATCTCCAGTACCACAGCACCGAGATAACAGCCAGTTAGAGTGTGAGTCATCAAGTAGTGGCACTGTTTCTCCATTTTCCGAGCGAATGGAACCGGCTCAAGCTTACTCACCACCCATTGTCAGGCCAAAGGCTACTGCAGTTCCTGCCATCCCGTTACTGAATACAGAGACGCTCATTCCATGCCTTGGGGTGCCCAGGGAACCACATCAATCTGTACGGTGGCAGACATCTCCGACTACAGCTCATATAGTGTACAGCACACCTACACCACAACCCTTTATTCAGATGCCAGCAGCTGCATATGCGAGACAGACAGCAGTGGCATGCAGTGCAATATCCTCTCCTGCTTCCTATAATCTTATATCATCTTTGCCGCAAACCATTACGTCATTGAAGATACCTACAGCCACGACAATACAAAACACTCTGGTGCCACCAGTTTACCAATTACAGATCCCTGCACATAGCCAACCAACACATGTGCCACACCCGTATCAGCCATCACCCATGGTCACAGGATATTACACACCACAGCCCTCCATTCAGTCATCAGTGCAGAACTGGCATCCTCCTCCAGTTGCATCCACTATGCCATATCTGGCCTCACGCACGTCCAGTATATCAGCCAGGACCTGCTGCACCTCCGCTCCAACCAGTCCCAGTCCCATCGCTACCAAAACTTGTGAATGACAGTGAAAGAGAGTTCACAGATCTGAAAATAGCCCTTGATAATCTGCTGAACCCCCACACTGAGCTCACAGAACATTACAAGTATCGCGTGCTGATGGAGCAGTTGGTCCTTGACGAAGCAAAGCTGATAGCCCAAGCATGCCGTCATCACCCTGCACCTTACACAGCAGCCATGGCAGCCCTGCAGCGCCAATATGGCCAACCTCACCAGCTTGCACAAAGTGAAGTTGCGGCTCTAATGAACTTACCAGATATCAAGGCTGGAGATTCAAAAGCATTCCAGAACTTTGCTCTTAACATTGATCTTCTGGTGGGTATGCTTATGTCTCTAGAGGGACCACAAGGAAGAGAGCTTACCTGTACCGGTCATGTTGACAGGTTGCTTAGTAAACTCCCTAAACACTACAGGGATGGATTCATAGAGCACTTACAACTATGGGGAAGACTGAACACGGACAGTCTTAACCCCCTGAGGTCGACGGTATCGCCGGCGATACCAGCTCGCTTTTTTTCAGTTCAGTTCAAAAGAAATTAATTTTGCTCTGTGGACTTTGATATTACAAGCAAGTTTCATACATCAATCGATTCTGTTAAATGTGTATTATTTTTGTGTATACTCACAATAAAAACAAAGTGTTGTGCTTTTTGCCAAATAAAGAAAAATAAACGTGATGCGAGTTCTGCCTTCTCTCTGTCAGTGAAGACCATTCTGAAACGCGTCCGAAAATGAACAATAACTCAGCGAATACTCAGTCAAACAGGCAAACAGACATACAGGCATGAAGCTTGAATTCTCTTCTCTTAAATGAAGTAATTTATATAAAAAACAAATATTCTCATCTTGTGAAATCTGTATTAAAAGAGAGCGATTCCAGTCGACCTCATTACAACTAATTCAAATGTAATGTGACTCCGCCTACGGAGAGCGCGCGCTATTCAAACGCAAATGAATGAGGCAATCCACGCAATCCTGTGAACGCCCCCATATCAGCTCGAGAAACACAAGTTTAATCATATCATTACTTTAACACCGTCTCGTAGCGCTGTGAGGAATAACAATAATGAAAAAAGTACCTCAGAAGTGCGGGTATATCGAGGAGCGAGCTGAGGAATACTGTAAGTTTTTTTTTCTTCTCACATGAATCGGGTTTCTGTTTATGAATGAATGAACGGCAGAGATGCGCGCTGTTTACCACAGCTCGCAAAAAGACAGTTTAAATTTAAATTGCGTCTCTGTGTGAATGAATGATGATGTTTTAGCAAACTGTATTGCCGTACTGAGTTGAGTAAAAATCGACAGAAATATGTTGAAATAAAATGTAGGCTATTTGTATAAGCAACGTTTTAAACTGAAAATGAACATATGCCCTAATATTTCATAAAAACAACGTTACAGTCAGGCGTTTCTGTTTGTGTATGAATGTTTCGGTTTTAGCAAACTGTATTGCTACACTCAGTAAATATCGACTAAAATATGTTGAAATAAAATGTATTTGTATAAGCAACGTATTAAACTGCAAATTAACATTTATATTTCTTATAATAAAAATGAAAGACCTATGTTACAGACATATGAAAGACAACATTTCGTTGATTAGTTTTGGATAGATTATACATTTTTAATGTAAAATATCTGCCACCTCAAATAAGCTTTCAAATAAGTTTGCCAATATTTGCTTATGTTAAATATAATATGTTTTGTCAAAAATAAAGTTATCAAATAATCAATCAAATCCTTAACTTTGAAATATGTATGATAAAATGTATACTTTAGTTTTTACAAAGAAAGATTACACTTTCTTTGTAATTGTAACCTTTTTAATAAAAAAATATATTTACAAGGTAGATGTAAACAAACTATTAAAAGGTAAATATAAGCCTTTTCTTTAAATAACTTTTATTGTGTTTTATTATTGACAAATTTGGGGAGAGGATAAATATTCCAAAACTGAAAATACAGTATGAGAATTAACTGCACAATTACTAGACATGTTTTCCTTGGATATTATAGGCCAAATTGCAAGCACAATATGTGGAAAAATAAAAAAGAATTGAGATGCTTCCAACTGTTGCTCTTGCATTCTTGTGGCTCAGTGACTCACCTGAATGAATGGCTAATTAAGTATGCAGGCCCCATTGTCTCCTCAGGTGTGAACCACTACATATGCATGACCGTAGACGCCCACTCCGCATATGGCCTTTCCAAACAGAAAGTGCTTTGCAAAATTCAAATCAATGTATTGTGTTATGTGAATGATAAGGCAGGGTGATTTTCACTTCATTTTGAAGAAAAAACACTAGGCAATGACATATTTTAGACAAAAGTCTTATTGGCACATATTTAGAATGTGTTTTATGGCCTTATTTCAGAAACTTTAGTTTTTAGTTTTTTTCAATAACCATGCATAAACATTATTCTCTCAAAAATGCAGACATGTACATTCTTGTTGCTCACATATTATGGTAGCCCTGTTTGTGCTAAATAGTGTGTAATTTTTTTTTGCCATTAATATGTTTATAAGCAACTGAAAAAAGAAAAAATGTCAGGGCATGTCAGAACATCTCAAGGACCCCAAAAACCCCTCAGACCCCAGAGGGTTAATCCATATAATTTGCACGATCTTGCAGAGTGGTTGAAGGTCAAGGCCGAAGCCCAACGGCTTTCATCAAAGATGGCTCAACGCTACCACACCGAGAAGGCTCCAGCTCCACGTAGAGAGCGTCCAGCTATTATTAAGCCACAGACTCGGGCCATCTCCGTTTATCATGGTAGTAATCAGCCCAAGGAGGTTAAAGAAGTAAAGCATGTCCGAACAGAGGCTCTTCCAAACCAGCAACTAGTCCAGAGAACAAAGCGCCTGTGTTTGTTCTGTCATAGTGAAGAGCACTACCTCTCTCAGTGCAATGAGATCACTGAATGCCCACCTGAGCGACTTATCAAGTGGATAAAAGAAGGTAAGAGATGCTGGAAATGCGGACGCACCAACCACAATTGTAATGAGTGCACATTGAGAAAACCATGCGGAGAATGTGGGGACGTGCATCTTAGAGTTCTTCATCGCATAGCACAGCAAGGCCCGAGCATCATGCTAGTTACAACCTCCAGTGACCGCATCTATGTGACACCACCTAGCCATACAGGACGGGTCTTTCTAAAGGTCACCCCCGTGTTACTGTGGAAAGGTGAGAAGTCTATACAAACCTACGCGATCCTTGATGATGGTGCACAGCGCAGCATTATTCTTCCCGCAGCAGTCCAGCAGCTAGGCCTACAAGGAAAGAAGGAAGTTATGGCCCTTCGTACCATTCGTCATGATATTACCCAGCTGGAGGGACAGTCTGTCCAGTTTCAGCTCTCATCCCAGTCCAGGCCAAAAGAGAGGTACAACCTTGCTGGTGTGTTCTCTGCACCTCTCCTGACCTTGACTGAGCAGACGTACCCTAGCAAGAGACTTCAGAGGAGTTACTGTCATCTGAGGGGTATTCCTCTTCCATCATTCAGCAAGATTCAGCCCCTTCTCTTAATTGGATCTGATTACCCAGGTCTAATCACTGCAAAGGAGCCCACCAGATTAGGCCCAGATGGCGGACCAGCAGCTGTACATACGCAGCTCGGTTGGGTTCTCCAGGGACCAGACGGGCTTCTTCCACACCAAATATCACCTCAACAGTGTTTGCTCACTTCCCTTTCATCAGTGCGAGATCCTATACTCCAAGAAGTAGAAAGGCTGTGGCAGTTGGACATTCTTCCTTACCGCAACGAGAAGCTGGTAACGCGATCACGACAGGACCAAGTGGCCATGGAATTACTGGAGAGCCAAACTCAGCGTGTGGAAGTGGATGGAATCTGGCGTTATGCTACCCCCCTTGTACGCTCTCCAAATGCACCACCATTGAAGGGTACTAGGGAGTCAGTTCTACCCAATCTCAGGGGTACGGAGAAACGCTTGAGCAGGGATCCAGAGAAGGCTAAGGTTTATGAGGCTGAGATCCAGAAGCTCTTGGATGCAGGATATGTTGTTAAGGTCCCGCCAGAACTTCTACATATGGATAAGGAATCATGGTTCATCCCACATCATCTTGTCCACCACAATGGTAAGGATAGACTAGTTTTCAACTGTTCCTTCATCCATCAAGGTCTCTCCCTCAACCAGCAGCTCCTTCCTGGCCCATGCCTTGGTGCTTCATTACTGGGAGTTCTCATTCGATTCCGACAGCATCCAGTTGCTATCAGCGGAGACATACGTGCTATGTTTCATCAGGTGAGACTCCTACCAGAGGACAAACCTCTTCTGAGGTTCATCTGGCGAAACATGCGGAAAGAAGATCAGCCTGATATCTACCAGTGGGAAGTCTTGCCTTTTGGAACAACCTGCAGCCCATGCTGTGCGACCTTCGCACTGCAGAAGCATGTCAGAGATCAGCAGGCAGGTGACGAAGGAGTAAGACAGTCCATAGAACAGAGCTTCTATGTGGACAACTGTCTACAGAGTCTTCCCACTGTGGAGCAAGCCAGGCAGTTAGTCGACAAGATGAGATCCTTTCTTGCATCTGGGGGGTTCGAAATACGGCAGTGGGCCAGCAATGTCCCCTCAGTGGTCGAGCACTTACCAGCAAATGCGAAATCACAGAGTATAGAGCTATGGCTGCAGAAGAATCATTCTGACCCTCAGGAGCCGGCTCTAGGTCTGATGTGGCATTGCCTCAATGATCGTCTGGGTTACAGACACCGCCCGACGACAGAGTGTCTCCCGACAATGAGACACATCTACAAAGTCCTGGCATCTCAATATGACCCTTTAGGGTTTGTCAACCCCTTCACCACCAGGGCTAAAGTTTTAGTCCAAAAGCTCTGGGCTAAACCGAGAAGCTGGGATGACCCAAACCTTCCCACAGATCTGCTTGAGAGCTGGAGAGCATGGGAACATGAGTTACCTAACCTTGCCATGGTTGTGTTTCCCCGTTGTTACATCCCTTCTCATTTCAAGGTGGAGGCGTCCCGATTCAGCTTACACATTTTCTGTGATGCCGCCGAAGTGGCATACGGAGCAGTAGCATATCTGCTTATCGAGCAACAGGGTGAAGTCCACACTTCCTTCGTGATGGCCAGGTCAAGGGTAGCTCCAAAGCGACAATTGACAATGCCGCGGTTGGAACTTTGTGCAGCCTTGGCGGGTGCACAGCTCGCTAAGCTTCTATTGCAAGAGCTGACCATTCATATTGAGTCGACAACACTCTGGACTGACTCTACTACCGTCTTGACCTGGATACGGTCTGAGTCCTGCCGGTATAAAGTATTTGTCGGCACTAGAGTGGCCGAAATCCAGGAATTGACTGACCTGTACTCATGGAGATATGTGGACTCAGCAAATAACCCGGCAGACGACATCACCCGGGGGAAGACATTGGTAGAGCTGGCAACTCCCAGTCGGTGGAATCAGGGACCTCATTTCCTCCGTGGATCACCAGATCAGTGGCCAGCTATACCCCCTATGGAGAATCGAGATGATTCCTCAGAAACCAGAAAGACTGTATTCTGTGGACTAATTGTAGATGACCAAAGTCCGCAAATGCCCGACGCAGCTCAATTCACCTCCTGGAAAGCCTTGGTTAAGGCAACATACCAGTCCCTTTACGGGGCGGCCAACTTAGATGCAGGAACTCAGAGCCCTGATTATCGGAGCGCTGAAGCGTTTTTGTTAAGTCGGTCTCAGATTGAGTCCTTCCCTCTAGAGTTCAAAGCCTTGAAGGCAGGCAAACCAGTGGCCCCTTCCAGTCGTCTGAACACTCTGTCACCGGAGTTTGATCAAGCATTAAGTCTAATTCGGGTTGGAGGTCGGCTCCGGAGATTGGAAGGCCTGAGTCCAACCGAGTCTCATCCGGCAGTTTTAGACCCCCATCATTCTGTTACCAAGCTCCTTATCCATGACTTTGATGAACGCTTATTTCATCCCGGTCCGGACAGAGTTTTTGCTGAGCTCCGTCGTCACTACTGGGTCCTGAGAGGCAGGCAAGCAGTGAGGCAACACCAGAAAGGGTGCGTTCAATGCCAGAGGTGGAGGGCTAAGCCAACAGTACCCATCATGTCTGATCTACCCTTGGCTCGTCTACGACTTCATCAACCACCATTCTTCTCGACAGGTGTCGACTGTTTCGGGCCCTTCATTGTCAAAGTAGGCCGCCGTTCAGAGAAAAGATGGGGTGTGATCTTCAAATGTCTGACTACCCGCTGCATACACCTTGATCTCCTCAATAGCCTGGATGCCGATGCCTTCTTACTTTCCCTGAGACGTTTCGTGGCACGGAGGGGTACTCCGTCGGAAATTCTCTCTGACCAAGGGACTAATTTCAGAGGTGCCGAAACAGAGCTGAGAGAAGCCTTCAGGAAAATGGAACCTCAACTGCAGGAACGGCTGGCTGACTATCAGATCACTTTCAAGATGAATCCTCCTGCGGCACCGCATTTTGGCGGCACATGGGAGCGAGAGATCAAATCTGTGAAGTCAGCCCTGCAGGTTGTTGTAGGAAGCCAATCCCTGCCTGAAGATGTCTTGCACACTGTGTTAGTGGAGATAGAGGGTATCCTGAATAGTAAGCCACTGGGTTATGTCTCGTCTGACATTGCAGATGTTGACCCAGTCACGCCCAATTTTCTCCTCATGGGGCGGCGGGACTCTTCGCTACCCCAAGTGGTCTACACTCCAGAACCTCTGTCTAAGCGTCGATGGCGCCATGCCCAGACTATAGTTGATCACTTTTGGGCATACTATACCCGGCATTACCTACCTAACCTCCAGCCTCGTCTTAAGTGGCAGCGTGAGACTCAGGATCTGACTCAGGGTACGGCGGTAATGGTGGTGGACCCACAACTGCCTCGTGCTCACTGGCCTGTTGGTAGGGTTGAGAGTCTGGTTCCCAGCGAAGACGGTCATATTAGGTCAGCAAAGGTCAGAATAAAGGATCGTCTGTATCTTCGACCGGTGGCTAAGCTAGTTCAACTCCCAGCACTCCCGGACGGTGATGAAACCGATGTTAAGAACTAAGGAATTTATATCTTCTACATTTTAGCTATGCTAATCTGGGGGCGGCTGTACTAAATTCCTTATACATTTGGTATTGGTAGCCCTTTAATTTGTATTACGCTGTTACGCACGAACAGCGCGCTGACGTGCATTCCGCCAGAGCGGTTTCAGTTTTCTCTTAGTTTCGTTTCTGCCGCCATCTTCTACGAGTGGTAAATGTGCGTGCATGAATGTAAGTTCATTTATCCTTATATTTAGCTGTTATATCGAGATATATTAACACTTTCATGTAGCAGCTGTACATCCGATTGTTGTCGTTATGTTCATATCGTGATTAATGTGTTCGGAGGCGAGTGATGTCAGTGTAATTCACGTGTACATGTTTAGCGCTATTTGTCGCGCTGTGGACAATATAAACATGTATAGATGATGTATACTGAGGTGAATCTTTATGTTTACTGTATTCATACATATTCTTATATATATTTATTTGTTCATTTCAGACTAAACCACATTCTACCACCTCAGTTATAGCTAATGGCTGTATAATGTTGGACATGTATATTGACACATCCTGAAGAGATAAACAGTTCACAATCTTCTGTCTCCTGTCATACTTCTTGCCGGAGTTCCGTAGTGGACTAGCCTTCCACCTAACTTCACAAAATAGAGTCCTTTATACTGTCTGTCTTCTTTTTTTTTACCTAAATGATAACTATTGGATTATAATAACTCACCAATTATAATCCTCTCCTCTGACAAATATGCCATCGATAATTCCATGCTGTTTTGCTTGGGTTAATGATAATACAAGAGACCTAAACCTATAGGGACAAAAGCATGACAGACTCAAGGCAATAAGTGAGCACACACTTTCGACGTGCGATTTCAAGAACACTATAGAGAACGAGCACGTTCTTTTCGCCTGTTTGGACACTTCACACACGTTTGCACTGCCTGTTTGGTTTACCTGTTTACACGTTCATAATGTGCGTTTTGTCCTACTCAAAACACACGTTTTCGACGCCCATTTTTGTTACGATAAACGCGCGTCAAAAACGCGTGTTTTCGGTGACCCCAAAACGCACGTAGAGAACGTGCGTTTTAAATAGCAGATGAGGACGTGCGTTTCTGACGCGCATTTATTGTAACGGTGCGTTTCCACTACAGCGGCAAAAGTCCGCTCAGTGCCGCTGGCAACGCTATAACGCCTCCGCTTTGGGGTGTGTCATTGCGAGTGTGTTTAATCGAAGTTTTTTTCAACACACGGACAGTATAATCACCAGAAATGCACGCGATTACATTTACAAATAGACAAGCTTTGTTTCCAAATGCATCAAGCAAAGATCCTTTCAATTTTATAAACTTTTATAAACCCAGCCAATATAATCACAATGAACACATCCAAAATAAAATCTTTAACATATATATAACAACTGCAAAGCGTCTAATTTGTAAACAAAATGATTTACGCACTAAATCCAGCATAAACTCCAGCAAAATTTGCATATTTTTAAACTCTCAAAACAGACGTCACATCACGAACCTCACAGCAATTGGCTGCCGACCGCGTTTTTCGCTTGGTATTTGCATGAAGTCGAGAACTGCCCAACCTTTTGACGCTCTCGGTCGCTCTCAACGCTTTCTCTGGTCCGCTGTCAATTTGTTTACAAATTAGACGCTTTGCAGTTGTTATATATGTTAAAGATTTTATTTTGGATGTGTTCATTGTGATTATATTGGCTGGGTTTCTAAAAGTTTATAAAACTGAAAGGATATCTTTGCTTGGGGCATTTGGAAACAAAGCTTGTCTATTTCTAAATGTAATCGCGTGCATCGCTGATGATTATACTGTGTGTGTGTTGAAAAAAACTTAGATTAAACACACTCGCAACAGACACACCCCAAAGCGGAGACGTTATAGCGTTGCCAGCGGCATTGAGTGGAGTTTTGCCGCTGTAGTGGACACGCACCGTAACAAAAATGGCCGTCGAAAACGTGTGTTTTGAGCACGTTAAGAATGCACGCTTAACGCGCGTTTGGCTGTTGAAACGCACGCTTTTGACGTGTCAATGTGCAATCAGACGCCTGACCTGGCGTTTATGAATACTTTGGCTTGCCATACCTGCGAACGTCCCCCGCGATGTCCTGCTAACGTTTAAAGAACCCTACACGAAGATGTCCAGAGGACGTTCAGGGACGTCTTTTTGTTAGCTGGGCTGTTTCATTGTCCTGTTCGCACGACTGACGGCAGCGGATGTTGCGGTTTCGATCCGCTGTATCTACCGAGCTCTTTAAAGGGGTCATATAATGGTACATGCACTTTTACAAGTTGATTGTACTGAAATGTGTGTTGGCAGTGCCTGTACACAACCATCATAAAATGATAAAAATCCATCCAGTGTTTTTTTTTTAATCTTCTTATATGTTTCCTCCTGTCTCAAATCAAGCTGTTCGATTTTGTGACGTCACAATATCGACGCCCCTCCCACGATGGGTGATTGACAGCAGCGTTTCAAACACAGATCCGCCCTCGCGCCCTCGTGAGCGAGCTGTCAATCATAGCACGCACCGACGCGCGTTCAGTGTTGATAGCTGGAGTGCTGAGCAGAATGGCGTCTAACGATTGTGGTGTTCTGTTCTTGGGTGTAATAACGAACACAGCAGTCATATTGATGATGTTTCTAAATCTGTACAGCTGAAGACGCAGTGGCGGAGTTTGTTTTCGAAGGGAATATTCCCCACGATCAACGTCAATGCTTTCATGTTTGCGCGAATCATTTCACCAGACTGCTTTACAAACGAGGGTCAGTATAAAGCTGGTTATTTGCTAAGAAGCTGCTCCTGAAAAAAGGATCGGTACCAACTATTCGTGGTCCTGCTGCACCTCCAGAAGAACTGAAGTGAGTGTAACGTTTTATTGACCTTTATATTAATCTTTATATTAATCTTTGCAAATCGCTTGCTGCACGCTTCACAATGAATGCGGCTGTTTACACTCAGGGTACATTATGGCATGTTTTCTATGTATGACGTTCTCAATATAATTCATAATCCCACGTTTATAATGAACAACGCATTATGGTTTTTGTGTTATTATTTTAAATGGTGTACGCACAGAACAAAGGGGCGGGGTGAGCAAAGCTCATTATCATTTAAAGACACATGCACTGAAACGGCGTGCTGAAAACAGAGCTGTTTTTGACCAGGTAAAATGAGTGTTTTCTTGCAATACTAATGAGAATTTTTAATTAAAGTATATTACAAATTTTTAATTTAGACCCTAAAGAATCATATTAGCTTGTACAAAAATGACATTATATGACCCCTTTAACGAGCCCTGCTCATATGAAATGTGTTGAAGTACTGGACATGCGTGTTCTATGGGCTATTATATCAAACTAACACGCTGGTAGCTGGGTCCATTTAAAGCAGCTTGAACGATCTTTTATTAGTATTAGTTGTGAAGTGAAATATTATGTCATTTTGACTGTCTGTGAAATCTTTTTCCTTTTTTGTTTTCTTTCTTTTTTGCTTCTCTTTCTTTGGTATTACAAATTTATTTGCCAGTTTATATCCACATGTGACTACTAGAACTGTGATATTGAAGCTTAACAGAAGGGGGGAGTGTATTTGTTCTCTTTTGGTATTGTTTTTTTGTTTTTTTATCACTTGTTTTAAGAAACTTTGTTCACTGATTTGCTGTGTGGTTTGTCCCTTTCTGTTAAAGTGGGTTTATTATGGTCTCTTATTAACTGTGGATATTTAATTGGTAATTTGTATACGAGATCTATTTTTAGGATGTTTTAAATGAATGATTCTCCCTGTGTGAAATAAATTGTGTATACTTTTGGAAAGTCACGTCTCTGTCTTTGATGCAATCCGAACCAGCAGGGTCCTTCCTATTGTTGTAATTCTTCTTGGTTTAACTCTTTTTGGGGTATTTATTACTTTTACTTTCCCAGGTGGAGAAGTAACCTAGGTGGTGTAGTCGTTTATATATATATATATAGCCAAAGGTTACATGTGCAAGAATAAACTGAGCATTAACAAATTAACTTTTTCCAGACTAATTCCACTAAATGTTGTAAGGGTGTCAGCAAGATGGTAGAAAAGCTGCGATTACGTGCCGCCCACGGACGCTCAGTGTCTCTGGAGTGAATGAGGCGTGGGCTGGCCTGGACTCCGGGCTTCTGCGTGAAGATTGGAGGGTCTGTCGAAAGGCTGCATCTCCTTTTGATTGACAGCGATTTCATACAATAAAAAGTCGCTGACGCTGAAGCTATTCGAGCTCAGTCCCATTGCAGATTTTGCAAGTGTAGTCAAACTTCTTTGTATTTGCTTGTCGAAATTGCTAGCCAATTTTCATTATACATTTCAAACAATTATACATTTACATCTTTATTATATTACTTATTATATTTTTTATATTATTATTAGTAATAATTATTCAAATTTAAAAAAAAATATTAATTTTAATTATTAATTAAAAACATATTATTAGTAGTAGTATTATTATACTTTATTATATTATTATTTATACCTTTATTATATTATTACATTTATACAAATATACCTAACTCTGCTAGCCATTGAGAGGACACTGGTCAAGTCACTGGAAAAGACGCCTAGTTGTACGACAGGGTCACAGAGCATTTTCTTGAAAAGGAACGTAGGGCAGAATTTACGTATAAATAAATGGACAATTTTTATGATGTAGGCTGAAAATGAGCTTCCCCTCTTTGAAAGACCAGCAGCCGCCACTGTTGACAACATGGTTATAGTTACACTTAAAATAGTTACAAAATAGATGTATGAGATGATAATAACTTATACCATTAATTGTACCCAGCATATATGTAAAATGTTACCAGAGAGAGACCCAGAGAATAAAAGAGACAAAGCAACAGTTACAATCTTCTTTTATCCTTTCCCTGACCATGTGACTAAAACCCAACTGTGAGACATTCAAACTGACCAATCAGATAATTACAACTTCCCCCACTGTACTAAATGTGTGACAATTCATCGACCCCTGAAGTACACACATCTTGGCCTGCAGTGATCACTATCAGCCCCTCTGTGCCTTTAGGAACTACAGATGGTCATTGTGGTAGAAAGAGGGGGTGGAAAACAGTAAAGCAAACGTCTTTGTTCATTTCAAATATTATTTTCAATCCTACATTGTCTTTAGAGAAAATACAGATTTCTTTACCTGTGAGAAGTGAAGAGAGAATAATCAGTCCCAGCAGACACAGATCACACTTATCAGCCATTTTGTGTTTCTGTCAGTCTTTCTCTTCATTATATATAGTTACAGCTCTTCCTTTAAACATCATCAGCTCCTCCTCTGGTTGTGTTACTTCCTCTCATCAAATGAGTGTTTAAATTCTGCTTGAGTTGCTGTTTAGTGACACGATGCCACAGTGAAGTGTTGCTTTAAGTGTGTGTGAGAAGTGCATATACTGTCAACCACACTGTCTCAACACACATCTACTCTGAACAGTTTATTGGCTACTTTTGCACACGAGAGAATTACTGTTAGTCTCACTTCTTTCTTTAAGCAGTTTCCAGCATGACGTTAAAATCCAGAAATAAAATAATTAGTATTTGCATTATTAGTCATAAAATTAGTTTGTAACTGAAAAGGTTTCCACTATCCACGACTAACTTGTAGAAAATTAATTCTAAAAAAGTTTTTAAGGTATTTTGAAATGATTAACATCAGCTCCAGTTTGGTGAAACAGAAAGGTGTACCCAAAGCTATAAACAATATTGAAAGGTATACACTATACCCTAAACCTACCCGATAGTGTTAACAAAAGCTAATGCGACATGAAAACGTAATCGTAGCCATGGTGTTTAAGATTATTTATGAACTTTGAGCTCTTATATCATGACTCGTCTTTCACGCGATTCGAACCCAAGGTCTTGTTTAAAAGTGCTTGCTGTTTTACTGCCTCTAGTCACAATGCCTCTAATGTTGCCACAGGAATGTATTTCCAATGAGCCAGTGTTGGCTATATTTTATGAATACCTTGGTGTGTCATTATGAGAGTCAGTATGTGTCATCGGCACCATGCTCTCAAGATACTCAAGATATTTCTTCCGTGTAAAAATATAATGAAATAAAAAAAAATGATATCTTTTATTTTTTCCTTTTGTAATGAAACGGGTCTTGATAGATTTCTTGAGTCACACCGAGAACAATGATACCAATCATGCCATAGTCGGACCGAACTTGCTGTCCACAGTAATGTTTGTCTTTTGTGTCGATCACAGTCAGGTTTGTTTGGACTTGTTGTGTTTCATCATCGTCTGCCTTAATCACTCTTTTGTTGTCATGGACACTAATGATTTTCAGCTTTACACTCATCAATCACCATCATCATCATCTGTATTTGTGTTCAGTTCTGGTTCAGTCAGTGTCTGGTGTCGTCTTTAGTGGGTGTGTTGCACGTTACTCTGTTCCTGTTTGGATTACCTGTTGGTTTAATTAAATATTCATCTTCACATGTGTTTCTACTTCTATACTATTTTCTATACTGTTTCTACACCCACGTGACAGTCTCTTTGTGTTGTGGCTTTGAGCTCTAGTGTTTTCAGAAGCATGTCATCGCTGGCTGTGAGAACTCAGTTAGTTTGACCGCACTGGTTTAACCCACACACAACTGTGATCATCTCTGAACCCAGTTTAGGTGGACTGGTGTGAATTCTCACACATTCAGAAAACAGTTCCTCTTCTTTCTAGAGAGTTGCTTGAGAGCAAGAAACCTCTATACGATATAGCTGACTACGTCACCCAGTTAAACAGGGAAATATAAATATTAATGAATTTAACCACCTACAAAGGACACACAGGAACGTGTTTATCGAAAGGAGGGCCTGAGATGTGGATACCAAAAGATACAAAAGTTTTATTTCAATCATCAAGCAGTAATCTTAAAACATTAAAAGACTGAAGGAGCAGGTTACACATACACACATTAAAGAAACATTAAAGAAACCAAACATAAAAAGGAGGCTGAGGCTTACCAATGGCAGGGAAGCTAGTTTGAGTACAAGGTCTCACCACAACACACACACACACACACGCACACACATCACCAATAAGGTCAAGCATGAACACACAGCACTCCCGTGACAGAATCCCACCACCGCACACGAGGGCCTATGAGCGGCCGGCCCTGAAGCCTCGGCTCCTGTAACGAGAAACAAAATTAACAAAATGGTCTCCAAATAAACAAAACAAATAACAACAACAACTGAAACTTAAATAAAAGTTACAGAAGAAAAACATTTAATTAGACGCACAGGCGGTGACCACCTTCGCACACAAACAGGTAAGATCCAATTGCAGTTTATTAAGGGTAATCCGTAATTGCAATCCAGGCAGGCAAAAGGTCAAAGTCCATACAAAGCAGTCCAAAACGAGAACAGAACTCCAAAGTGCAGGGTGACATAATACAAGGACTCCATGACAATGACTGAACAGACAGGGTATAAATACACAGATACTAACAAGGTGAGGGGGAACAGCTGAGTGCAATGATCACTGATAAGACAGACAAGGATGATGGGAAATGCTGTTCATGAGTGGATGTAACAGTGTGGGGAAAAGACCTCTAGTGGACACCCAGGGAACACCAACCAGACACTGTGACATTACCCCCCCTTCTAAGGAACAGCTACCAGAAGCTCCTAAGAAAACAAAAACAAGAGTCCAGGAGGGATGTGGAATGGTGGAGGATCAGGAGGAGGGATGGGGGGCCATGTCCATGGAGGGGAACAGGAACAGGGGTTGATGTCTTAGCCGGAGGCCGATCAGGCCGTTCTGAGAGCCGGGGCGGATCCAAACGTTCAAGGGTCAAGGGCGGAGCAGATCGTGCAGACGACCAAGGCGAAAACTGCCATTCGGGAAACCAGTGTGAAGTGGGTTGTGTAGATGGCCAGGGTGGAATCAGCTATTCAGGAAACCAATGGGGTGCAGGTCGTGCAGACGGCCAGGGTGGAACCTGCCATTCAGGAACCTGGTGTGAAGCAGGCTGTGCAGATGGCCAGGGTGGAACTACCTGCTCGGAGACGGTCTCCGGGAGGACAGCGGGCTGCTCGGAGACGGTCTCCGGGAGGACAGCGGGCTGCTCGGAGACGGTCTCCGGGAGGACAGCGGGCTGCTCGGAGACGGTCTCCGGGAGGACAGCGGGCTGCTCGGAGACGGTCTCCGGGAGGACAGCGGGCTGCTCGGAGACGGTCTCCGGGAGGACAACGGGCAGTTCGGAGACGGTCTCTGGGATGACAGTGGGCTGCTCGGAGACGGTCTCCGGGAGGACAGCGGGCAGTTCGGGGTACTATGGCGTAGAGTGAGGGATGAGGAACGCCTTCCTCCTCTTCCTCCTCCGTTTATGTTGGTGAGGCAGTGGCATAGTGACCATCTTGTCTGGAGACATCGGCGTAGAGTCGGCCATTTTGTCTGGAGATGTAGGCGTAGAGTCAGCCATCTTGTCAGGAGATGCAGGCATAGAGTTGTCCATCTTGTCTGGAGACGCAGGCATCGAGTCAGCCATCTTGTCTGGAGACGCAAACGTAACGTCCACCATCTCGTCTGGATACACATACGTAGGTGGTGTATACCACTGGGTACGAAGGTGCAGGAAATGTATAAACCTCCAATAGTTTAGGTCCTCCAGCCCCCTCATCTCCCAGTCCAGCAAAGGATCATCAAGGCAATCGTAAAAAAAAATCTTTCATTGCCGTATCATTATATCCCAAGCCACTGGAGAGAGTACAAAACATTACGCCTAATTCCTTCACCGTCCAGCCCTGCTGACGTAGAGAATATCATTTCTTTACTTTCTCCCTCCTCTCCTTCCCAGTGATAGGAAGAAGGGTACGAATACCCGTACTGCTGGATCTATTCATGATGGAGTCCTTCTGTCACGACGCGCACACAAACAGGTAAGATCCAAGTGCAGTTTATTAAGGATAATCCGTAATTGTAATCCAGGCAGGCAAAAGGTCAAAGTCCATACAAAGCAGTCCAAAACGAGAAACAAACGTAAACAGAACTCCAAAGTGCAGGGTGACATAATACAAGGACTCCATGACACTGACTGAACAGACAGGGTATAAATACACAGATACTAACAAGGTGAGGGGGAACAGCTGAGTGCAATGATCACTGATAAGACAGACAAGGATGATGGGAAATGCTGTTCATGAGTGGATGTAACAGTGTGGGGAAAAGACCTCTAGTGGACACCCAGGGAACACCAACCAGACACTGTGACATTATGAAAGAAGAGGAAACATGTGAAACTAATGCCATTCACATGAATTCTGCAGGGATCAGATAAATTCAAAAGTGTTTTCTTATTAATAAATGAGTATTCATGTTTACATTATTTACAAAAGGATGTTTGTGCAAAAGTAACATTTCAAAATGTATAAATAAATAACTATAGGCCTATTTCAAAATGTATGAATAAATAACTATAGGCCTATTTAAAAAAATATATATATTTCTAAATTGTCAGTATTGGCCAAATTAATGGAATCACTTATCAGCATGCAATTGAAAGACTATCTAATTAATAACAATATTCTGAATGAATTTCAATTTGGTTTTAGGAAACAACATAGTACAATAACAGCTGTTTCAAAAGTTGTCAATGACCTGGTTAAAATCTTGGACAATAAACAGCACTGTGCAGCACTGTTTATTGATTTGTCAAAATCTTTTGATACAGTGGATCATAAAATACTCCTTCAAAGACTTATCTCTATTGGACTTTCAGAACAAGCAGTGGGATGGTTCAACAGTTATCTATTAGGGAGAACACAATGGCCCTCATTTATCATTCTTGAGTAGAAACGGGCATATATATTGGCGTAAGATTATGCTTACACTCCTCTCATCGCCTGATTTATGAAGCTGTGCGTACCTTTGAAATCCAGGTGTACGCAATACCTGCCCTTGATAAATGCCGCGGCTGAAAACGATCGTCATTAGAATAACACGCCCCTATATATTCAAGTCTCTGCTTCCACCACGCCCTCATTTTACGCCATGGACACACGGAAGACGGCAAAGAAGAGAAACTTCTTTGAGAAAGAGAAAGCGAAACCAGGGAAGTGAAAAGAAACAAAATTGATTTCTAGATTTTTATTATTAATGACGCTTATTGTTATTTAGAAGAAGAATGTCATTATTATTATTATTTGTATTATTATTATTATTATTATTTAAAAGAAGAAGAATGTCATTTTTATTATTTTGTCAGTCTGAATTATTTTTTTTGGTCATTGAAAGCCTTTCATTACTAAACCCAGTCCGTGCACACCTGCCGGGCCTAACCCTGGCCTAACCATCGTTTCAAAGAATAGTACACCGGCGAGCGCGTCGAGTATAAACGCCTCGTCCGTTTGGGGAGGTGCGCGCGCAGTCTGCGGAGACTCGCGCTGCGGAGCCAGGCGAAAGTATAAACAAGGCTTGAAACATCAGGTAAAGCGCACAGGCTCGCAACTTAAGGAATACAAATGCCTACAATTCAAATGCTTTGGTAAAATCACACAAATTAAACATTGAAGTCCATGTTGCACAAAAATAAACACTGGAGTTTATAATTACTATGTTGTTGTTTTTTTACAGTGGGTCATAACATATCATATCTTTTAGTTTGTCAGTGCGTTTTGTGGTGTTAGGAATTGTTTTCTTGCGCATTCCCGCACTCAAAACGTGCGTACACCACCTCGTGAGCTGGCGTAGGATTTGAGCGTGCCGTACGCCAACGTCCATATTGATAAATCTCAAAGTCACCGTGGTTTTGGGTGTACGCCAGGTGTACGCTGGAAATTTGGTGTACGCACTTTTGATAAATTAGGGCCAATGTGTGCAAGTAGATGGTTTCACTTCTGCCTCCCTAAATATTTCAAAAGGGGTGCCTCAAGGCTCAATCCTTGGGCCTCTTCTTTTTATTATCTATACAAACAATCTCTGCAATAATATAGATAATACAAACTATCATTATTATGCTGATGATACTGTTCTCTATTGTTCTGGGTCCACATTAGATCAAGCAATCACAAATTTACAACCTGCTTTTAACTTCTTCCAACAGAATCTGGCTACTTTAAAATTGGTTTTAAACTCTAAAAAAAAACTAAAGTCATGACTTTCACTCGGGGGAAATCAACTAAAAATAATGTCCCAACCATTTGTACACTTTCTGGTACAGAAATTGAAGAAGTGTTACATTACAAGTACTTGGGCATTACCATTGATCCGTCACTGTCTTTTACATTGCATGTCCAAGATTTGGTTAAAAAACTGAAGTTGAAGTTAGGTTTTTTCTTTAGAATCAAGTCTTGTTTATCTTTTAAAGCAAAAAAACAACTCGTAAATGCAACATTTTTGTCTGTCTTGGACTATGGTGATATTTTACATATGCATTCAACCTCCCAGTGTCTTCATGCTTTGGACACAGTGTTTCATGGAGCCTTAAGATTCATCACAAACTTAAAATCTCTCACTCATCACTGTTTGCTGTATTCTCGGGTTGAGTGGTTCTACCTTTCCGTTCGGCGTTGGATGCACTGGCATCTTTTTATTTATAAAGCAGCATTAGGACTTCTTCCTCCTTATCTGAACACTTATATCATTCCGAGGTCAGCAGGGACATATCACCTGCGTTCACAGGATCTGTTCTTATTGACAGTCTCTAAAGCCCGCACTGACTTTGGCAAAAAGGCTTTTCATTTTGCTGCACCATCTGCATGGAATCAGCTTCAAAATGAACTTCAGTTGAAGGAGTTGGTCTCACTTTATTCTTTTAAAGGCTTTTTAAAGGACCTTGCAGAAAGGCAGTCTGTCTGCCACTGTTTTTAAATTTATTTACGATTCAGGTTTTTTATGATGATATTGTTGTTAGAATATGATGAGTGAAAGTGTGTCTATGTATTTACCTGTAAGTGTATCTATGTCTATTTGAAACCGCGCTGCTGCCACTTGCCAGGACACTCTTGTAAAAGAGATTTTTAATCTCAAGGAGTTTTTTATCCTGGTTAAATAAAGGTTTGAATGAATGAATAAAAAATACTACTACACCACATATAAAGTATAACTATACAGGCTTCTGTCTAATATTGTTCACACTGCTCAATTCACAAAAAGGACAGTATGTAATTGACATATGTATGGTATATTACGTGGGTATATTATCAGTAATAAAATACTCATTAAACAATGTGTAATCATGCTATAATACTAATGTTGTCCAATAGAGCGAGACATAGAATAACAAATCCTTTAAAATCTGTTTAAAGACTGTGAAAATGTCTCAATAAATTGACTTCCTTGACGCCCAATATAATAAGTTTGTTATTGAAGAACTGTGATCTACATTCAAAATACTTGCAGACCATTAATTCATCTTAATTTTAATTATGACAACATATTTGTCAAGTTGCCATGACTGAATGAATGTCCAGTTGAAGAAGAGACACTATATTATTTGTCTATTTTAATATAGTATAATGCATATAATAAAACTAAAAACTTAAGGACTGTAATAAATGTTGGAGAACAATTGATTATGATTTTTTCTGATAAATCTTCTTCTTCTCCTGAAAATGCTTCTCCTGAAAACTCCCCAGAAATTGAACATGTTGAAGACTGGTTGAATGCATTGAGTGTAACGAATGATGATGAAACACAAAACAGAAATGTTAATGTGACAGACAAAGTTGAGATTTTTATGGACGATCTTGTAGTTGAACACCTCCAGAGGAACCATGCAAAGAGAGCTCGCAAGACGGAGAAGAAGGAGAGAAAGACGCTGGCGAAGGTCTTCCACCAAGACTCAACCCCCTCGAGACAAACTGATTCATCGTGCACAGCAGTTAATAAAGATTATCAGACAAGTTGAATCTTTCATCCCGACATCAGACGTCCCTAATCTGAAAGGTAAGGGCAATGTTTAATTGCAACAGATTATGATTATGATTATGTCTGAGAATGATTTATATGTTACAGTGGTATAAAAATACAACAGGACTCATATTGTATTTGAAAAGAGACGTGTCCATTGTATAACTATATCATCTACACAAGCCATTGTTTGGATCTCGATGATCGGATCAAGTTAAACTGCATCATCTCATTTACCCTCTGTGTCGTTGCCCACAACGCTTCCCTGACAGGGCTTTAAAATAGCAAACAGAGAAAACAAAAGGCATGACTTATATCGCATCCAGCTAACCAACTCCGTTCAGCTCCATGATCCTTGTTTTTTCTTCATTTGAGCGCCTTGAAAAATGATTTTTTTTAAAGCGACTGTGGTGAAACAAAGACGGTGAGTCATGTCTTCTCCTGTTATTGTCACTTGCACTGCCTGCTACATGTACAGTGTAGACTTCTCTGTCGGTGAAGAAAGCTTCTCATGTCATACATGCAGGGAGATAGTCAGGCTGACGGAGAAGATTTCAGAACTAGAGACACACATCCAAGCTTTATTCGAGGATAGTAAGAGTGTGAGGGCTTTATATACTGCTTTGGATGCGAATAGCTTGGTGAACTTTGTACATTGTTCAGATCCGGCTGTAGAGCCGTGCAGCAGGGCAACTGGGTGACCGTGAGACTCTGTAGTCGCGGGACAAAACACCGCTCTTCCGTTCCGATCACAACATTAAACAGGTTCTCCCCACTCAGTGAAACACCCACTGAGAATCATGCTGAAAGTGCCCTAGTTATTGGCGATTCTATTACACTGAACGTGAAAATAGAGACACCAGCCATCAAATTAAAATTAATGTTATAGAGGTGTGTGAACTCGCAAGTACGATGTCAGACACTGTAATTTGCTCTGGCCCCCTTCCTGTTCGCAGGAGTGATGAGACACTTAGTAGATTTTCCTCACTCAATGGCTGGCTGTCTAAGTGGCGTCCGCAAAATAATCTAGAATTCATAGACAATTGGAAACGTTTTTGGGGCAGACCTGTTGACCTATTGAAAGAGATGCTTCCAGAGGTCATAGATCCTCTTCTTAATATCATTAAGGGTGTATTCACACCTGTCTTGTTAGGTTCGATTGAATTGAACTCAAGTTCGTTTCGCCCCTTGGTGCGGATCTTTTGGGCAGGTGTGAATACAGCAATTGCACTCCGGATAAAAACAAACTCTGGTACAGTTCGTTTAAGATGTGAACATGACCCGACCCAATTGCAGAGAGCACTTCATCTTTTTGGACAGGCTCAGATTTTTATTATGTAATTTGGGGTGATGAAATGCCTATATATTAGGGGTGCAACGTTGATCCGTACGGACCAGCTGGCCAACAGTTTGGCACGCATGTAATTCGTGAATTAACTGCTGAATTTAACCATCATAGAGTAAAAGTTTACAATTTGGACATGTTTTGTCTTGCCAATTTGCATATTCAAACAATTTTAAACGCAGAAGAAGAGGCGAAGATCGGACTCGCACCATGAGAAAGGCGGGTTTCAGATAGCGCTCGAACAATGAAATTGATTCCTCTTTTGCGATTTCTAAAGCTGATTTATCTAATGGCTTGGACCAATATTCATCAGCACAGCCTGTATATCATTATAACACAGAGTGGACAGAGCATTAAACATGAAACAAACACGGATTGTGAAAGTTAACAAACGAGGCACTATGAAAAACAAATGATTCTGATTTGACACAGACTGTGTTTTTGCAAACAGCTGTTAAACATGAAGAATGCCTATTTTCCACATTCCCGACTGGAGGACTCGGGATGACAGACAAAGACTTTGCTGTGAAAAGTATCTAGTAGGTCAAGATGACACTGGTTTCAGTCTTCTAGTGTCCGACTGTTGAAGATATATGCATTTCAGGAGTAGCATTTCAGTAACAAACCCATTTTCTCAGAACTGCAGAGACTTAAGCCACTTTCAAGAAACGACTGAAATGCTTCTTTTACATCAACACTCGACCCATTAATACTCACACTTACTATTCTATATGAGGGGGAATCACCATATTTGTAACAAACATCTCATGAAAGGAGACATATTAAACACAATTGCAGCGGTTTTATTAAGAAATTAGCATTAATCATTCAAAATAAAATAAAAAGATGATATAAACAGGAATGAACAGACAAGATCCAAGAATCACCAAATCAGCTCCATCACACAGAACAGAGAGAGATTATACAGTCTGAGTCTGTCCATTACTGTATTTAATATTATATTTAAAGCAGTTTATATATGAAGCTCAAGAAATTTGTATCTAAACTTGGTGTCACTCTTTCTTCATTGTGATCAGAGTTTTTTCTCTGTTTCCTGAGAAGAAGAAAATAAAACGATGAACAATCCTCTGTGAGTTTTTGCTATTGTAAATATTGCTGCAGATTTGCTCTAAACTCACCAGTATTTTATTGTAATATTGTCGACATCTCTATTTCCTCTGGTGCTTCGAGTCCTTCCTCCCTGCAAAATAAAAGCATTGACTGACCTCTCGTATGTGTTTTTATCATGATTGCAGATTGTTCCAGATCAGATGAGTGTGAATCATCAGATTGTGTGCGGCTCAAAACTCACCAGCTCTTCTTGCACAGATGATCTGAAGAAGAATCACAGTAGGAGCAGCAAACACTGCCATCTCAACAATAGTCACAATCACTGCAGGAAACATGAGAGGAAGAAGAGAAACTGTACATGACTGAAGTCAAGGGTATTCAACTATCAACAGTTATTGATGAAGCTTTTACAGACTGACTGATAGTTTAATGTTATAAAGCTGTCAGTATAAATGAACGTGTCGTACCTCTGTATAATGATCCAGCAGTCACACTGACTTCAGTTTCTCCTGGATCTGTGGATCACGTCTGTTAGTTCAGTTCAACACATAATGCCACATATACACAACACCATCATCACATAATACCCGATCTTCACACTGGATTTTCATTTTAGCGGGGCTCAGCTCCCAATGAGAGTATGATTTAAAAACGGCAACACTTTAGTTTAGGATCTAATTCTCACTATTAACTAGTTGCTTATTAACATGCATATTACTGGGATATCGGCTGTTTATTAGTACAAAGGCAGAGTTTTATAATCACTGAGGTCCCAAATGTGAGGCAGTTTGGGGGGTTCGGTTTAGATTTCTCTGATCTACATATGTGCAGTTTAAGATGTTTTGAAGGCCAAAAAATTGGATAACAATTGCTTTAAAATCATTTCAGTGTGAATTAGATTTTTTTCTCTCCTCATCTCCATCACTCTCTTTTTCTCTTTGTTTTTTATCTTGCCCTGTCTCTTCCCCTCTGTAATAAATGTTGGAACTGGAGAAGAAATGATTATGAATTCTTCTGATAAATCTCCAGAAATGGTATATATTAAAGACTATCTGCATGCTTTGAATGTAACGGATGGAGATGACCCAGAAATAAGAAATGTTAATGTAACAGACAAGGTTGAGATTGTTATGGACGATCTTATAGTTGAACACCTCCAGAGAGACAACGCCAGGAGAGCTCTCAAGACGGAGAAGAAGGAGAGAAAGACGCTGGAGAAGATCTTCCACTAACGCTCAACTCCCTAAGAACGGACTGATTCATCGGGCACAGCAGTTAATAAAGATTATCAGACGAGTCGGACGATTAAATAAGAAAATAATCCACATTGAGAACAGTTTTATGGTTGAAAATTAAATAGATGTCTCAAAAGAGGATGTGTTGAATTTGCAGGACAAGCTCAAATTACTTAAAGCCTAGTTTGAGCTTGACCTGCAAACTTAAGGGTCATTGTTAGAGGGGTGTGTGTGTGTGTGTGTGTGTGTGTGTGTGGTCGCAACATGTTTAGGTTGTTAGGGCCACATGTATTTTTAAAGGGGAACTGTGAACATCATTTGTGTAATGATGCAGGTTGAAACAAAGAAGGAATCAGGATCCACGTGCAGCAGCTTTATTAGATTAACTCAAAACTTGACAGACTTCGACTAGAGAACAGGACTCAGGAACAGAACAAACAACATTACAAAGTCAAGAACCCACCAACACTGAAACAAAACACAGGGTTTAAATATAGTGGCAAACAAGATAACAAGGGGGCGTGGCTAATCAGAAACACCTGGGGAGACTAATGAACAAGAAAAACTACAAGGGACTACAAAACATGGCACAGGACAGGAGATGACAAAAGTCCACACAAGACAAGGGGAACCGTTACGGTGCGTGTCCACTACAGCGGCAAAACTCCGCTCAGTGCCGCTGGCAACGCTATAACGTCTCCGCTTTGGGGTGTGTCTGTTGCGAGTGTGTTTAATCTAAGTTTTTTACAACACACACACAGTATAATCATCAGCGATGCACGCGATTACATTTAGAAATAGACAAGCTTTATTTCCAAATGCCCCAAGCAAAGATATCCTTTCAGTTTTATAAACTTTTATAAAACCAGCCAATATAATCACAATAAACATATCCAAAATGAAATATTTAACATATATAACAACTGCAACGCGTCTAATTTGTAAACAAAATGATTTACGCACTAAATGCAGCATAAACTCCGGGACAATTTGCATATTTTTAAACTCTCAAAACAGACACAGTCACATCCCGAACCTCACAGCAATTGGCTGCCGACCGCGTTTTTCGCTTGATATTTGCATAAAGTCGAGAACTGCCCAACCTTTTGACGCTCTCGGTCGCTCTCAACGCTTTCTCCGGTCCGCTGTCAATCCCAAAATGCACTGCATGAGCGTAAAGCTCAACTTCCATAGGAATGAATTGAAAACGCTCGCTCCGCTCCGCTCGCACCGCGCCAGTGGACACGCACCGTAATTCACAAGGTTTCCTACATGTGCGTTCTGTGTGCATGTGTGATGCTGATGTTGCGCGATGTTATTCATGCGGCGGCCGAGTGCATTTGAATCGGCATGTCAGACTGAAAATCACGTGAAAATCAGCTCGTCACTAGCCGATCAATCAGTTCATCTCTAAAAGATTAGCATTAAAAGTATAATGTTCAGATAGGCTATGCAACAAATTATTATAATGTTATTTCATAACAATACTCATATTAGCAAATATTTAATATTTTATATAAATATAATTTTTTAAAACTTTTTTTCCGCTTTTTTTCCCAACTTGCTGCGGCCCCCACTTTGAAAACCCCTGTATTAGCCTACTCCATAACAAACCAAAATATGGTAGGCCTACAACTAATTGGAATACCTTTACCAATCACCACGAGGTTCACTCGTCACACGTGTGATCCAAATACATCAGGAAAGACGATAGTGTAAAGCAGTGAATCAGATCGATGCACACACAGCAACATGGAGCTCTTCTGTACAGTGAAAATGCGTCTCTGGCCGCGCACGCATCCAAAACCAGTGAATAGTATCGCGAGAAGAGAGAGATTTCTTAAAGGGGTCACAAACATTTTTAATACAAAATAGAAACAATGTATATTTATACTACTTGGTCATATTTTGTTTCTACACCATGTTTAGACTATTGTATTATGGCCTATACTGCTTTCATATTCTCATTCCATTTATATTAGGCCTACTATCCACTTTAAAAAAAATAAGTTTCAGGACATTTTATCTTTTTTTCTTCTTATAATTCACTCCATCCGTATTTTTTATGTTTGAATTCTAGATGTATATTCATGTAAATTCGGCATAACTTGTTTTAATGGGCGCGCGCGCTGAACATTCGAGTAGCATTTAAACATGAGCGGTGGGAGTTACCATGGAAACGGGGCGGAAACTCAACTGACAAGCTGCAAAAACTCTTTTCACGGCTTTCAGGCAAGTCTATTCCCTAAAGTTACACAAATAATACACACAACTGTTCCTGACACTTTCTTAATGCTTCTGTTGAATATTTCGTTTACAGAAATAGTTTAGTGTCTTCGAAAAAGTCTGTTAGCATCTTAGCCGTTAGGCTAGCTATAACCCACATAGCAACATTGTGACGTCCCAGATCCGGCCCACATCTGGCACATGTGGAAAGATGATCTGGTCCACATGCAGCGTGGAATGACGGCCCTTGGGCGGACCGCTCCTGTTTGCCAGATCTGGGCCACAAGCAGGCCATAGCAATGCCACATGTCAGCCAAGAGCAAAGAAATAAACCAGAACTGGACCTTATCTGAGCCACAAAACCTGTGTATGTTAAATATGGAGTACTCTCAGCCTTAATAAGCCTGTTAACAAGCAGAATCACTGAAGGAAAGAAGAGAACAGAAAAAGAGACGAGCAGAAACACAAGAACTACAACTGACTTCAGACACAGCCTTAGATGAAATCAACTGAAGAGAAAAGAAGACATTAAATCTGTGAAGATCTCAGCAGAGGAGGATTAAACAACTCCACAAACAGCATTACCACTTGCTTCACTTATTACTATTTTGCAAACAGGAGCAGATCTGGCAAACAGGAGCGGTCAGTTTAGAATATTTTTTTTCTGCTCAGTAGCGATCGTGTCTTTCTCTTCCACTTGATTTGTGTATAGCATATTTAAGGTAACAATGCAATACATAATATCATATTACTGATATTAATAATATGACAATATCTGCAGCCAGTTGATTAAATGGGAGGGGAAAATCCTGCCCATACCGCAGATGAAAAAAATTATAAAAGCACGTTCATGTTCATCTACTGAAGTGGTATTCTGGAACTGTGAATAAATTGAATAAAACAGCAAAATAACAACAACAACAATAACATCTTCATAAAAAAAAAAGAGATTACCTTTTAAGTTTGATTAATATGTACATACAGTACTGGTAAAAAGTCTGAACCCATTACTATTTTTAATGTTATTACTTATTATGCTCTACAAGCCTGCATTTATTTGATCAAAAATACAGAAAAAAACAGGAATATTCAGCGAGGATGTGTTAAATATATAATAAGTGATAGTGAAGACTTTTTTAAAAGAACTTTTTAATGATCAAAAAATCCTGAAAAAAAGTATCACAGGTTATAAAATAAATATTAAGCACCATTTCTAACATTTGATAATAAATTAGATTATAAAGTTTTCTGAAGGATCACGTGACACTAAATTCAGCTTTGCATCACAAAAAATATATTTTAAAGTAAAGTAAAATAGAAAACCATTATTTGAAATTTTAATAATATTTCACTATATTATTTTTCTGTATTTTTGATCAAATAAATCCAGGCTTGATGAGCATAAGAGACTTCTTTCAAAAACAATAAAAATAGTAATGTGTACAAACTTATGTACTGTGTAAGTAAAAATATACTAAATTTAAAATTAAATGTTGTATAAATAAAAAGGTTAGGAATCATATTTGTTTCAAGTGTTTTTTATTGGGGTGGGGGGCCTCCAACATGAATTTTGCCTAGGGCCTCCAAATGTCTAGAACCGGCCCTGGCTGTTGAGGTGAATGGCAGGACAAACTTTCTCTGGTCAGACCAAAATGTAGGCAGAGATAACTATTTTTCTCTAAGGTCAAAAAATATATTTAAAAAATATATATTTAAATCAGTTTATTTCATATTGGGGTCTATAGACACCCAGACTTGATAAAGTTGTATATGTTAAACTTGTTGCCGAGCATTACGAGTGTACGGCTTATTTAGTGTTTCTCTCTTATTTTGTATATTTGTTTTGTTCACTTTTACATGTATGTTTTTTGATAATTTTGTGAGTGGATGAGCAGTATTTTATGTCTGTTTGGTGTTTTTCATGGATCTACAGTGAATGCGCTGCATGGATGAGCTCAACATATCGTCTTCATGTGACACTTTCTGGGAGAATCGAGTGAAAGAACCGGAGTGTTATATGAACACACTACTCTCACTGTTTATACTAAACATGTCCTAGAATATGCATAAGTACGCTAATTGGGACACACCATAAAAGTCCATGAAATGAAACTAAAACAACAACTCAATGTGACAATCATACTGTAGAATATGACAGTCATATGAGTTAACACTGAAGATAACTCTAGCATTATGCACTGGAAAGCACTGATGTGAGAAAGACAGTGATGATGTACCTTTAGAAACGTGTGTGTTTTCTCACCTGAATACTTGACAGTGTATCTGACTGAGGTCTTGACTTGATTTCTGTGAGTAAGCTGACATCTCCACTCTCTGTTGTCATCTTCATTCAGGAGTGTTGTAGTCAGAGTGATGAAACAGTGATCTGGATCTGATGATGATGATATCTGGAGTCTGTCTTCAGATCAACACCAGCCTGATTCACCCACAACAGCTCAAATCCCTCAGAACGAACCCAATAATCACAGGAGAGTCCAGTATATGAATACAACTGACAGGAGAGAGTCACAGAGCGGTCTGGACTGATCTCAGTCTGTGAGGATGAAGATGATAAAGATGATGATGATGGAGATGATGATGATGATGATGATGATGATGATGGAGACACTGAAACTGAACACAAGACACAAATCACAGACTCTTCAATCATCATCTGAGTTTAAAGGGAGAATGTTTAATGGTACACTTACCATGAAGAACATGCAGATAAACACGTGCATCAGGTCCTTGTTGTTGATCTCCTCCATTCACATCTATCATATTGTTGGCAGCTGTAAGATCCATAATCTTCTCCTGTGACGTTCTTGATGTTCAGAGAGCAGTCAGACTCCAGACTCAGTCTCTCATGTCTCTCTGTGTCTTTATTCTTTATCCCTTTAGTAATCAGTTCAACTGCTGCTGAATGACTGTTGTAGTTCCATACAGTTTTAGATGTGCAGTCAGAAAGAGCATTATTACAGGACAGACGAGCATTTTCACCAGAACTGATGAACACATGATCATCATCTACTCCACTGAAACCTGAAACACAGTATATCTCAGTGATCATTATGATATAGATTAATAAATGAACACAATAAACCATACAGCATAAAAAGCAGAAGTTTTAAATCATAGTCTTTGTCCTCACTCAAAGCAAACAACACACTCTCCAGAATAAACTATTAGTCTTCATCAGAGAGCTGTTCAATTCACTGACACACTCTTAATATGAAGATAATTCTTCATCATCAGATGTTTGAGTGACACTATGTCCAGTATCAGGAATAATACAGTATGATCTGTGTGTATCAATACACAACTCTGAGATCACAACGTGAATGTGTGCAAGAATAAACTGAGCATGTTCAAATGAACTCTTTCCAGACTAATTCCACTAAATGCCTTTAGAGAAAATACAGATTTCTTTACCTGTGAGAAGTGAAGAGAGAATGATCAGTCCCAGCAGACACAGATCACACTTATCAGCCATTTTGTGTTTCTGTCAGTCTTTCTCTTCATTATATATAGTTACAGCTCTTCCTTTAAACATCATCAGCTCCTCCTCTGGTTGTGTTACTTCCTCTGATCTGATCAAATGAGTGTTGAAATCCTGTTAGAGTTGCTATAGTGACACTAAAGTGTTGCTTTAAGTGTGTGTCTGTTTTGTGTGCTGTGACAACAAGTTAAAAGCGATTAAGAGATGCTTTAAAGTCTATTTTGAATTTAATTTGCTGTAAAATGCACGTTTCACAACAGTTTCAAAGTGAAATGTCTAGTGGTTGGCGCTAAAAGCGTATTTAGTATTTTTCCAGAACAGATGAACGTGAAAATGGCAACTTTTTATCACGTCGAAGTTTATCCGTATCATCGCAGTTCTGAGTTGAAATGTCCGGTGAGTGGCGCTAAAAGATTAAAGCTGCCGTCGGCAACATTTTTTTTAACAAATTCAGTGAAATTGACACTATAATCTACGGAAGAGGATTAGGGCCAGGCAATAATAAAAAAAATAAAACCATCTCGAGATTAAAGTCATTATAATGCGAGATTAAACTCGTTAAATTTCGAGAAAAAAAGTCGAAATACAATCTTGAGAATAAACTCATTAAATATCGAGAATAAAGTCGTTGTGTTTCGAGAATAAAAACCCGTTAAATTTCGAGAAAAAAGTCGAAATACAATCTTGAGAATAAACTCATTACATTTCAAGAATAAAGTCGTTGTGTTTCGAGAAAAAAAGTCGAAATGAAATGTAGAGAATAACGCATTCGATCTGTGTTCATTAGCCTACTGATAGAGGACATGGCAGAGTTGGATCACTTAGTCAAGCTATATTTTAGACTTTCTTTCAGTAACAAAGCCGTCTAGGTCGGCTAGAGGAGGAGCTGTACTATCATGGAATAATGTCCACTTTAATGCACCCTATAGGCGGGTGAGAAACAGCGCCATGAATTATGCAGAAAATGCAAGACTGCTCTTTGTGCATTGTGTAATGTGTCAAGTTCAAAGCTTCATAAAACAATAATTCCACAGTAAAAACTGCTTAAAATTTGGATTTCGTTAGACAACAGCTCTTCTATAATGGGATAATGTCCACTTTAACGCACCCTCTGATGCGGCCTAGAAAATGCACAACTAGTAGGAATGATGGCGATCATGGCGCAATAAGGCGACTCTGAATTTGTTTGCCCCATTTAAAACTTTAACGGTCCATAAAAAAACCCGGTAGCCTACAGAAATTTGTGCCAATATTTCGGTTTCCACTAGATCAATATATGCTCTATTACTCCCTTTAGTCGGATTTAACGCACCCTTACATATGGCTGAGAAATGCAAAATTTCTTCATTCATTTCTAACACAGCTTGGTGCGAGCAATGCCATACACACAGGGTGCTTAAGGAAGCGTTGCGTCATTTAAAGGGGAGGTCCGCGCGTCAATAAGTAGCCTAATAAGTAACTGGATTCAGCCTCGTATGCAATGAACTCTGATCGAATGCGTTATTCTCTATATTTCATTTCGACTTTTTTTCTCGAAACACAACGACTTTATTCTCGAAATTTAATGAGTTTATTCTCACGATTATTTCGACTTTTTTTCTCGCAATTTAACGTTTTTTTCTCGAAACACAACGACTTTATTCTCGAAATTTAATGAGTTTATTCTCAAGATTGTATCACGAGTTTTTTTCTCGAAATTTAACGAGTTTTTTCTAGAAACACAGCGACTTTATTCTCGAAATGTAATGAGTTTATTCTCAAGATTGTATTTAGACTTTTTTCTCGCAATTTAACGTTTTTTTCTCGAAACACAACGACTTTATTCTCGAAATTTAATGAGTTTATTCTCAAGATTGTATCACAAGTTTTTTTCTCGAAATTTAACGAGTTTTTTCTAGAAACACAGCGACTTTATTCTCGAAATGTAATGAGTTTATTCTCAAGATTGTATTTCGACTTTTTTCTTGAAATTTAACGAGTTTTTTCTCGAAACACAACGATTTTATTCTCGATATTTAATGATTTTATTCTCAAGATTGTATTTTGACTTTTTTTCTCGAAATTTAACGAGTTTAATCTCGCATTATAATGACTTTAATCTCGAGATGGTTTTATTTTTTTATTATTGCTTGGCCCTAATCCTCTTCCGTAATAATCCGACAGAACAACATAAATAAGGTGGTTTTAGAAAAAAAAACGAGCTTCTAACTCCACCTGGAGCGTGTTATTTGTTTTGCAAAAATCACCGCTCCCGAATCATCGGGTCCAATCAGCGCAGGGGGGTGTGAGATCTGACTGTCAATCACAGTTCGTGCACACGCCACAGATCCCCCCTCCCTCGCGCACATTACAATATCACATGCACACGACACGCCTGAAGTTCGCCTGAAGATTGTATGAAGCGTGATGGCGGAGAGAAAATCTACTAACAAGCTTCCAATTCCTCGGTTATTGCTATCTATGAATAGATTAGCCAGGGCAGCCTACCTCCGAGTCAATGGTGTTGATCGATGCTGAAGAGACGGACGCGTTCACAGAAAATCAGGTACACACGCACTGACGATGGGCGGGTGCTCGTTGGTAGTGGGGGAGGGGCATGAGAGTTGTAAACATTCAAAATTTTGGCTAAGTCCACTCAATCTGCCAGACTTGCCGACTGCAGCTTTAACCATCACACTTTAAAATAACGTACACCTACACTATACCCTAAACCTACCCGATAGTGTTAACAAAAGCAAATGCGACATGGAAACGTAATCGTAGTCATGGTGTTTAAGATTATTTATGAACTTTGAGCTCGTCTTTCACGGGATTCGAACCCAAGGTCTTCCAGCTGAGCTACTGAGCAAGCTTAATAAGTTATCAGAAATGTGTGTGACAACGATTAGAAGTGCTTGCTGTTTTACTGCCTCTAGGCTTCATTTCTTTTAGAAACTGCAGTAATATGTACAGATTGGCAGGGTTCGAATTATGATTTCATCTTTGTGGGGGTCTCTTTAAAAAAAAAAAAAAAAAGTAGCCTATGAGCAGGCGCGGTGTAGCTTACTAATGTAAATAAATACAAATATTTAATAAAAAAGCATTGCAAACACAATTCAATTTAAATAGTTATATGTTATAGTAATAGTAAATGTTATATAGATCCAACAATTTTTAGTGTGTATTTAAGAGGTCCAGTGGCAGAACTTTTGCCAAGCGTGTTAGAGGTTATGGGTTCTTATCCGCACTCGTATAGGTTTTTTTTTTTTTCTCATCAAAACCGATTATGTTTATCAGTGGTTGTATATCAGGCAAGGACACGTTTGTGTGCATTTTTTTTTTTTTTTTGTAATTTCACCGGAACGAATAGAGAGTCTCCTCCTTATGAGAGTCAGTATGTGTCATCGGCACAGAGGCATTGCACCCTGTCGTCATTGCCTCAATCCCTGAGGACACACCAGGGCCGAGTTCAGCAGTGGGTGCCCACGGTGAGGAGCCAGAGGCAGGAGCAGCACAAAGGCAGAGGTGAGACAGAGGATGAGTTTTTGGACTTATGCAACTAGAGAGGGAGGCAGAGGCGAGGAGAGCACAGGAAAGAAGGGAGAGGATGGGCAGGCTGTTTTCTCTTCTTGAGAGAATGATTGAAAAATATATATTTTTTTCTACATATTCTTGTTTAACTTTTTTTCACTTTTTATTTTTTAAAAGGAAAGAAATTCTGTACATTTATTTTTATGCAACTTTAAATGTGTAATAAAAGTGAACGAATTGTTCTGGACATTGTTTATTTTTGTAATGACAGTAATACTTTCTACATGAAACAAATTCTATACCTTTTTATTTTTTTCAAATAAAATTGGTAAATGAAAATCATTTGTTCTATAGGCTACATTAAAGTACTTTTTCCAACTATTTACAAAATACGTTAAACATATCAAAATCAACATAAACATTTACATTTACAATACATAAAATAAGAAATAAATGATGTAGACTTTTATTGAGCTGAGCTGCTGGACCGGGATGGGCTGCCCCTGGTAAGGCCTCCTGCTGGTGGGACATCATCTGGGATGGTCTCCAGAGTGTTTAAGTGCATATTTCCACTATCCACTAAGTTGTCAACCAACAGCTTTGCAGGGCTGATTCAATCGATGGCTTTCTGAAAAAAGTACTTTTAATAACTACTAATACTGCATTGGGGAAAAACTACTAAAACCTTAGTTAAGCAAAATTATCTCGCATACTCTAATGTACTTAAAGTATCAAGAGTAAAACTAAAGGTATGTATTCTGCAGGGGGGAAAAAGTTCTTGTCAGGGTTTTATGGTTTTTGCATTTATATTTGGCTATTACTACATTACTGCGTATGTTGCATTTTATTTATGTATATTTTCAAGGTTGTTACATTTAAACTATATAATTTTGTGTAGTTTAATGTAAAAATGTATTGTGATGTGAGGGGAAAAAAGTACTTAAGTAGGTTACTTCACATTTGTAAGTGAATACTTAACGAAATATGCAGTTCCGAAAATTAAAGTAACAAAATGTAGGTCTATTGTCACAATATTAACAAATTGTTTCTAACTAGAGCTGCGTCCCATATCAAAGGGCGCATCTGACGCGCTCGGACCGGTCTAGCCTACGGAGGATTGTTCTTGTCGCCTGGCAACAGTGACAGCTGCCGATGACGAGCGTGAGAAATACTGGACTTTTTTATATTCAATTGGGTTTTTTATTCAAACAGGGCTAAACCGAAAATACATGACCTGGCAGCGCCGGGGCTGAAACATCCTCACCATGTCCTCCAGTAAAATATAAAACATAAAAATGACAATAGCCAATTCTGGCTCCATAGCTGTTTACTCAATTATATCAAATGAATCATCAGGATGGCAGCTGTCCTCTCGCACCGTTGATTGGCGCCAGGAGCGGTGATTGGGAACACCTGGTTGCACAATTAGGAAATCCTACGAAGGCTACATGGTGCGTCCTTCGAGATCTGCATCCTTCTAAGGATGCAGCCTTCACATTGGGACACAGCTACTGTGTCCAAATGTTCAGCGTTTCCTTGTAGCCCAGAGTGTGGTAATGGACTCTCGTTTAGTGTTTAGTGCTGTTATCATTAAGAACGTCCTTGGTCAGTCTTTTTTTGTCTTTATTATTATTACTTTTTTAAATAAGTAATATTTTTTTCTTCAAATAGCTTTGTAGTTTCTGCCAAACGTACTTCTGTTTTCCAGTGGCGGCTGGTGGGTTTTAAAATAGAGGAGGCACACACAATTTTACTGGTCGGATGTTTTAACTACTTTAAAATGGCTTTTTTGGTCACTTATATCTGAATATTTATAGAAATGACACAGACATCAAGACAATATAAATATAAGTTCACTCAGCTAGTCCTATCACTTGAAGCAGAAAATCCATCCTTCTGTCCTTATAAATGTCCGTGTTAAAAGAGCACTTTCAGTGGTTTAGTGAAGCTGATTGCTGTAGCTTATATCCGACTTAGGCATGGGGTCAGAGATGAGGAACGATCCCAGCTTTTTCCCTCTCAACTTCCAGCACTGTACCTTTCAGAGTTGAGAAGCAACATCCAACCAAATCATGGAAACCTAAGGCCTTCTTCTCAGTCACCAGAACAGAGATCAAAAACTCTAGAAAACTCTTGAACACTTAAAAGAGGACCCAGATAAACAATGCCCTTTTCACAAAATTAATTCACTAAATTGTAGAGCTTTCAGAAGTAAAACCCTTGTAGAGTGAAAACATTTTATTTTTGTCAGAGCACTCCATATGCTTCAGATGTTGAGCTTCAACAGCTCATCAAGCTAATGTTTGTAGAGCTGTAGTGCATTGTGAGAAAGGTAATAGTGATCTACACATCTCAGCTCTTCATGCAGAACCTTGGATTACAGCAGATTCTTCTACATTGAATCATTTGCATCTGCTGCAACTACACCTCTATGTGCACTGAAGTGTGTGGAGGAGGAATCAGTGGTAAAGTGAGAATTGGAAATTAGAGATTAGATAATTGAGATCAACCGTCTTTGATATTTTCAAACCCAAGGTGGAGCTTGTCCATGTACACTTAAGACATGCTCTGGAACGGCAGATTCTGCAGGGAGGAGAGTAAGTGGTTTCATTGTAGAATGAACAGATGTAGAAGTTCACTTATCACTACCAACTCTCACTGAATGTGACTTAATTCCTATAACTGGGATGAAATCCCGACTCCAGAAGCTCATACCATCTTAAAGCTGTAGATGACCAGATGGTTTCAACATCATTGGTGTGCATAAGGTACGAGGTCAGTGTAATGGTCATCATAATGAACCCTTCACTCGACGTTTGGACTTAGTTGGTAACGTCTGACTAGTTTATTGTCTGTGTGAATCGAAACATTCAGACTTTCACATCAGAGCTATGAGGGTACATTTCAGCTTACAAATATGAATATTTTGTTCTCAAATTCAAATCTACAAGCTCTTGAATTTTGCCACTCTCTTACCTTCATACAAGTATTCATTTAAAACGTGAATTCTAACTTTGAAACTTTCCAGCTAACAAGAGCAAGTTTAGTTACGCCTGTTTTTACAGGAATGGAAGAGACAAAAACTTTTCTTTTAACTCATGATTTTTCATGCTCTTTATTGTCACATGTGAAAAAAAGAAAGGAATAACTGACATTTAATAGCGTGACATATACACATATACACACTGCAAAGTCAAATTTTAGAATATTTTATGAATATAATGTGAGCAGAAACTGATGTAATTCTCAGACGGACGTCTCTCTGTAGAAGAAACAGCTGAAATACAATCTGACGCAAGAGGATCATTTCAGCATGAGCTTCTGCATGAAGATGAAGGTTTTCAGACAGAAATCCAGCAGATAAACAGACTCCAGTCATGGAAGAGGCTTGAGAGACACTAGATTGAGTCTGGCCTGTATGAAAACACATCAGGGCTTCAGTCTCTAACTTTACTGTAGCTGTGATGATATAGATGAGATTCTGTGCTCTGACCAGATGATGATTCACAATAAATCTCATTCATATTCACAGGACATTCAACAAATATCTGCTCGTTCACACACAAATATATAATTCCTCCAAACACCAGAGAGATGAAATCTTCCCATCTGCTCCTGATATGATGAGCTCATGATCTGTATCATTAATGTTTATTTGTGAAGGTCTTGTTCTTGTTCACAGAGGCGTAAAGTTGATCCTGCGGTTGATCTCCTCTTCCTCTGATGGCAGCATAAGTCACTGTATCATCATGATCCTGAAAGAACAGATTCTGTCCATCAATGTTTGAACCCCAGCGATTATTATTATTATTATTATTATTATTAGAGCATGAGCTTCATTTATCTGAGAGTCAAACTCATGTGCTGGTATCTACTCACATTGAGTGATTTTACTGGCTTTGTATTGGAAGAAGTGACCTCAGAATAAGTCACATCATCTGTCTGCTCCTAAACATCAATGCAAACGTGCAGAGAGTCAAGTTTAACACACAGAACAGACATATCTCTCACTATAATATGTAGAATAACACAAAAGCTTTTAAATCACATTATTGAACAGACAGTGAACGTAATGTTTGATGATTTAGTGGACTCACATTGGCTCTTGCAGCGGGAGGAATGGACATGTTGATCGTCTCATACGTCCCTTTATGATCATTCTCATCTTTGACCTTCAGAACAAACAGTTAAACTGCATGAATGACACTTTATTGAGCTTTAAAGACAGTAATCAAATCTAAATCACTGCATTACTGAACTCACCGCAGAGTCGCCAGTCCCTCTTTTATTATCTGAAAACAAGTATCTCATGAAATATGAGTATTTGTAATAAGAGGTCCACTGGAAGCAAGTTTAAGTAGAACCCAAATGCAGTTTAATGAAAATCAGAAACAGACATAGAAACAAAAACATGGCGAGGCATGGCAAAAACAAACTCAGGAACAAGAACTTACTACGTGGTTACATCAGCAATACAAGACAGCGACACACGGCAAACATGAGGGCTAAATACACACAAGACTAATGACTAGACAAGGGACACCTGTGAACAATGATCAAACAATCAGACAAACTCATGACAAGACACATGGCAGGATCACATGACTACAAGGGATCACATGACAGACAAGGAAGCAAACATGACAAAAACAAAACCAGACCAAAACCGTGACAGAATCCCCCCCTCTAAGGGCGTCTCCCGACGCCCAGCAACACAAAAGTCCAGGTGGGTGGTGGAGCGGAGGCGGTCTTGGGGGAGGGATGGTGGGCCAGGCCCGTGCAGGGGGACAGGGCTAGGGACGTGGCATGACGTGGACGGACCTGGGTCGTGACGAGACGTGGGCGGGCCAGGGCCGTGACGAAGCTTGGGCGGACCAGGGCCGTGACGAAGCTTGGGCGGACCAGGGCCGTGACGAAGCTTGGGCGGACCAGACAGCTCCGGTGGCCAGGGCGGACCTGACAGTTCAGGTGGCCAGGGCGGACCAGACATCTCCGGTGGCCAGGGTGGACCAGACATCTCCGGTGGCCAGGGTGGACCAGACATCTCCGGTGGCCAGGGTGGACCAGACAGCTCCGGTGGCCAGGGTGGACCAGACAGCTCCGGTGGCCAGGGTGGACCTGGATGTGTGGGAGACCATGGCGTCGCCGCCTCCATGGTCCTATCCATGATCCTATTACCCCCTCCCAAAATTTTCTTGGGGAGAGCCAGGGGGTATAGGACTGGCTCAGACTGGGCAGACGTGGCGAGATCAGGCTCAGACTGGGCAGACGTGGCGAGATCAGGCACTGGCTGGGCAGACGTGGCGAGATCAGGCGCTGGCTGGGCAGACGTGGCGAGATCAGGCTCAGACTGGGCAGACGTGGCGAGATCAGGCGCTGACTGGGCAGACGTGGCGAGATCAGGCGCTGGCTGGGCAGACGTGGCGAGATCAGGCGCTGACTGGGCAGACGTGGCGAGATCAGGCGCTGACTGGGCAGACGTGGCGAGATCAGGCGCTGACTGGGCAGACGTGGCGAGATCAGGCGCTGGCTGGGCAGACGTGGCGAGATCAGGCGCTGACTGGGCAGACGTGGCGAGATCAGGCGCTGGCTGGGCAGACATGGCGAGATCAGGCGCTGGCTGGGCAGACGTGGCGAGATCAGGCGCTGGCTGGGCAGACGTGGCGTGAACAGACTCTGGCTCGGCAGACGTGACGTGAACAGGCTCTGGCACGGCAGACGTGACGTGAACAGGCTCTGGCTCGGCAGACGTGACGTGAACAGGCTCTGGCTCGGCAGACGTGACGTGAACAGGCTCTGGCTCGGCAGACGTGACGTGAACAGGCTCTGGCTCGGCAGACGTGACGTGAACATCAAATGTGTGCACCGACCACACACACCATATGGCTGTGGCCATAATTGTTAGTGTAGCCATAACTGAGGGCTCAGGTTCAGGCTCGGCGGCGGCCATCTTGTCAGGAGACACAGGCTCGGCGGCCGACGTGGCGTGAAGAGACCCAGACATGGCAGGCATGACAAGAGATTTAGGCTTGGCAGGCATGACGTGAAGAGACCCAGACATGGCAGACATGACGTGAAGAGATTCAGGCTTGGCAGACATGACGTGACGAGATTCAGGCTTGGCAGACATGACGTGAAGAGACTCAGGCAAGGCGTGGAGAGACTCAGGCAAGGCGTGGAGAGACTCAGGCAAGGCGTGGAGAGACCCAGACATGGCAGACATGACGTGAAGAGATTCAGGCTTGGCAGACATGACGTGACGAGATTCAGGCTTGGCAGACATGACGTGAAGAGATTCAGGCTTGGCAGACATGACGTGAAGAGACTCAGGCAAGGCGTGGAGAGACTCAGGCAAGGCGTGGAGAGACTCAGGCAAGGCGTGGAGAGACCCAGACATGGCAGACATGACGTGAAGAGATTCAGGCTTGGCAGACATGACGTGACGAGATTCAGGCTTGGCAGACATGACGTGAAGAGATTCAGGCTTGGCAGACATGACGTGAAGAGACTCAGGCAAGGCGTGGAGAGACTCAGGCAAGGCGTGGAGAGACTCAGGCAAGGCGTGGAGAGACTCAGGCAAGGCGTGGAGAGACTCAGGCAAGGCGTGGAGAGACTCAGGCAAGGCGTGGAGAGACTCAGGCAAGGCGTGGAGAGACTCAGGCAAGGCGTGGAGAGACTCAGGCAAGGCGTGGAGAGACTCAGGCAAGGCGTGGAGAGACTCAGGCATGGCGGATACTGTGGATTTGTGGGGCTTCTCCTCAAAACCCACAGTAAATGAGGAACCGCTCAATAATAGAGCATAATCCATGTATTGTTCAAGTGAGAAATGAATTTGGTAACACTTTATTTTGATAGTCCGTTTGTTGAGACTTTACTAGTTATTAGTAGCCATTCAGTAGCTTGTCAACAGTGCATCAGTTGACATTCAACAACACTGTTTCAACTGACAAGTAACATACGTTCAACTGACTGCCTATAGACTATAAGGTAAAATTCAAGTGTTAATCTACAGATTTTACAAAAAAAGTGCCTGTTGACTGTCAATGTTATTTTGCAACAGGTTATTAACCAATTGGCTACTAACTTTCAATTGTCAACTAACTTTCTGTAGATTGAGTACCAACAACTCAAGATCAATCTGTCAGTTAAAAGTCAACAGTCATGTCAGCATATGAAGTATATGATACTGTATATCCTACTCAAGGGGTCTCATGTGCATCAAATTAATGATTATTTTAGCTGATTTAAAACTGTTTTTAAAAAATTGTTAACCATTTGTAGATAATCTGTTGATAGTCAACTAAAGATTACATGTAGTTGCTTATTTGTTGCTTGTCAACAAATAAATTGTTTATGATCAGTAGACTATTAATAGACATTATCCACTAAGCGTAAGTAGATTTATTTTAGGACTATCTAATTAAAGTGAAAGACAGTTGATATCAGTAGAAAGTCTATAACCTATCAACAGATTAATATATTGTTTATGATCAGTTGACTATTAATAGACATTATCCACTAAGTGTTAGTAGATATATTTTAGGACTATCCAATTAAAGTGAAAGACAGTTTATATCAGTAGAAAGTCTATAACCTATCAACAGATTGTATACCTAACCTGACTGAAGTAGAACAAACACTATGGCCAGCACATCAGAGAAAAGAAAACTTTTATTAAATAAAAAAATAATACAACCCATTATTTACTAGGATATCACGATCACATCTGAACCATCTGATTATATGAAAAAAATTATATTGAGCATTCCAAATGAGAAAACTCAATAGTCTACATCATTTCAAATGCCCGAGGCCAAGATCAAAAGTTATAAACAACAAATAACAATAATTATTAATTAATACATTAATACAGTTACATACAGCCTTTCATGACAGTAAGTTTTACAGAAAATCGCATTTATTAAATGCAGTTTAACGTTATAACAGTTACTCATTTAAGAAATAATCTCTGTTCCTGCTGCAAACTCGCTTCGGAGGATTAACAGACAAGACTATAGTTTAAACCATTAACAATACCTTCTTTAATCGTTTAACCATTTTGTAACATTTAGTTTATTTAACATTACGGTGAGACGCAAAAGGCGTTTTCTCCTATAGAACCATAATACACCAAAACACAATAAATTAACAAAATACATAATTTTTATTAGCTAACGTAACGTTAGATGTAATCCAAATCTTTATAATCCATACGCAAGCAAGAAACAGATCCAAATTCAGCCCTTCATCCACATCCAGCGATCTCCATTCTCAGCAGCGACCGTAAATGTCAAATCCCGCGCTCTTGATGAATTTATTTTTTTTATTATTTTTTTTTTTTTAATAAATCTTTATTAACAACAAGGCGTTACAGAAAGTAAAATATCAAAGCACAGCTCTTGATGAATTTAAATAAAAAAATTGCGCCCTCAAGAAGCGTTACGACATGTTTTACGGCAGTGATACCAAACGCTCATTGGCTCTCGCCTGCTTCGTCACAGATTGCAGCATGCCGTGTTTCAGTTGAAACAACATTGAAATGCAGAAGTGCGCGCGCCGTCTTCACGCAGAGGGAAGCTGGGTTAACATTTTCATGGATTAATAACTTAAATTCTGCTCTGTCCCTTATACAAAACTATTATATACTGCCAGAGAGGACTGCAACACATCGTCATTTGAGCGACTTTTGGTACCGATTTACATTTTCGCAATAAATGATTATGATTAACGTTACACATCTGTTGTTTTTCTTCATAATTTTAGCCTGCATAGTTTTAAGAAATGGTTATGGGTAGGTTTAGGGGCAGGAGTAGGATTAATGTTAGTGGCTCAAAATATATTTTAATGCTATTAATAAAACTGGCATTTCCCTACACATGTCCATAAAGTGTTGTATTCTTTTTATATTCTGTATAAAATGAGTAGGCTAATTTATATTCAGGTTTGGGAGTAGGGTTAAGGGAACTTACATTTATCTATAAAACAGTATAAGGGAAATAATACAGAAATCTTTATGATTCGTAAACGTTTTGTAGTTGTGAATTCGTAATAATTCTACGTCTGTATCATACGTTTCAGCATCTATCCAAACGTACAAAAAAAGTATATTTCAATCTGTTGATAGGTTATAGACTTTCTACTGATATAAACTGTTTTTCACTTTAATTAGATAGTCCTAAAATATATCTACTAACACTTAGTGGAAAATGTCTATTAATAGTCAACTGATCATAAACAATGTATTTGTTGACAAGCAACAGATCTAATCTTTAGTTGACTATCAACAGATTATCTACAAATGGTTAAAACATTTTTAAAAACATTTTTAAATCAGCTAAAATAATCATTAATTTGATGCACATGAGACCCCTTGAGTAGGATATACAGTATCATATACTTCATATGCTGACATGACTGTTGACTTTTAACTGACAGATTGATCTTGAGTTGTTGGTACTCAATCTACAGAAAGTTAGTTGACAATTGAAAGTTAGTCGCCAATTGGTTAATAACCTGTTGCAAAATAACATTGACAGTCAACAGGCACTTTTTTGTAAAATCTGTAGATTAACACTTGAATTGTACCTTATAGTCTATAGGCAGTCAGTTGAACGTATGTTACTTGTCAGTTGAAACAGTGTTGTTGAATGTCAACTGATGCACTGTTGACAAGCTACTGAATGGCTACTAATAACTAGTAAAGTCTCAACAAACGGACTATCAAAATAAAGTGTTACCATGAATTTTTCCCCCAGGCAGTCCACAGCGCAAAGGTTCGTCTAAACCATGTCTAAAAATGTCCTTGAGTGCTACATCATTAAAATCTACCTTGTGACAGAGTTCGCAAAAGTCCTTGACATAATCCTCTACGGTCCGGTTGTCCTGACGAAGACGAAGGAGGTCAACTGCTGGGTTCATAGTTTAGGTCTTGTATTATGTAATAAGAGGTCCACTGGAAGCAAGTTTAAGTAGAACCCAAATGCAGTTTAATGAAAATCAGAAACAGACATAGAAACAAAAACATGGCGAGGCATGGCAAAAACAAACTCAGGAACAAGAACTTACTACGTGGTTACATCAGCAATACAAGACAGCGACACACGGCAAACATGAGGGCTAAATACACACAAGACTAATGACTAGACAAGGGACACCTGTGAACAATGATCAAACAATCAGACAATAAACTCATGACAAGACACATGGCAGGATCACATGACTACAAGGGATCACATGACAGACAAGGAAGCAAACATGACAAAAACAAAACCAGACCAAAACCGTGACAGAATTTATGATCAAACACAATGTTAAGCATTTAAGATTTTTCAACAATCAGATTTTGTTGAAGCATTAAAATGAAATATAAAAATAAAAATGATTGTTGACTTGAAAACTTGTTGATATTGACATTACAGGATTTCTCAGCAGGAATAAACTTCTGTTAGAGAATTTCATATAATCCACATGTTTCTATGATACTTACAGTCTGAACATGATGTGTTAGTTTGCTCATCTGAACTGTTTTTAATTGTTGTAAAGGAGTAAATCTGAAAACTCACCAGCTCTTTTTCTGCAGATCAGCCAGAGAAGAGCAAGAAGGAGAACAGCGACTGCAGCGACAGAAATCACTATGACTGAAGAAGAGATCGAGCACAGAGTCAGAGACGGACAGGGCAGATTGGGGACAATTATAGACAAAGACAAAACACTGTGATTATGTACCTGTGTTTTTATTCCAATCATCTGTGCCTGGTGTTGTTGAAAAGGATGAATGGGGACAATTATATACAAAGACAAAAGCCAAAAGCTCTTCTTTCAAGAAACAAAAGGAAAAAGTAAACTCAACTCTTACATACTGATTATTTATATATGTGGTAGAGTGTCTATATGGTAATATTTCTATAGAATTATGTTAGACAAAGCTGTTCTGTGAATAACATCATCAATGGCGTAAAAGCATCATCATGTACCTTGTGTAGAATGATTCACTGCTGTCGTTGAATCAGCTGGAGCTGTAATGGATTAATGTTTGTTCAGATGATTCATACTGTACAATATTATCATTATATTTTAACTAGAGACGGACAGGGCAGATTGGGGACAATTATAGACAAAGACAAAACACTGTGATTATGTACCTGGTGTGTTTGTAACTGAATGATCCTGAGAGTCTGTGCCTGATGTTGTATCAGTTTGAGCTGAAAAGGATGAATGTTAGTTGAGATGCATCATAATAATATCCAGAATGAGGAGAAGAAGAGGTGAGGTGTAGCAAACCTAGCAGCTTAAACTTTATTTTACCAAACTAAAGAGAGAAATCCAACATGAGAACACACAAAGCAAAATCCCCAGATTTCATTTAACTCTGCTGAGAGTACATATGGTCCCACTCTGAAGAGTGTTAAAGTTAAGCCGGGTTCAAACTGTGCGATTTTGGCCACGATTTGGCCGCCTGAGACAAATTTTTCAAATCCTAAAAGATTCCTCTTATCCTAGACTAAAATCTGAAGTCTTTGAACGTTAGTTTGACATAGTAGTATTCACCGACAGCTGATTAATGACTGTTGCAATCAAATTTTACCTCAGACGAAATTCTGGCAGTGTCAGAAGATTTGACTTAGTCCTGCAGTGACTTCTAATACGACGACCGTCAAATTGTCTTCGTTTTTCAAGACGAGCCGTGACCAAAATTAACGTTAGAGATTTCTTTGAAGCCACCATTTCAATCATGAGTGTAACGCAGCTCACGGCCACGGAACAAAGTCCTTCATGATGTAAAATTCCAGACGAGTTTTCTTGTGTGTGTCCGTTTTTAATGCATCTTCACTGTCGTACACACTGACATTAATGACAGCTGAGATCTTACAGTGTGACATGGCTTACAGCGAGGATCATGTTCGTACAGTCTGACAGGCAACAATCATAAAGGACTATTATAAATCGCACAGTGTGCATCCAGCTTAATGAGGGTTATGAGAAGTTAATGAGATAACAATGGGATTAATTAAGTGATGATTGAGCATTAGTGATGAACACCTGCTGTTAACAAGCAGAATCACTGAAGAACAGAGAAACACAAGAACTACAACTGACTTCAGACACAGCTTTAGATGAAATCAACTGAAGATAAAAAAAAGACATTAAGGCCCTGTCCACAAGAACACGTGTGATTTTTCTATGCCGTTCGTCCACAGGCAAACGCAGCATCAGGACACTGAAACCGAACCTTTTTTAAAACTCCTGCCAGGGTGAAGATTTTCAGAAACTCCGGTCGCGTAGAAACTGTAGATTCTGGTTTGTGACGTTGGAACCGGAAATAACTTTTTTACAGGCTTCTGATTGGACAACAGGGCTTTAACCCTCTGAGGTCGGCAAACGCGCCGGCGCGTTTTGCTGGATTTTCTTCACATTGTAGCACTATAAACTTAAATTTCTCCATCATTTATGGTCATACAGAAAAAAGAAATATAAAAAAGAATCTGTGATATTTCAACTTTTGTATGTGTCCACTTCCAATCAAACCAAAACATTGTGCTCTTGTAAAATAAAGAAAATAAACAGGGTGTGCGTTCTGCCTCTCCGTCGCGGTGAACTTTTTTTTCTTGAGCACGTCTATAAACTGAAACAAAACTCAGCGAATACTTGTCACACATTTATGAGCCATATACCTTTATAAACATTTAAGTGTGTACTTTTAAATGATCGGATTCAAAATGAAAACAAATATTCTCTGTTTAAGTAATTTGTATAAAACCAACAAGATGTCCAGATTCTCAAACGCTTCCTAATTATTTTTAATTTGAACACGCCCACTCGCGCAAAAGAGATTCACATCCAAATCTCCACATGGAACGCGAACGCGCTCATTACCTCAACAAAACACCAAAACACTTCACAAGTCTCTGCTTTTCGTCGAGTTTGAAAGGCACACCGTGAGCTTACATTGGATTTAGGCTACCTCAGAAGAAGAAGAACGCGATTTGAAGACAAGAAAGATACAGGTAAGAAATTCTTATTAGTTTGTTATTGTTGCATAAATTTCACATTGCAGTTGAACTGTTGCTAGATATATGGGGAATATTATAATATTTAGACCCGTGTTTACTGTTACTGTGTTTGTGGATATCTGCTCAAACGTAGATATGTATATGGTAACCATAATGTTTTATATTTGAGCGCGATCGCGTTTGAATGTATCATATTTTTTTTTTGCCATTGATATGTTTATAAGCAACTGAAAAAAGCACAAATGTCAGGGCATGTCAGAACATCTCAAGGACCCCAAAAACTCCTCAGACCACAGAGGGTTAAACTTGTTGCTGAGCATTACGAGTGTATGGCTTATTTTGTGTTTCTCTCTTTTTTTTTTGTATATTTGTTTTGTTCACTTTTACATGTATGTTTTTGATAATTTTGTGAGTGGATGAGCAGTATTTTATGTCTGTTTGGTGTTTTTCATGGATCTACAGTGAATGCGCTGCATGGATGAGCTCAACATATCGTCTTCATGTGACGCTTTCTGGGAGAATCGAGTGAAAGAACCGGAGTGTTATATGAACACACTACTCTCACTGTTTATACTAAACGTCATAGAATATGCATAACAGTGGCGGCTGCTGGTCTTTCAAAGAGGGGAAGCTCATTTTCGGCCTACATCATAAAAATTATTCATTTATTTATACGTAAATTCTACGCTCTGTGAAAAATGAATGTAATAATATAATAAAGGTATAAATAATAATACAATAATGTATAATAATAATGCTACTAATGATAAGATGTTTTTTAATTATTTTAATAATTATTTTTGAATTATTACTACTAATAATATCAAAATAAAAATATAATAAGTAATAATATAATAAAGGTATAAATGTATAATTGTGTGAAATGTATTATGAAAATTGGCTAGCAATTTCGACAAGCAAATACCAAGAAATAGGTTGCAGCAGTTTGTCTTTGAAAAATCTGCGATGGGACTGAGCTCGAACAGCTTCAACATCAGCGACTTTTTATTGTATGAAACCGCTATCAATCAAAAGGAGACGCAGCCTTTCGACAGACCCTCCAATCATCATGCAGAAGCCCGGAGTCCAGGCCAGCCCACTCCTCTATTCACCCCCAGAGATGCTGAGCTTCCGCGGGCGGGACATAATCGCAGCATTTATCCAATGACCGTCTAGTTTCGAAGCGCTGAAAAAAAAATTTCAAAGCAGACCCACTGAAGTCAATGGAAGCTGGGCTTCAACAGGGAAATGCACTGTGACGCTACGGGAATGCATGAGAAGGAAATCGAGTCAGCCGACCTGCTATATGTAACTGATTCTGAACGAACTCGTCTTTGAGATTAACGTTTTGTAACGCATTTTTAGTCAATAAAATGTTAATACAATAGTACATATCTGACCATTCATTTTTTGATATTATAGGGGAGGCCGAGCTTTCCTTGCAGTCTTAAAGAAATCGCCACTGATGCATAAGTACGCTAACTGGGACACACCATAAAAGTCCATGAAATGAAACTAAAACAACAACTCAATGTGACAATCATACTGTAGAATATGACAGTCATATTTTGATGAGTTAACACTAAAGTCAAAGAAGCTTTTGTTCCCTCAGTTTGTTCTGGTTCAGTGATACTGATAGACCTTAGTGTTACTGACATTATGAGGCTCTTCTAACACTGTTTTCTCACCTGAATACTTGACAGTGTATCTGACTGAGGTCTGGAGTTGATTTCTGTGAGCAAGAAGACATCTCCACTCTCTGTTGTCATCTTCATTCAGGAGTGTTGTAGTCAGAGTGATGATGATACAGCGATCTTGATCTGATGATGATAATATCTGATATCTGGAGTCTGTCTTCAGATCAACACCAGTCTGATTCACCCACAACAGCTTAAGTTGCTCAGAACGAACCCAATAATCACAGGAGAGTCCAGTATATAAATACAACTGACAGGAGAGAGTCACAGAGCGGCCTGGACTGATCTCAGTCTGTGAGGATGAAGATGATGACGATGATGACGAAGATGATGATGATGATGATGATGGAGACACTGAAACTGAACACAAGACACAAATCACAGACCCTCAATCATCATCTGAGTTTAAAGGGAGAATTTTAAATTGACCACATAATCATAAACTTACCATGAAGAACATGCAGATAAACACGTTCATCAGTTCCTTTTTTTTGGTGTTTTCCATTCTCATCTATCCATTGTTGGCAGGTGTATAATCCAGAATCTTCTTCTGTGACGTTCTTGATGTTCAGAGAGCAGTCAGACTCCAGACTCAGTCTCTCATGTCTCTCTGTGTCATTCTTCTTTATCCCTCCAGCAATCAGTTCAACTGCTACTGAATGTCTGAATCTGTTCCATGTAGTTGATTTGCAGTCAGAAAGAGCATTATTACAGGACAGACGCACATTTTCACCAGAACTGATGAACACATGAGTCTCATTCACTCCACTGGTTCCTGAAACACAGTATATCTCAGTGATCATTATGATATATATTAATAAATGAAAACATATACCAACATAAAACGCAGAAGAATCAAATAGTCTTTTTTCTTGGTTTCCTCAAACACACTCTCCAGAATAAACTATTAGTCTTTATCAGAGAGCTGTTCAAATCACTGGCACACTCTTAATATGAAGATAATTCTTCATCATCAGATGTTTGAGTGACACTATGTCCAGTATCAGGAATAATACAGTATGATCTGTGTGTATCAATACACAACTCTGAGATCACAACGTGAATGTGTGCAAGAATAAACTGAGCATGTTCAAATGAACTCTTTCCAGACTAATTCCACTAAATGTTGTAAGGGTGGATTTCCTGCAAGACTGCCGAATGACTAAAGAAACATTGTCAGCAAGATGGTAGAAAACTGTAGCCTGGAAATCCAGATCTAAAAGGTTAATGGTCTGGCGTCGACTAATGAAGATCGGCCAGCTCGAGGGGCGGCACCAAGCATGCATTTGAAAATCTCACTGCACGCAATTGGATAACATTACGATCAATCACAACAATAAATCCCAGCTGCCAGCGGAGCTAACCTTATTAGACATTCTCTGATTATACTCTTACCGTATCCGGTCGGCGAAACAGCAAAAACATCCTTCTTGCAAAGGAACGATTCGAGCGGCGTCTTCTGTTCCTCTTTTAGATAAAAAGCCAAGTCTAACTCGTTCATTGTAGTGGCCAAAGCCGTTTCAAACAACTGGTGTTCATCCGTAGCCATCTTGCAATGTTTACTAATGACTTCGACATCACAGCGCTGTCATCATCGGTTTAGCTCGCCTCTGGCCCGCCTATATCAGATAACCCGATGTGATTGGTGCAGCTCAGATCGAGGGCATATTTAATGAGCATCATTACTCGACGCCAGAGTAACTCGCTGAGCAAATTCAACTTGTGCTCTTGCGAGAACTCTGGATTACCAGGGTAAGAAAACTGTACATTTCTTGTCTATTCCACCCACTGCCACTTATACCAATGACGGAAATATAAGCGCAGTTACAATAGATTAATATGTGGGAGAGCGTTGCTCTGACAATATTGTATTGCAATAGATAGCACTATTATACTATACACTCACCTAAAGGATTATTAGGAACACCATACTAATACTGTGTTTGACCCCCTTTCGCCTTCAGAACTGCCTTAATTCTACGTGGCATTGATTCAACAAGCATTCTTTAGAAATGTTGGCCCATATTGATAGGATAGCATCTTGCAGTTGATGGAGATTTGTGGGATGCACATCCAGGGCACGAAGCTCCCGTTCCACCACATCCCAAAGATGACCTATTGGGTTGAGATCTGGTGACTGTGGGGGCCATTTTAGTACAGTGAACTCATTGTCATGTTCAAGAAACCAATTTGAAATGATTCGAGCTTTGTGACATGGTGCATTATCCTGCTGGAAGTAGCCATCAGAGGATGGGTACATGGTGGTCATAAAGGGATGGACATGGTCAGAAACAATTCTCAGGTAGGCCGTGGCATTTAAACAATGCCCAATTGGCACTAAGGGGCCTAAAGTGTGCCAAGAAAACATCCCCCACACCATTACACCACCACCACCAGCCTGCACAGTGGTAACAAGGCATGATGGATCCATGTTCTCATTCTGTTTACGCCAAATTCTGACTCTACCATCTGAATGTCTCAACAGAAATCGAGACTCATCAGACCAGGCAACATTTTTCCAGTCTTCAACTGTCCAATTTTGGTGAGCTCGTGCAAATTGTCGCCTCTTTTTCCTATTTGTAGTGGAGATGAGTGGTACCCGGTGGGGTCTTCTGCTGTTGTAGCCCATCCACCTCAAGGTTGTGCATGTTGTGGCTTCACAAATGCTTTGCTGCATACCTCGGTTGTAACGAGTGGTTATTTCAGTCAAAGTTGCTCTTCTATCAGCTTGAATCAGTCGGCCCATTCTCCTCTGACCTCTAGCATCAACAAGGCATTTTCGCCCACAGGACTGCCGCATACTGGATGTTTTTCCCTTTTCACACCATTCTTTGTAAACCCTAGAAATGGTTGTGCGTGAAAATCCCAGTAACTGAGCAGATTGTGAAATACTCAGACCAGCCCGTCTGGCACCAACAACCATGCCACGCTCAAAATTGCTTAAATCACCTTTCTTTCCCATTCTGACATTCAGTTTGGAGTTCAGGAGATTGTCTTGACCAGGACCACACCCCTAAATGCATTGAAGCAACTGCCATGTGATTGGTTGATTAGATAATTGCATTAATGAGAAAATGAACAGGTGTTCCTAATAATCCTTTAGGTGAGTATATATCAAGTCAATACCAAATCAAAACTAGTTAGCACATTATTTTTAATTGAAAGGGTTTGACAACATGGTTAAAATTATACTTAAAATAGTTACAAAATAGATGTATGAGATGATAATAACTTATAGCCTACCATTACTTGTACCAGCATATATGTAAAATGTTACCAGAGAGAGAGAGAGAGAGAGAGAGAGAGAGAGAGAGAGAGAGAGAGAAATAGACCCAAGAAAGGGACCCAGAGAATAAAAGAGACAGATCAACAGTTTCAATCTTCTTTTATCATTTTCCTGACCATGTGACTAAAACCCAAATGTGAGACGTTCAAACTGACCAATCAGATCATTACAACTTCCCCCACGGTACTAAATGTGTGACAATTCATCGACACCTGAAGTACACACATCTTGGCCTACAGTGATCACTGTCAGCCCCTCTGTGCCTTTAGGAACTACAAATGGTCATTGTGGAGGAAAGAGGGGGTGGAAAACAGTAAAGCAAACGTCTTTAGAGAAAATACAGATTTCTTTACCTGTGAGAAGTGAAGAGAGAATGATCAGTCCCAGCACACACAGATCACACTTATCAGCCATTTTGTGTTTCTGTCAGTCTTTCTCTTCATTATATATAGTTACAGCTCTTCCTTTAAACATCATCAGCTCCTCCTCTGGTTATTCACTTCCTATGATCTGACATACTGAGTGTTGAAATCCTGCTAGAGTTGCTGTTTAGTGACACAACGCCACGGTGAAGTGTTGCTTTAAGTGTGTGTGAAACATGTGAGAAGTGCATATACTGTGAACACACTGTCTCAACACACATCTGCTCTGAACAGTTTATTGGCTACTTTTGCACATGAGAGAATGACTGTTAGATTCACTTCTTTCTTTTAGCAGTTTCCAGCATGACATTAAAATCCAGAAATAAAATAATTGCATTATTAGTAATAAAATTTGTTTGCTACTGAAAAGGTTTCCAATATCCATGACTAACTTGTAGAAAATGAATTCTAAAAAAGTTTTTAAGGTATTTTGAAATGATTAACGTCAGCTCCAGTTTGGTGAAACAGAAAGTATTTGCACACACTTCATGAGCGTCTGTAAAGCAGATATTAAATGTCTTCAGGAAGAGTTTCTACACATGGATTATAACGTTCTGCTTTACTCTGGCAACATTTTTGCAAGATGCAGAATACGTTGCGTTGTGCACGTTTCGCAACAGTTTCAAAGTGAAATGTCCAGGGAGTGGCACTAAAAACATGTTTAGTCTTTTTTCCGGAACAGATGAACGTGAAAATGGCAACGTTTTATTGCGTTGAAGTTTGTACGTATCATCGCAGTTCTGAGTTGAAATGTCCGGTGAGTGGCGCTAAAAGATTAACCATCACGCTTTAAAATAACGTACACCTACACTATACCCTAAACCTACCCGATAGTGTTAACAAAAGCAAATGCGACATAAAAATGTAATTGTAGCCATGGTATTTAAGATTATTTATGAACTTTGAGCTCTTACATCATGACTCGTCTTTCACAGGGTTTCAAACCCAAGGTCTTCCAGCTGAGCTACTGAGCAAGCTTAATAAGTTATCATAAATGTGTGTGACAACGATTAGAAGTGCTGCTGTTTTACTGCCTCTAGTCACAATGCCTCTAATGTTGCCACAGGAACGTATTTCCAATGAGCCAGTGTTGGCTATATTTTATGAATACCTTGGTGTGTCATTATGAGAGTCAGTATGTGTCATCGGCACCATGCTCTGAAGATACTCAAGATATTTCTTCCTTGTAAAAATATAATGAAATTTAAAAAAAAAATTATAATATCTTTTATTTTTTCCTTTTGTAATGAAACGGGTCTTGACAGATTTCTTGAGTCACACCGAGAACAATGACACCAATCATGCCGTAGTCGGACCGAACTTGCTGTCCACAGTAATGGTTGTCTTTTGTGTCGGTCACAGTCAGGTTTGTTTGGACCTGTTGTGTTTCATCATCGTCTGCCTTAATCACTCTTTTGTTGTCATGGACACTAATGATTTTCAGCTTTACACTCATCAATCACCATCATCATCATCACCTGTATTTGTGTCAGTTCTAGTTCAGTCAGTGTCCGGTGTCGTCTTTAGTGGGTGTGTTGTATGTTACTCTGTTCCTGTTTGGATTACCGGTTGGATTTATTAAATATTCATCTTCATCTTCATCTTCGTGTGTGTTTTTACACCTGCGTGACAGTCTCTTTATGTTGTGGCTTTGAGCTCTAGTGTTTTTAAAAGTAAAAAATGATCATTTTAGCTACTAGATGGCTATAGAGCTCCACTATATGGTATTTGACTAACTGAAAGATATCTTTTCACAAGATTTTCCAGTTAGATTCATATCTAAATATTATGAAATCACAATTCTAACAATGAAATTTGTTTTTTTTGTACTGAAATTTTGTTTTTTCAAATAATGTTACATTATGATTAGAATCAAACCTGAAAAAGATAAAAGTTGAAATTTTAGAGTTATTCATTTATTTCAATCATCTTTTTTTCATATAATTGTACAAATGTGATCTACACTTCAGTTACTAACTGTAACAGAACAGATATGTACAGTTAGATTATATATTGAGTACAAATACTTGACATGAACGTCAAATTGCAATGAATTGAACAGCATAACAAATAAGCAAATAAAGCCAGCCACCTCCGTTTCTCATAACAAGCGCGAGTGAAGCTCCAGGTGTAGCGTTAGCTTCGTCCTCTGTCACTGGCCTGTAAATCGGGTTGGTCCGGTCGGAGATCCTTTATCGTTTTTTGTCTTCCAGCGAACGCCTTGTGAAAGGTTTTTATTTGTAAATCAGTGACAGAATTTGGTTTAACTTCTGCCATTCTCTCTACGAAAATGATCAACCTAGCAAGGTTTTGACGGAGTCGGAGTGACGGTGTCGCCTGCGCACTCGCAGTGGCAAAGAGCGTTGAGTTGAATGGCAGGTGACGAGAACCAATCAGATTGGATAAAATAACACGTATCCAATTCTGATTCGCCAGGGATGCAGCGATCTGCGTCCGGAGGAGAATCTTTAAGAAACCAATTAGAGACCAGCTTCAGGTCACATGCTGCCCGAAAATTTAAGGACTCCATAGACATCCATTTGTCCGGCGTCCCTCTCACATGAAACCGCATGAAACTTATTGAAAAACATAATAAAGAAAATAGTTAACCAATTAAAGCCAGTTTTTATTAAATGCTGAGGCTCTTACTACTTACATTGTATGAGTAAACTATTTTATTTTTTATTTTTATTTCATTTTTATATCATTTTTGTATACATGTATATTTCTGGAATTTTGATGGGGGCGGCGCCCCAGCGCCCTCTATTGACAAGCTGCTACTGGTCCTCAGTCAGACTCAGCCCAGTGATGAAACTGGTGACGACGAGACAGGGCCAGGAGGAGAAACCACAGCTACATCACAGGTGTGCACAATGTTATTGATGAGGGCAACAGGGTAGAATGTAGTTCATGAGCAAAATGTAATATTGCAGAAGTGCATTGCTGAAAATGTTTCATTAATGCACTTCTATTTTTCATCAATGCACTTCTGCAATATTACATTTTGCTCATGAAAAGTGAGATGAATGAATGTAGCATATGGAGAGATATAGGTAAAGTGTGCTATGGTAGAAACAAATCTGAATTGTGTTCTATCAGAACATCATTATGGTCAATTACTCTCAAACAACTATTGTTTAAATATTGTGTTACTAAAATTTGTATTTTATTTTTTACTTTTATTTATTTATAAAGGGACCATGCACAATTTTTAACATAAAATTTACATTTCATGTAT